>NC_083367.1:43537803-43840833 GCF_030254825.1 Meriones unguiculatus
ACAGATAGCAAGGTGGGAGTGGATTTGAGAGTTGGGAAGTTGTAGTAGATATGATAAATTTCCTTGTATCAAATTCTCAAAAAGCCCCCCCCCCCAACAGACATACCCTTCATCACCTGTGTCAGTTGGCAATGCTGGTCCCAAGGTCATGACAGCAGGAAAGCTGTCCCTGCACCTCACCTGGGCAGCAGAGTAGGGATACACTGTAACATGTTACAGATTTCATGATGAGACGTTTTCTATGCTTTTGGTTGTTTGTTTATGTGTGTGTGTGTGTGTGTGTTTGTGTTATTCTTGTATTTCAAGAAAAATTACAACACTTCCAAATTTCCAGCAACATTTTTAAAGGATTGTTCTTTCTTGATTTAAATGCTAAATGTCCATTTATTACAAGCAGACAATAGTATGACAAGCATTGTCTGGTGCATTATCTCAAAACTGCTTACATCAGTTCCATGGTGTTGAATCTAACAGATCTCTGCTCTTTTCTGAGATGTGGTGGAGGATGATCTGGGGGAGAGGGGAGATAACAGGGAGAGACTAGGAAAGGGGGAGGAGGGGAAGCTGAAGTCAGTATATAAGAGAAGAATAAAATTAAAAATAAAAGTTTTCAACAAGCTAAATATTTGATCTGATTTTTTGAAGTAGAAATTTCAGCTTTCATATAAGTTTCTCTCCATAGTTCATGGTTTGTTTGTTTTTTTAATCCAGCTAAAATAACCTCTTTCTACCTACATTTCTGATGTCTACTAACTTCCACATAAAATCCCACATTCACTGACAACTCTTGAATTGAATTACTTCTCTCCATTGCCAACATCTTAGGGCATGTGACTGCTTACCCAGAGCCTACATTTTTACTACATCACTAACTTGGGCCACAATAATAATTTCCTATGGGATCAAGCACCCATAAGCAGAGATAGATGATAGATAGATAGATAGATAGATAGATAGATAGATAGATAGATAGATAAATAGATAGATAGATAGATAGATGAGAGCAAGAGAGAGGGGGGAGAGGGATAGATCATAGAAGATAATGGAATATTTAATTCAGAGAATGTTATATGAAGAAGTAACACAGGACAATGACTTGATGGAGGTAAAGATTAGAGTAGGATGAGGACAAGCATAGAAGTTGAAAGAACCTACTTGCTGCACAAGACACTCCAAACTAAGTTCTAAGCTGAAGGAGATTTATTTGTTGCAGAGGGACAAAGGGCAGAGAATATGACAAAGACAAGAGATAGAGAATGAAGACAGAGGAGAAGTGGAAAGGAACAAGAAAGAGGGAGAAGGGATATTTGCCCCTGAGGGCCAAAGGACTACCTCTGGATAGAGAGGAGACAGATGTGGTTCATAGGGGAACGGCAGTTGATAAAGGTAAAAGGGAACACATGTTAGGATGAGGTATTTAATTTTGATCAGGCATGTTAATTAGGGCATCCGTTAGGAGCGTTTGATTGCTGGACTTCAATACTTTGATAGCTGGATGTTGGTGGTCAGCCTCAGGAGGAAGATGTGGCCATATAAGGGAAGAAAGGTAGTTGGGGGAAGGGCAAGGCCTACCAGAGCCATGTTTGACATGATGGGGTCTGCTAGAGCCCCTTCAGAAATGAGCGATAAGGTTTGAGGGAAGAAGAGAGCAAACACAATACCGAGAGAAGAGCCTTCAGAAAAGATGAGACTTGGGACTGACAAGATGTTCCCTGGCAACGCATTGACTAGGCAAGCGCAAGAACCCGGCTTTCCATCCACAGGACGCTGATCAACAGCTGAATATAGAGGCCCATGTCTGTAATCCCAGGGCTGCGAAGATAAAAGGGTGTCCCCAGGGTCTGCCGCCCAGGGAGCCACATTTGTGAGCTCCAGTTTCAGTCAGGACACCTGCCTCAAAAAAGCGGACTGGGGGAGGGGCATGGGAGGAGAAGATGAGGACAAGCGGGATTGGGAGGGGACCAGAGAGGGGGCTACAGCTGGGATACAAAGTGAAGAAATTTTAATTAATAATAATAATAAAAAGATGGCAAAGCAGTTGTGAAAGATACACGATATTGACTTTTGTCTTCCACACACAAATGTAAGAGTTGAGGGCTGAAGAAGGAGAAAGGGAATGCATTTGATCATGATCTTAACCGCTGTCTCATGACTGAAGGGCTTGCAGCAACTGTGATGCGAGGGCAGTTAATACACTGTTTTCAACATTCAGGTTATGAGTCATCTCTGTCAACGTACTGTTTCAAAAGCAATCGCCTTTGTTTACAGTTACTATTCTATATACCAAGAATTCAGAAAAACGGATCAAAGCTTCCATAGTATTTGTTAAAACATAAAAAAAGCAAAAATTGTCAACAAATTACTAAAACCAGGAGTCATGGATGATTAAGCAAACCCAGGATGCCTCTGTGTAGGACTGGTAAATCTGTAGATGAAATTATGGAAATACCTAGAGTAGGAGAAGATAAAAATTGCTCCAAAATAAAAAGCATCTGAGAACTGGAGAATTGTTGAACCTGTGGTCAGTTCTTCTCAGTGCATTTTCTCTTGAAAGTATTAGCAAAACATGGGTCAGAGCCATGAAAGCTTTTACAGAGTTTTCAAGATGCACAAGGTCCTCTCTTTTAAACCAATTGAAATTTTCCAGAATGAAAACTTAATGATAATCTTCCAGTTCAGTTTTGACAATTTCCCTGCAGAGAACAAAATAAAATAACTAAGGCAACCCAAATAGGTGCAGGACATGCCACTATTGAATGGTTTATGAAACAGCCAACAAAATTAATATGAAGGTGTGTGGGTTTCTGTGTGTGTGTGTGAAAAAGAGTAAATGAATAGGATTTATAAATATACTACTGTTTCCTATATCAGATTAGTGAAATTGTAAACTATGAAGACAGTTGCTGTTGTATTGTGTGTTGATATGGTTTTGCTTTATGGTTCTACAAATGTCAGTAACACATATAGCGTGAGTTATGTTTCTCTGTGTGTGGAATACATATGAGTCGGAAGTACTGGGTGTTTGTTCTGTTTGTCTCTGAAACTTTCCCCTAAAAGAGGTGTGACTTTAGGACATGATGGCTGCTTTGCAAACTGGATACTGACTGGAAAAGTTCACGTGGATCAATAAGGACAAATTTTCACATGTGTACAGCAACAGAATATGTTGCTACAGACAAAACCACTTGCAGACACAAATGAATCAATACTCATTTTTATTCACAAATGATTATTGATAATGACCACAGTAGCTCTTATTGTTAATGTTGTACAGAAGGAAATATAAAAGGTTGTGAACATGATTGAAATCCCTGAGTGTTTCTTTGATACTCAGAGGAGATGTAGGTAGGAGGTAATTATTAAAAGTAACTGTGTTTTGAAAAAAAGACTATCTACTGTTGAAAGAAGAAATAAGATATTAAGCAACTCAAAGATATTGATATTGCTTATTTTTACTACAAGCGGTGTCTTCAGTCTTCCATCTTGAATTACTCACATTTATCATATGAACATTAAAAAGTCACTTTTGGGGTCTAGAGAGATTGATCAGTGTGTAGATAGGGAGCTTGCCATGAAAGCACAAGTTTTAAACCCCTGGAACTCGGATAACACTAGACATGGCAGTATACAGCTGCAATTACAGGGCTTTTATAGCAAGATGGGACAGGGAGCTAGCAGAATCCTGGAAGCTCCAGGGCCATCCTTGGTGAACGCAGGGGTCAACAAGAGAAGGTGTCTTCAAACAAGATGGGAGGTGAAGACCAACATTCAATGCTATCCTCTGACCTCCACACATGCTTTATAAATGTACACACACACACACACACACATGCTTGAGAGAGAGAAAGAGATGATTTAAGCCACATTTTAAAGATAGAAAACATTTGGAAAAGACTGCGGTTTCTTACCAAGACAGACTGCTGTATTAACAGCTCACACTAAATGTGTCACACTTGACCAACGCTTGATGACCTCTTCTCATAACAGAAGTTGTTATCATATTCTCAAGGTTTTTCTTTGCTGTTGTAGTCAGATAAAATAACATAAAATTTACCATAAACAACAGCAACAAATCACTGTGTTAATTGCTTTAAACATTCTGATTAATAATCTGTAATATATATTATCCAATAGATCTTTAGAGTTTTCTCAACTTGGAAAACCAGAATTCTAAGACTCACCAAATACCACCTTTGCCTTACTTCCTCCTTCAGCTTTGTAAGGAAACACTTTGCTAAGCTATAAACTATACAATTTTTAAGTAAACATTTCTAGATATCAGTTCCAGGATTTTATAAAGATCAAACTATATGAGTTCTGCTATGTCTTTCAGCTTTAAAGATATAAACCCTACAATTTCAAGCACAATACAAACCTCTGCTTCTACTGCTGCCTAGAAACAGAAGAAAGGGAAGTGAGTACATGCAGAGCCAGGTGGCATCTGTTCCTTTCTGGTTTTGCAATCTCAGACACAAACCAGAACCTTGCTCAGATTCTATCTCATCTTCGAAGTAGAGTTAATTATGTACATCACAGAGATTCTCTGAAAATTTAAAGAGACAGTACCTGTCTAGGGACTGCTTTGAAAACAGTGTCTGTGCCACTGGCTGTTTCAGGCATGAGCAGAGGCATTTTGTCGTCTGTGTCTGCTTGCAAGGCTGTCCTTCCATGTTTGAGTCCTCTAAGCCAGGTTCGCTTGCAAGCTAACTTTCTGGCATACTTTGTTAGACAGAGGTACTGTTTGTTTGTGTGTGGAGGGGGCAGGGGGTTAAAGTGTTTCTTCAACCTTTTCCATCTCTTGGTCAGCATTTTATGTGATTCTAGTTCTATGCCAGATATCATTTATTTTTATGATCCTTAGTCATCAATCACTAGACAATCCTTAGTGTGGGGCTTTGCAAACAACTCCTCCCTGTGTCTCCCCGCTCCTATGCAGAGTGGTCTTTTGAGTCTCTTTCCTCTGTTTATAATTTAATGACTCCTATTTCAGGAACCACTGAAGGGAAGATGAAGATTACAATCCAAATTGAATTAACCAGTAAGTGCACTTGGTCCAAATGATCAAGTTCCTCTACTTGGTTGAATACAATATTCATTATGTTAAGATCATGACCTTATGTCATGAAAGCTTCAGTTTCTTAAAGGACTTCTGAGTTTATAAAATGAGTAACATGGAGAATATAAAATTTGGCAAGTGCAATGCACCACAGCTGGACTTGACAGCAAAGCCAGAGGGTGGGAGTCAAATGTACTGAACTACATGACACCAGACCAACCTCATTTTACGATCCCAGGTCCAGTTTTTCCACAGCTAATGGCTTACATTACTAGAACACCCTCCCCCAAGTTTCTACAGGCATTGCTCTGTTGGAATGTTGAGGTCTCTGAAGCTAATCTTAACCACATTCTCCCCCTCTGTGGCTTATTGCAATAGTTCAGAGCAGATGCACACATTAAAAATAATGTTTACAAGAAGTAAAACACACACTTTCAGCCTTTTTACTGAATAGAAATTCATTTCTTCTGCATTGTTTTATTATTTCTCAGAAATGTTCTGTCTTGAGCTATTAGTGAATCATCTTACAAGATTCAAGCCTCTCAGAAACACCATGTTAGCAATTTCCCCTGACGGTCTCCCTTACCTCCTCTGCTTTCCTAAGGTATTGCCAGAGAGAGCATCATTATATATCTTTGCTTCTTCATTGACCAATGATGTACATTTATGCATAGGAAGATATATGTGTTTACAATTAGATATAGATAATAGCTGGAGAATTGATAATATTGCAGTGTGCTTTAATACTCTAACATAAAACAATTGTCACTGTAAAACTAATTTCCATAATTCTAACAAACATTTATAAAATCTAACATTTTTCCGAGCACTTGGCCAACATTGTTTCATATAGTATTCACAACAATATTGAGAGGTAGGAAGCATTATTTCCCCCACTTTACAGAGTTAAAGAAGTATTTACTTCACTGTTATGTGATCTGTGTGGATGCAACGTGTCAAGCATTCTTTCCTGAAACAATTGAGAGGCATACAAACAAATTTGGTTTGCTTCCTTACGCATATTTCGGCTGCACATTCCCAGCTAATTAGTTACAGATGAACTTCCTGCATGGATTAAAAAAACCCATAAATGCCTTGCTTCTATTGTGATATGGTATGATATGCTGTGTCTCCATCTTTTATATTCCAAGTTAAACACAGCTATTTGCCAACCTCAGGTTATTACCCAATTTTGCTGCTGGATGGACCAAGGCGCATGCAGCAGTGGAGGGTCCCTGTAATAAATTATGAGTCAGATATAATTATCAAACTGGAATGCTTTCTGAGTGCACGTTCTGAAAACAACACCAGGAAGGGCTTTTGTTAAGTATTTTGAAAGTTATGACTCTCAAATAGGCATGTTTAAAATCAGTGGATGCTGGGGGGTAAGAGATTTCTCAGAGTTAACTAAATGACTAATAATAATAATAATAATAATAATAATAAAGACTTGGTTTTATCACCAGGATCACTCACCGTCAGGTCACATTGTGCCTTCTTAGACATTCTCCACTGTGTCTTTATCCAGCTTTGGAGAGGCCCACAGGATTTTTTCTATGCTGATGAGTAAGAATACATTCATAGTTTGTAAACATCAATAATTCTCATACCTCTCGGCCATGAGATCCTTTTAATTTTATCATTTTTTTTAATCACTAAGAACTCAAAAGAGATTTTACTTCACTGGATTATATCTATCACTATTTAGCATCATAAACTGAAACTCCACATATTTTAAGCATTTCCCTTATCAATTTCCTTAAACATAAGATCAGTGAACCCAAGCAAATAATGCCCACTGTTGTAAAACTTGAAATATCACACTGTAGAATCCTGAAGGGTCTTCTCAATTCTCCAAGAGAAATAAAACAAACAAAAACAACAACAACAAAACAACAGGAGTTTGTTTTTCAAAGAAAATAAATCAACTGTTTTTTCCTAATTACAAAATAGTGACTTTTAAGTTATCACCTGATAGCTTTTCTTTCTTAAAACGCTAACTTCCCGTCTTTGTTCACCATTTCATGAGTACTGTCCTAGCATAGCCCCCGGATACTGGCTCATGAGGATTCTTTTTTTTTAATTTTTTATATTAATTATAGTTTATTCACTTTGTATCCCAGCTGTAACTCCTTCCCTCATTCCCTCCCAATCCTGCCCTCCCTCCCTCTTCTCCTATGGAGAGCTGCTCCTTAAGATGCTCTGTTATGTTTTCACCTTGGCCTTCACCTTGACAGAGAAAAGAGGAAGTTTCACCAAGTTCCTTAAAGCTTATCTGTGTGACCTTGGACCATATCCGCTATAGGGAAGTAGTTTTTGAAAAGAAGTTAGGCGTTTCCTGGAGCTTTTCTTTTTGTATTGATGTGACCTGTTTTTGCCTTGCCTATAAAAAGGGAACCCGGGAATGAACCCACACTGCTTCAGTCATACTGACAGCCCTCTCCAGCCGATCCCGTGTGTAGTGTGATTTGTCCTCACTCCCCACTCAGGTACTGTTTGACTCTGCAGGCAAGCTCTGGCATTCTCCTCCCATGCCCCTTCCCCAGTGCACTGATAGAAGAGGCCTTCCTCCCCTTCCATCTGACCCTAACCTATCAGGTCTCATCAGGACTGGCTGCCTCTCTTCCTCTGTGGCCTGGCAAGGATGCTCCCCCATCAGGGGAAGGTAATCAAAGAGCAGGCCATTGAATTCATGTCAGAGACAGCCCCTGTTCCCCTTACTAGGGAACCCACTTGGCATTCCTGCAGACTGTGTTTTCTTCATGCAGTTTCCTAAAACACTACTCTCACACATGTCCTGTCTGATCCAGCAGGGCTCATGGCCTAGAAAGTCTTTCACTTGCCATCATTGTTTTCAACCTGCTGTTTCTGAGTTTAGACTTATTATTTTCTTGGATTTTTTTTTTTATCTTTCTGATCTATTTTGTTCTTTCTGCTCATATCTTCTACTAAGCTGTTTCAGAGGGACTAGTCATTGATCAATAAATGCGTTTTTGAATTGTATATGACAATATGTTACCAAAATACATTACTGAGGAAAATGGGGAGGTGGCTTAGTGGTTAAGAGTACGTTCTTCCACAGAACACCAGAGACCTGTTTCCAGTACGCATATGGCAAGTCACAATTCTTGGAACTCCAGTTCAAGGGGACCCAATGCCATCTTATGTATTTCCCAGGCACCTGCAAGCATTTGGTATACATACAGATAGGCAGGTAAGCACTTCTCTCTCTCTCTCTCTCTCTCTCTCTCTCACACACACACACACATACACACACACATACACACACACAGAGAGAGAGAGAGACAAACACACAGCAAAAAAATCTTTGAAAAATACTTTACTAAGACTTCAACTCTAACTTAGTGAGTGATTAATATTACAACAGTGTTAAATAAGAAATGTAATATGCCAACAGAACAAAGAAGGATGAAATGAAAAGATGTGATCATGGGATATTCTTGTGTAGATCTGGGCTCATTTCAAACCTGTGAATATAAAACGAATTTAGGTAACTGCCATGTTCAAACTATCGCAGTTATGAAGTAAGGTAAGACTTAACTTGAGGAAGACAGAAGAGCTTTAAGTAAAAACACTTTAAGTGTTTAAGTGTAAGAGCTTTAAGTGTAATCCAGCACTCCTTTAATCTCTAGGATATAGATGCCTTGAGGTGTCAAGCCTATTAGCCTTTTTTGTTTTCCTTTTAAAGAATAGTCTTGCACCTTGGCATCATTTCTGAATACTGTATTCAATGATGAATAAATAACCAAAGCTAAACGAGGTGGACTTGATAGTATGAGCTATAAGATGTGCATTCTAGATGATTGTAACTGTTTACTCTACTGGTGATATACCCAGGAACTCAGAGTGTTAGGCTCTTCTCTGTGACCATGATGTATGGATATCCACAATCCTCCCTAAGATATGTGTGACTATATTGTATATTGCATCTTCCAAACTAGATTATCCCTAACACTGAAGCAAGCCTACCAAGATAATTCTTTCTCAACAGCTATAATTCTAAGTTAACATTTTAATAGTATACCAATATTTATTTCACTTTTTATAATTATTCTCCTTTTGACTTAGAAGATCAAGAAGGTTCCAGATTCTGTTCATTACGAATAAGGCTATTATGAACATGGTTGAGCAAATGTCCTTGTTGTACAGTTAAGCATCTTTTGGATATATGCCTAGGAGTGGTATACCTGGGTCTTGAGGAAGCGCTATTCCTATTTGTTTGAGAAAGCGCCAGATTGTTTTCCAAAGTGGCTGTACAAGTTTACATTCCCACCAGCAATGGAAAAGGGATCCCCTTTCTCCACATCCTCTTCAACATGTGTTGTCACTTGAGTTGTTTTTTTTTTGTTGTTGTTTTTTTTTTTATCTTAGCCATTCTTATGGGTGTGAGATGAAATCTCAGGGTCATTTTGATTTGCATTTCCCTGATGACTAAGGATGTTGAGCATTTCTTTACGTGTTTCTCTGCCATTCAATATTCCTCTATTGAGAATTCTCTGTTTAGCTCTGTACCCTATTTTTAAATTGGATTATTTGGTTTGTTGATGTTTAATTTCTTCAGTTCTTTATATATTCCGGATATTAGCCCCCTGTCAGATGAAAGGTTAGAAACAACATAGCTGTCCCTCAAGCGAAGAATGGATACAGAAATTGTGGTATATTTATACAATAGAATACTACTCAGCTATTAAAAACAAGGAAATTATGAAATTTGCAGGCAAATGGATGGAATTAAAAAAGATCATCCTGAGTGAGGTATCCCCAGAAGCAGAGAGACACGCATGGTGTGTCCTTACTTATAGTGGATATTAACCATATTATATAGGGTAAACTAAAATCTACAAACCTGAAAAAGCTAAATGACAAGGTGGATCATAGGGAAGAAATTAATTCTCATTCAGACGGGAAAACAGAATAGACAGGAAGCCATAAGATGTCTCCTGGAGCCTACCACAGATGTCCTCTAAAAAACTCCAACCAGCAGGGGATCGAAGCAGATGCAGAAACTCACAGCCAAACTTTGGACAGAGCACAAGGAGTCTTCCAGAAGAAGGGGCATATAAAAACAACCTAGAGGGGAGAAGAGGACTTCCCTATCTGTGAACTTGGGAAGAGGGATAGGGGAGGGAGAAGGAAGGAGGAGGGGACTGGTAGGAGATGAAGGAGGGGGCTACAACTGGGATATAAAGTGAATGTATTGTAAATAACAATAATAATAAAAGACTTTAAAAGTATATACATTAAAAACGAAAATCTGGAAGTTTCTAAATTTAGAGCTGTATGGCATTTAGATCACTTAAACCTAGTTCTTGTCCAGGATGTCCCTGGTAACATAATTTCATCTCTAGAGAAAATTCCTTTGGGTGAAGAAGAAAAATAAAAATCCACTTATAATGATTTAAACAACTCTCATTTCTGCAAGCAAATTTGAAATAGAGCAAAAAATATATTTTCATGAAAATATCCTAAAGAATGATAGAGTCTGCTTGTTTCTGGTGAAACGGTTTATAACATGGTTAGAGATTTATGAAAAATATAGTTACAGTGGAGGCAATATAGAAAGCTCTGCAGTATAACTATGTTATATGCCTTTAAAATTTTTAATGGATAACGTTCTCACTGCTGCATTTAACTACTCTGCTTCCAGTGGAAAGAAAAATAGAAAAAAAATGCCTGAAACTGGTTGCTATGGCAGCAAGAGCAAAGAGTAAGTCTGAATCTTGTGTTAAGGCAATAAATTTAGCATCTACAGGAGAAGAAATGGGTTTCCTGTCTCACTCTGTATATCTGCCACAGGAAAGGAACACATGGTGGACGTTTTAGGAACTTTAAAATCCATCTAAGGTATGCAAAAATGGTAGAGGAAGCTCATCAGGTTGCCTCAAAAAAGTTTATCCCTTCTTCTTCAGTGTGTTTTCATCTCTATTTGCTACAGGCTCTGGAAAAAAAAAAAATCCTTAGTATGACTCTAACCGTTTGTATTTGGCAGGTCCCAAGGTGATAATGGCCATCACTATTTTTCCTCTCAGTCTCCAGGTTGCTCTGAGTTTTGAAAGCCTTGTCGGGGAACATCTTTATAGGTCATTTTAATCATGCCTTGACCCTTGACAATTCTCTGGTTTTTATCCATGTCCATTTACATGGTCATCCTTCAGGGGGGCTTCCGAAGCCTACTTTTTGGGTCTCCTTCATCCTTCCTAAAGATAGTGTTGGTGGTGATGCTTGTTGTTGTTGTTATCATTAAACTCATCTGGCAAGTCGAGAGGAACAACCCCTTTTCATCATATGGCTTCGTGTATACATATATGTGTGTAGATATCAATGCTTCATCTGACTGAACATGGGACTAGACTGAATATGTAGTTGAGATTGTGCCAAAAAATCACAGTAATCCTTTCTAAAGGATGTGCACTTAAGATTGTGCCAAAAAGCCACAACAATCCTTCCTAAAGGCATAGGGGAACTCTGTAACAAGGAACATGTGTGTCTTGCATAATCTGCTTAGTAGATACTATTGAGGTGATTTAATATGGCTGTTGCAACACAGGCAAGCCTGAAAATTTTCACACACACCCTCACCCACAAAAACACACACTCTCACACACATTCACACAAAAACACTCACACATTCTCATACATCCTCTCTCTCTCTCTCTCTCTCTCTCTCTGTGTGTGTGTGTGTCTCTTTCTCTCTCACACACACACATACCCCTTTCTTACCAGTGCCTCTGTATAGATGGTAAAGGGCCTGTCTGTCTCTAGCTTTTCCAGCTGGAGCAATTGAGATCCAGGGCTTTCCCGGGTGAGATAAAAGCCTTAGACGTGGTAAGCATATCTTGTCTTGTGCCTGACACACATCTCGGGACTGGAGGAAGCATGGGAAATCCAGAAAGACATGAACAGACTCTGCAGCCAGGTTTTCTAACGGGAACATAGCCTGGGCAGTATTCTCTAAGCTAGACTCAGAAAGACAGTTATCTCATAGTCCCCATTTTTCTCTCAGATGCACATCTAGATTTTAAATGTATGTGTTTTCTGGGGCAGGGTGTAGGATACTAGGAGTGGAAAGGAAGAGATCCAAAAAGGGGTGAAGGGTGAACAAGAGTAATTGAATGTAGAAAACTGGAGAAGCCAGGGGGAGGGAATAGTGATAAAGGGAGAAAAAAGGCCAGGGCAGAGAGGTGGATGCAAAGCATGATCTTACGTATGTGTGACAATGTCACAAGAAAACACAGTTCTTTGTACATTAACCAAAGAATTAATGGAAAATGCTCATTAAAAATAATTTCAAATTTGAATGTCCGGCATTACTGATCGAGAAACATGAATCAAACCCTGGTAAATGACAGTCTGGCTTCCAGGTCTGTACAACATCCGTGTGACCTCACTGCTTTTTACACTGACTTCCTTCCAGGAGCACTGTTCCATCCCTGTTATTTCTTTATGCTTTATCTGTTTTCTCTGAAGCAGAAGGTCACAGGAAATGACCTGGAGACTTTATGCTAAAGATGTATTGCAGCAAAAATAATACTGATAATGACAGTCTTTTGGTTTGCTTTCAGACTAAATTAAAAGCTCGTTGTACTTCTAGATGTTTTCCCATCTTTCAAAACCTTATGCTTCGTCTTCAGAGAAATCTACATTAAAGTGATTTTATCCAAAAAGAAATCTTCCCATCACTTAAGCAGTCAGTAAGAGCATCCTAATGTCAGCAAATCGAAAAGAGGCACCTTCTCCCTATCTTCTCTCTTATCTCTGAAGAACGTTAATGTATCAAGAATACAATAAAACATCAAATCAAATACTAGTCTAATTATCTTCTCATTAAGCGCTAAGTAGAGAATAAAACAAAGCAAAAAGGCATGAGTAGTTTAGAGCCACTCAGAGAGAAAGCAAAAAAAGAAAATTCCCAAGCATAAACTTGGCTGGGCCCTTTTGGAATCACAACTTGCCTATTGCTTTAGAAATTAATGGACTGCAGATGTTACTATATTTTAAGAGCATATTTTACCCAGATCAGAGACTATGCATGATCCCAGTAGGGCAGATGTTTTGTGCAGTCAGTGGAAAATTCGATCAAATAAGCTGTAATTGCAAAAGTAATTAAAGTTCATTACTTACAGTAAATACACGCAGAAAACTTCAATAGCTAAGGAAAAACAACTTTTTTTCTTTGACCATCACATCAGGCCAAATTCTTTAAAAAGAAAGAATTTGATCACTGCCAAAGCAAAGGATTTTCTTCTGGTTCAGAGACAGGTAAATATTTGCAAAGAAGTAAAACACATTAAAACATCAAGGAACACCCTTGAAAGTTCATTTGAGTCCACAAAAATTGTGAAAGCAGAATATCACCAACACAACTGATGACCGAATTGAACATATAATAATCCTCCCACCAGTTACAGACTTTCAAAATCTCACCAGAATATTACACAAGAGGGTGAAAATATAGTTTCTACCAAAGTCCATGGCTAATGTCTTAGGATGGCTTTGGGTGTCTTTGAGGGATATTTTACTTCAAAGGCTTAGAGTGGCATCACAAAATATGGGCTCTATTCTCAAATAAAAAGGGCTAAATTTTATTGACTTCCAATGTGTCTACCATGCTACTAAAAATAGCTCAGAAATCCAATTTGATGGTTTCTGTCATATTTCTGTTTTTCAGGTTTAGAGAAAATTAGTAATGTTTAAACATCACGCAGAAGTGAAGGTTGTGGCATTTAAACTCTAGTGGCCACTCTGGTCAATGCATCCTGAGCTGCCTCAGAAAGCCAAGATTCTTATTGATTTAAAAGGACCCATAGGTGTTACTCTGTTAAAAAACACAGTTTATCCACCAGTATCCTAAAGCCTCGCTTGAAATATGTTGCATTTATGAGTCCCCTTTTTTGTAACAATCAGAAAGCTCTTTGCCCACTTTGTCAAATTGTTACTCTTCTTCAAATTACTCTCTGTGGCTTTGATAGTTCCCTTATTCCTTAAGACATGGTAAAGAAGAATTATAAAAACTCTTCGACCTTGAAGAAAGCCAGGGTTTTATTTCTTTCCAAGATTCGTTTTAATGACAGTGGCACATTAAAATGAGAAGAAACAGTTACTTCCAAAGACTCATTTTAATTATTGCTTGCATTTCTAGGCATCTAATTTAACAATATGTAAAAGTTTAAATACCTCAAGTACCATTACCCAGAATTTGTAAAACTGTCTTAATGAACAACTCCTTAAAATGGAGACTCATGCTTTTGACCCGATAGTCTTCTCTTAGATTCATTTTGGCACATGTTAGTTTACTAAACAGAACATTAAAATGTCTGTTTTTAATCACATTTTGCTAAAATTAAGTTTATAGACTGGAGGCAATGTTCAAAAACAACAAGAAGAAAAATGTAAGTTAAGTAAACTACCTGGAAAAATTAACTTTTAAAACGATTCATATTTAAGAGCCTGGTTAAACCACTGTAAGCTAATTTATGGCTGTTAGAAGCTTAGATTTGTACCAGTAATTCACGCAGGCCTCTCGTTTAGCAACACAGTAATTAAACCAGTTTCTTTCCTCCAGGCCACAGTCGAAAAATTACAGAGCAGAGCATAGTAAATTGTCAAGGAAAAGCATTCTATCAACTGTACCATGCATTGGTTAGGCGCTGTGACCCTGGAGTCTATGAAATTGCTCTCAGTTGAGGTGCCCTGTGCTGGATGATAGGGCATGGAAAGGTGATCAGTAAGTTACATAAACTGACAGTGTATACTAGAGCTAGTTCCACCTGTAAATGTTCTGCTAGTGGGGATATGGGGTAACTGCCAGCACAGGACTTATTTCGGTGGGAAATGATCAGCACAGAAAAAAAAAAAATGTGGCTGAGGGGAGACACAGGAAGGGTGGAAGGAAACACACATGACTTATTCTCAATATGATATCAACACCACAGGGGCTTTCTTAGTAACTGCTCCTTTGCTTTCATAGTTCCATCCTATTAGAAACATTTGAAATCACCAGGCCCAGTTTTCACTGAGACATCTTCTATTGAGCAGGCATCAGGAGCCCTCAAGCCATTTCCCTTTCTATTATATTTAAGTTGTTAAAGCATATTGTTTAAACCTATTGATGACACAAGGAAAAAAAAAACTATGGCTCAATAAAACTACGGCTCAATTATTGGTCACAATATGAAGAAACTCAAAAATATTAGAGTTCTTTTTTTTTTTTTAATACAAGTACCAGTAGCAGCTTTACCTTTATGGAACTATTCCAAGATCTCAAGTCATGCAAGGTTAAATGTATTCTGTGGACTATGAAGTTTTAGTTTCAACAAATAACCTGAATTACTTTAAAGATGGGTGTACCTTCTTTAAAGATAAGAGACTTATAGAGTATGATAAAGTATGCCTTTAATTTTGGCACTCCAGAGACAGAGGCAGAGGTAGGAGGATCCCTAGGAGTTCAAGGTCAGCCTGTTTTACAAAGTGAGACCCTGGAGAAATATGATAGATAGGTGATAGATAGATAGATAGATAGATAGATAGATAGATAGATAGATAGATAGATGATAGATAGGTGAGTGATATATACACACATAATATATACATGCCTGCATAGATGATAAAGATTCATCTAGTTGAGGAGAGTTTTGAATGGTTTCTAAGGAGCGCCAACGAAACTAAATTTCACTCTCCTGTCTGTTCCTTTAGCAATGTTACCAATAGTAACATTTTTCCAAATATTGAAAAATAGTGGTGTCCCCATGTCTTGAAGCATATTCCACTAGAAATGCAAATGCACTATGAGCTAAGAAACATCAGATGATGGACATCAGCTAAGAGTAAGACTTTGCCCAGGCAGACTGTGAGGGCAAAGAAGAGAAGGAGGAATGATGCTAGGTGTAGTGGTTAGTGCTATCACCTTGGCTAGATCCGGAATCACCTAGGAAACAAGGCTCCAGGCACATCTGCAGGAGATTGTTTAACTTCTGGGAGTGTCCAGAAGGATTACGTTGATTAGGGCCCTTGGAGTGGTTCAGGGGAAGATCCTTGCTAAAAGCAGGCAGCACCATTCCCTGCGCTTATGCCCTGGACTGCATAGAAAGGAGAGAGCAAGCTAAACACCAACATTCATTGTTCTCCGTTTCTAAACTGTGGTACAATGTAACCAGCTCTTGCCACCAGGATCTTCCTAGCAAATGGACTCTTTTCTTTGAACTATGAGCCAAAATTAACCCTTTCTCTCTGAAGTTGCTTTTGTCAGGTTAATTTTATCACAGCAATAGGAAAAGGAACCAGGAGAGTAAAGAAGTGGCAAGTACTGAAGAGCACCTTCACCTCCTTGGAAGTTGCCCTTCCAAGGGCACAGGAATTTTTTTTACCTACAGAACAATCAAACATAATCAAGATTACAAGGTGACACAAGAAAACAGACAGGGAGAAATGAGCCTTGGGAATTCACGTAAAAGAAAACTAGGTGGACCCAAGAAGATGGCGGCAAACAGAGCGCACCGTTTTGGAGAGGAAGAGGACATGAACCTCCGAAGTTGGTGAGTGGAGAGACAATCGAAACTAGAATTTGGACTTTTGGGCTTTCCAAAGGAGAGGGGACACCACAGTAGCATGGAGTGCTTGTAGATTTAGATGGGGCGTGGACTTCTCAGGGAACGAAGTGGGGTGCTTCCCTTGTCCGCGCCTGAGCGCAAAGCTCACAGCCTGGGGGCTAAGACAACAGAGACAGAACTCCAGGCCCCTTAGCACATCGGACATCGGTAACTGCCAGCCGACCACCCCTCAGACACACATCCAAGGAGCCCATATCCCGGGGCTCCGCCTTCCACCCTCTTGCCGAGCTCCTGACTTTCAAAGTGTCCCCTCCCCCCCACCCTGCAGGATGTGATCCTGCCACAAGAAGCGCAGTGGAGCTCGCCTCCCTCCAGAAATCCCACCCGGCAAGAGTGCACACACCTCTGGAAAGCACCCACTGCCAGTGCCAGAGCGCAGGCCCAACCACAGAGTGCCAACCACAGAGACTCAGTTCCGCAATACAATCCTTCCTGGATCCCAAATCTGCAGAGCTCAGTGCCTGAGGTCCAAGACAGCAGAGGCAGGGCTCAGGCCCTTCAGTGCAGCAGAGAGCTGTAACGGCCCGCTGAACACCACCCCTCAGAGCACACGTCCGAGGAGCCCATGCCCGCCTAGTGCCCTCTTGCCAAGTTCTGGACCCTCAGAGTGCACCCTCCACCACCACCACCACCAAAACAGGGTCCCACCAGAGTGTACTCACTGCTGGAAACTCCACCCCGGCAGAGCACACGCCCAAAGAGTACCAGCCACAGAGACTCAGATCCGTACAATCCTTCCCAGATGCCAAGTCTGCAAGTGGCAGTACTGACTACACAGAGCTACCCAGCCAGTGATTGTATGGGCCATCCAACCCCTCAGTGGCAGATAACCAGCTGAATAGCCACCAAAGCCTAGCAGACCTGCAAAAACAATACGCGCTTGAAATCTTCAACATCGCTTGCAATCCCTTAAGCGCCTGCAACACCTTCAGTACCTGTAAGGCAACCCTCTCACACATGCAGGCCTCTTCATTTTCCAACACCCTGTTTCTTAAGACACATCTACAAGCACACGCTCAATCACGTGCTACCCTGCATTTGCCCTTCTGAGCCTGCGAACTTTCCTCTTACAGGTATAGCTGAATCACCAATGTACACACTGAAACCACTGGACCGCTCTCATTTTCCTGAAAAATTCTCCAGACACCAGAGAAAGACCAGTCTGATCCATAGAATCCAGAAACAAACAATGAACACTACGGATAACCAAATGGCCAGGGGTCAGCAAAAGAACACAACCAACGTAAATCAAGATATCATGGCTTCACCGGCAACCTCAAAATTGATAGATATTCCAACTCATCAGAAATACAAGAAAATTATTTTAAAGCTATGATTATCCAGTTATTTGAGGCACATAAAGAGAAAACCAACAAATCTCTCAGAGAAATAGCCATACAGATTCAAACAGTTAAAGAGGAAACAAATAAATCTCTCAAAGATTTGGCCTCCCAAATGGAAACAAAGAAAAACGAAGTGAATGAAACTCTTAAAGAAGCACAGGCAAATATAACCAAACAAATGGAGGCAGAAGTAGTGGCATTAAGAGAGGGAAAAGAGAGAGAGAGAGAGAGAGAGAGAGAGAGAGACCATCTTGGAGACAGAGGAATCCACATTCAAACAGATGAAGGAAATGGTTCAAAGCATGAAAACAGAATTAGAATCAGTAAAGAAAACACAAACTGAGAAAACCCTGGAACTGAAGAACTTAGAGAAAAGAGAAGTAACCACAAAAGTAAGCATCACTAATAGAATACAAGAGATGGAAAAGAGAATCTTGGGTGCTGAAGATACATTTGCAGAAATTGATACTTCTCTCAAGAAAAAGTAAAATCAGAAAAATCCCAAACACACAACATCCAAGAAATCAAGGATGTCATGAAAAGGCAACATCTAAGAATAATAGGAATTGACAAAGAAGAGGATTCCAGGCTCCAAGGTCTGGAAAATATTTTCAAGAAAATCATAGAAGAAATTTTTCCCAACCTAAAGAAAGAGATGTCCACAAACATACAAGAGACCTACAGAACACCAGATAGACTAGACCAGAAAAGAAACTCTGATGTGACTATGCCACATCATAGTCAAAACACTTAATCTATAGAACAAAGAAAAGATACTAAAAGCAGCAAGGGAAAAAAGCCAAGTAACATATAAAGGTAGACCTATAAGAATCACACCAGACTTCTCATCAGAAACCATGAAAGCCAGAAGGGCCTGGGCAGATATCATGCAGGCTCTAAGGGACCACAATATAAAACCAGATACTCTAAATCAGTTGGAAGAAAAAGTGGGGAAGACCTAGACCTCATTAACACAGGAGACAACTTCCTGAAGAGAATACCATCAGCACAGGCCCTAAGAGCAACAATCAATAAATGGGACCTCATGAAACTGAAAAGCTTCTGTAAAGCAAAGGACACTGTCATCAGAACAAAACGACAGCCTACAAATTGGGAAAGAATCTTCACCAATCTGACAGAAGGCTGATATCTGGAATATATAAAGAACTAACGAAGTTAAAAGGCAATAATTCAAGTAACCCAATTAAAAAATGGGGTATGGAGCTAAGCAGAATTCTCTGTAGAAGAATGCAGAATGGCAGAGAAACACATAAGGAGATGTTCAACATCCCTAGCCATCAGAGAGATGCAAATCAAAACCACCCTGAGATTTCACCTTACACACATCAAAATGGCTAAGATCAAAAAGTCAAGAGACAACACATGCTAGAGAGGGTGTGAAGAAAGGGGAACTCTCCTCCATTGCTGGTGGGAATGTCAACTGGTACAACCACTATGGAAATCAATCTGGTGCTTTCTCAGACAATTAGGGCTAGTGCTACATCAAGATTCAGCTATACCACCCCTAGGCATATATCCAAAAGATGTTCAAGTACACAAGGACAATTGCTCAACTGTGTTTGTAGCAGCTTTATTCGTAATAGCCAGAACCTGGAAACAACCCAGATATCCCTCAACAGAGGAATGGATACAGAAATCATGGTACTTTTACACAATGGAATACTACTCAGCAATTAAAAACAAGGAAATCATGGATTTTGCAGGCAAATGGTGGGATCCAGAGAAGACCATCCTGAGTGAGATATCCAGGAGCAGAAAGACACACATGGTATATACTCACTTATATACACCTATAAGATAGGATAAACATGCTAAAATCTGTACACCTAAAGAAGATAAACAAGAGAGAGAGGTCCATGGGTAAGATGATCAATCCTCATCTAGAAAGACAAAGGGGATGGACATTGGAAATAGGAGAAGACGGATAACAGGACAGTAGCCTACCACAGAGGTCACCTGAAAGACTCTGCCTAGCAGTGTATCAAAGCAGATTCTGAGACTCATAACCAAGCCTTCGGCAGAGTGTAAGGAATCATATGAAGGAAGGAGGAATTAGTATATCCTAGAGGGGATAGGGTGCCCACAAGGTCCAAATATATCTGAGCACAGGAGTCTTCTATGAGACTTTTTATCCAACGAAGGACCGACCATGAATGGGATATAACCTACAACCCCTGCTCAGACATAGCCCATGGTAGCTCACTATCCAAGTGGGTTCCCTAGTAAGGGGGACAGGAATTGTTTCTGACATGAACTCATGAGCTTCCCCTCCCTCCTGAGGGAGGCGCAGCCTTGCTAGGCCACAGATAAGGACATTGCAACCATCCTGAAGATACCTTATAAGCTAGGGCCAGACAGAAGGAGAGGAGGACACCCCCTCTCAGGGGACTCGGATGGGGGCAGGGAGGAGATGAGGGAGGGGAGCATTGGGAGGGAAAAAGGGAGAGGGCTACAGCTGGGATATAAGTGAATGTATAAAATTATTTAAAAATAAAAAATATTAAAAAAAGAAAACTATGTGACTATGAAGACAAAAGAAAAAACATATTATTATTACAGAAAATGAAGACAGTCATGATTGGCAGTAGATCAAGTCCTGTAAAGAAACAAATCTCAGAATTCAATAAGGTAGCAAAGGCAGCATCATAGGTGGGGGGCGGGGCCTTTTCATAAGCATCTCTCTTATATCAAGGTCCTCAGACTCTCTCTTCACACACAGGACCCAAGGCAATCACAGCTAACTTCGTTCACAGCCAGGGAAGTGTGTTCACAGAGATCCCGGGTATTTCACATGTACTGATTCACAGTTAACTCTGTTAAATCTCTGCACAAGGCTGAACAAGATCTATAACTGAATTATCTTATTTAGACTTTGATCTACATGTGCTAACGCTATCACCTGCCATGGTACTTAGATTCAAGACCCATTCTGTTCCAAGAAACTTCAAAATATATTTCCATTCAAAATGTTCAACTTAGCCCAGAAGAACAGTGAAATGTATCTTTCTTTAAAGACTATTATTTAGAGAAATTTTAGGTTTCACAGCAAAAGTGTAAGAAATGAACAAAAATGTCCAATTTGTGCACTGTATGTTAAAATGCACATGAGGGAGGTCACAATGGCATGAAATTTATCTTTTTACTTGGAAATGAAGTTAGAAAGATAACTAATTTCACAGTAGAGTCATTTCATATAAGTCAAATGTTTTAGCCTGACTTCTTTTTGTAGTTTAATAACATGCTCTAAATTTAAAAAAAAAAATCCTTACATACAATCAAATCCTGTTTAAAACTTTCTATAACTGTTTACTTTTTATAAAGTAGAATGCTGTGTGAATTCTGCTCTGTTCATTCCAATGTACCTTCCTGAATAGGCAAGGAAAAGGGGATCTTGAATGTACCCTTACGGAAAGAGTCACATGAACAATAACGATTTGTTTTTTGTTTGTTTGGTTGATTGGTTGATTTTTGTTTTTTGTTTTTTTTAATTTTTTATTACTAGTTACATTTTACACTTGATCTTAGCCAAAAGGCAGAGATGCGATATTAGTTACATTTTATTAACTCTGTATCCCAGCTGTATCTTGCTCTCTCATTCCCTCCCAACCCCACCCTCCCTCCCTCATCTTCTCCCTGCCCCTTTCCAAGTTCACTGATTGGGGAGGACCTTCTCCCCTTTCATCTGACTCTGTTTTATCAGGTATCTTTGGGACTGGCTGCAAAATCCTCCTCTGTGGCCTAGCAGGACTGCCACTCCCTTGGAGGGTAGGGAGGTCAAAGAGCCTGCCATTGAGTTCCTGTCAGAAATAGATACCAAGACTCATAACCAAACTTTCGGCAGAGTTCAGGGAATCATATGAAAGAAGGGGGAGTTAGTATGACATGGAGAGGATGGGAGTTCCACAAGGACCAAATATATCTGGGCACAGGGGTCTTTTCACCAAAGACCATGTATGGATATAACCTAGAACCTCTGCTCGGATGTAGCCCGTGGTAGCTCAGTAACCAAGTGGTTTCCCATAGTAAGGGGAACAGGGACTATTTCTGACAGCACCCATTATTTGTGTTGTAGTTGACTGAGAACAGATACTAAACAGAGCAGCAGTTTACTGCAGGAACATGGGTATTGTCCATCACTGTTCAAAGTTTCGTAGTCACAAGAGCATTGGGGCATTCTTTATGCAAAAAGAAAAGGTGGACAGGCATTCAAAATATTCATAGGAGGCCTCACGAAACTGATCATTATATTACAAGCTGAGTGATTGGGGAGCTAAGTGTTCTCTAAGGAGGCTATGGACACAGCAAAAAAAAAAAATCAACTTCATCATTGACCTGGGCTGGATGTTTTCTGGTTCTTGGTCACTTATTCAAGGAATTGAAATAAAGGCTCACACAGGCTGCAGAGTAGCAAGGAAACTTCGATTAGGAGTGAAGGCATAGCACAGATCGGAAAGAAGGCTCTTCTCAGAGTGTCTGCGGCAGATGAAGAGACACCTCAGTGGATGAAGAGCAGCAGCAGAAGTGTTAGGGCCAGACTTCTGACCCCCAGAGCCTGGGGTAAAATAGTTGTGACGCTCCAAAGGCAAAGACTCCAGAGAAAGATGGCTAGCGAGATGAGCCAGGGTTGGTGAGTTGCAGGTTCAGCGAGAGAGTAGATAAAGTGGAGAGAGATCAAAGAAGACACAGATGTCAGTCTCAGGCCCATGCACATGTTCATTCACATACACATTCACACACACACACACACACACACACACACACACACACGTGACCACAAATAGCACATGCATGCATGAAAACGGAAATACATGAACCTATATGTACACCATACCCTCACAAAGTGACTTTGTACCACATAATGTATGGCACTCAAGGTCCCCAATTATTGCCAGGGCTCTGTTTTCTGGGGTGCAAGGAAAAGAAGGGTATGGTTGCTAAAGGATTCCCTGTGCTTTCTCTCTCACTGCAACTCAGGGACTCAGGACACAGGAGTCTGGCCTCAGAACTCTCTAGGACAACCTCTAGATGAAGGAGTCACACTTGAGACCAAGGTATAATATCTTACGGCCTAAGATCATGGGTATTAGAACCGCGCCTTCCATGTGGCAGACACTCAGAATTGTGTGTTGATTTAGCACCACGGTAGGTATTCTTTCTGGCCTCCCCTTTGAGGCTCCTGGGGTCTATCGCCGGCCTGTCCCCAATACTAACTCTTTTGTACAGCTGTATGAAGCTTAATGAAGCCCTCCCAAACTCAGTCCCACTTCTCGAGTTTTATGTCTCTGTGAAAGATACAAAGATGCACTGACCAAGAATGATCCTTCTCTTTTAAGCCTGGCCAACTCTTACTCTCTCCTGGCAGCATACCTGAAGCATCCTGTCTCCCGGAACATCTCCACTGACACACTTTGATCTGATGTTGTCGTCCTTCTCACTACGCCGTACACGCCCATGATTCTGTGTGTCCTCTTCACAGGAAGCTTCTGTCTTCGCTGTTCTCATGGGGTAGATTGTTTCTCCCTTCTCTTGTACTTGATTTATGGAAGGGGGGGCTCATTGTCACATCTGCAACAAGCAGCCATGTCTGACACTACATAGGGAGTGCTCAATATATACCTATTTAAAACGATCTGATATGTTTTCTTGTTTTATTTTATTTTATTTTACAGTGTTTATCTCTTTTTATATGATCTTTTACTTCTTAGGCGGGGCTTGAGCTCAGTCCTTCTGCCTCACCCGTGAGCATAGAGATTACATTCTGAAAAGAAAGAAGGAAAAAAAGGAAGGAAAGGAATTGTGTCCTCTTAAGAGTTTTCCTTTCAATTTGCTTTCTACAATCATGGCTCCCTGACTTCCACTTAGGTTTATTGTCTAAAACTAGGTCATGCATCTAATAGCAACTACAAAGGAAGTCAGGAACATGAACTTTTTGGCCGAGTACCCTTCTTTCTTGTGAGGAATTCAAGCTCAGTTGTTGGCTGGAAGTGACACATAAATAAGAAACATAGATACTTAGACATATGCACAGACAGATGCAAACATAGATAGATAGATACATAGATAAATGCTGGACTATCAACTTACAATATCTTCCACACAATTCCTATCTGTAAATTCAAAACAAAGCACAATTGTACCTAACCAGTACAAGCACATTTAGACAACTCCCACTCTTTCCCAAACAAATGTTTCAAGGGAAATCTAGGTACCGTGTAAATTTACTTCAAGTTCCATAAAGGTAAGTAAAAGAAAATGTGGAAAAATAAAATAAAACACAACTTTCTTATGAGTAAAAAAAAAAATCATCACAGAAAACACTTTTGAGAGTTAGAAGGTGACATTGATAAAGTAATAGAACTAAAAGCAATTACTAACACACTATCAAAATATTAGTGTAACAAATGGGCAACAGTGAGAAATGTGAGCATTCTTAAATACAGTCAGAACACTTAAGAATAAGCTCAATTACTTTTTTCTAATACTTCTTAAACCTTTAAACTTAATGATTTTGATTACGTATATATATATATTTAAAGACTAATATTTGTATTTTTCTTGTCATGTTGGAAAAGTGTGTGTCTATGTGTGTTTGTGTGTGCACTTAAGTAGAAAATATCAGGTAAAAGCCACTTATGGAACCATATAAATTGTTTTTCAAACATATTTTTTATTTTCCCCATTAAGTGAAGTAAAATGTAAAATTTAAAGTCTTTTCTGCCCACTGCTTTTCCGGCCACACCTCCTCACAGAAATTCACTGCCTTCCTGTTGGGGGAGAATGAGTGGGTAGGTTTAATTCCAGGCATTTAAAAAAAACAGTCACATTATGTCTACTTGTATCCACACATAGTATTGGTAACTATTATTTTATGTAAGTGTATCATTTCTAAATGTTTTGTGAATTATTTTTAATTGTTTTGTGAATTACTTTATTATTTTTAATATAGCATTCCATGTGTATATAGACAGATTATTCATTTTAATTACATGCACCTTAGAGAATGTCATTTTCAGAAGTATTTATAAGTAATGACTTTTTCCCTGCTTCTGCATCTTCGTCTTTTCCTAGATTTTTTTACTCATAAATACACACACACACACATACAGAGAGAGGGAAAGAGACAGACAGACAGAGCTTTATTTTGGTGCTCTAAATTCTCCTAGTGAATATTCCAAACTATGATTTTTAGTCCCAAGTGTACAACAGATGCAGATTCACAGGAGTGGAAGCTCTTGAAATTGCCTGTCTCCTTCCATTATATTATTTACATAACTCAGAAAAGGTTTGCAACTGTGCTAGAGATTTCACAAAAATCTTTCCGAAGTCACAAGGGTTAGAACTGCCTCCTGGGTGAGCTTTCCTCTTTCCATCCATTTGCCTGCAAATTTCATGATTTCCTTGTTTTTAATGGCTGGGTAGCATTCCATTGTGTAAATGTACCACAGTTTCTTTATCCATTCTTCAGTTGAGGGGCATCTAGGTTCTTTTCAGTTTCTGGCTATTATGAAGAAAGCTGCCGTGAACATGGTTGAGCAAATGTCCTTGTATGGTGGAGCATCTTTCAGCTGTATGCCCAGGAATGGTATATAGCTAGGTCTTGAGGTATGGCTATTCCCAGTTTTCTGAGAAAGCGCCAGATTGATTTCCAAAGTGTTTCTACAAGTTTGCATTCCTACCAGCAATGGAGGAGTGTTCCCCCCTTTCCACATCCTGGACAGCATGTGTTGTCACTTGAGTTTTTTATCTTAGCCATTTTGACAAGTGTAGGATGGAATCTCAGAGTCATTTTCATTTGCATTTCCCCGATGACCAAGGATGTTGAGCATTTCTTTAAGTACTTCTCCACCATTCGAGATCTTGAGTGAGGTGACAAAGACCCAGAGAGACACACATGGTATGTACCCACTTATAAGTGGATTTTTGCCATATAGTACAAGATAGACGTATACAATGTATAGACCCCACAAAGATAAGTAACAAGGAGGACCCTAGGGAGGATGCATAAATCTCAATCTGAAGGGAAAATAGAATAAATCAGGTAATGGTGGAAGAGTGGGAACAAGGACCATGAGAGCCAATCAACCAAGGCTCAGAGGGGCCTATGGATTCTGAAGCACCAACCAAGGACAATGCATGGTCTGGACCTAGGTCCTCTACTTGTAAATACTTGATGGGCATCTTAGGCTTCCTGTGGGCCCAATAGTCAGGAGGCTGGGGGATATCTCTGAAACAGACTATGTTACCTGCTTTTTGATCACTTCCCCCTAATGGGACTGCCCTATCAAGCCACAGGGGAGGAAGATGAACTTAATCCTCATGTGAACAAATGAGCTGGGGTGTCTGGATAGAGGGGCTCCCATAGTCTGAGGAAATAGGGGGAGGGAGATACAGGGGGTGGGTGAGACTGGAAGGAGAGGAGGGAGGGACATATGACCGAGATGTAAATTAAATTAATTAATAATTAAAAAAAAAACGGCCTCGTGGGAACTAAGAGTTGGGTGCATGAGTTGCCAACCTACCATAGAGCTTTTTAAATGTGTGATTTGGGAGGAAAATGAAAAAGAGGGGGAGCACATCTGCTTATTCTGAAAGCAAACTCTCAGAAAATTTGCTTTCAGGCTGCTGCTATTAAGGAAGTGGTGTTGTTTCCCTGCCTTTCACTCCCATTTCTTCCATGTCTGCATCATTTTCATGTATTTTCCTTTTATACACACATTCTCTTACACACACACACACACACAATGTGTATCTACTAAGTCAGAACTTGAGACACAATATTCATAACTATATTTTATGACTGAGATTGTATTTATCCCACAAGTTGTGACAAATCTGTTACTGCCTCCTCATTCATGCTTCAGACTAAATGTCAATCAATTCAAAATAATTAAGAACATCAAAATAAAAGAAGCTCATGCTAATTTTTGCCACTCCTCTCAAAATTATGATTTGTGTTACAATTACCCACATTGTGATTAAGAGGGATTTGTGTGCTTTCGACCCAGAGAAGAGCATGTCTGATTGCATGCGGGTTGATGCCCCAGGTCCCACCTCTGAGAAAAAGGTATCGGACGGGTCTGATGCTCTTTGGGTGGATGACACCTAAATGAACATCTGTACAAAGTCCCAATTTATTTCTAATATCAGAGATCAGACCTCTACTCTTGCCTGATGCGTCTAAAACAAAAAGGGGACCTGTAGAGAGCTGCGGAATGCTATGCCTTAAAGATGGAGCTGGTTTCCGCCTTCCACCTTCCCGATGGTGAGTGCTCTCTGTCACGAACAACTCCACATTTGGCTAAGGCCGAGGATCTGGCTTGCTTCCATGTATGTGGACCTATCTGCATTGCCCCCGTGGCACGCCTGGGTTGGCTACCCAGAGGCTATTTAAGCTGTGGGCTGGCTTTCCCCGGGGTCCGAGGATTGTTCAATGTTCCTGAATAAACTGCATTGAAAAAAAAAAAAAGAGGGATTTGTGTTGTATATGGCAAAGCTGAGCCACGTACACCCTTCAGTGAAACAAAAGAAACCCAAAGTGATTATTGTTCTCAAGGAGTTTCCATCACAAGTAAAGTGACACAGCCAGGAATAAAAGCAGCTTTGGCTGGGAGATGAAAAAAGAGACTTTGTGACCAGGAGGAAGAGAGCGCAGTTGGAAGCTACTCTGGATTTCTGCAACCATGGCTTGTCAGGAAAGAAGCACCATGAGACAAAGAGGGTGAGGTAGCTTGGAATCCCACAGCCAAGGCCCCAACCTCAGCCTGCTTTCTTCACTAGTGTCATGCCCATCACGTACCAGTGGCTCTGAAAACGTGGGGCTTCCCTATACAACCCTGTGGATATCAGAACTTCTCATTCTTTGGTCTTCTCCCACAAAACAAAGTCAGAAATCTTTCACAGACTTTCTGGAAAAAAGGAAGATAAAAGCATGTGAAGACATTTATAGTAAACACAAAGACCAGGAAAAAAAATATTAATGCTATAAGTCTCAGAATATTTAAAACCTGTGCATTCTAATAGGAAGGTAACTGCTCCTGGGGGTCAGTGCAAGGGGCACTAGCTCATGTTTAGGAATGAGCAAGGAGAATTGGCTTACACTTAACTCTTTCCTTTGCCATCTGCTACTCCCCATCCCACAACTCTACCTCCCTCACTGTGTGGGAGTCCACTCGCCTTACAAATTCTCTTTCCCCATAGCAAATGGGACTTTTCCTAGGACAGTGATGCACAGCTGCTTCATGTTCACAATCAGCTCCTGGAAGCCGATCGGGTTTTGTCAATGAGACCACATCACACAATTTCATGGTGGAAGGCTTAGCAACCAAGGTTTGTGAAGTTGTGAGGTTTCCTGTTAGTTCATATCTGTCAGCTCTCTGGAATCCTTTCCAGGGCATAATGGGAACCACTGGGTATATATTAGATATTATATGCAATTTCCATGTTCCCTGAGAACTTAAGAAAAGATACTTAGACAGAGAGATGATAAAACACAATGACAGTGATCAAGAAGAAATGAGGGGTCTTCCTTCAATTTAGATTCTGGATCAGACCCTCAGATATCACCTTTACAGTCCCAGAACAGAAATATTCTGGGTGCAAAACAATGACTAACCTTCTACCACAAGCCTCAGAATAGACATGTGTCAGCATATTAGTGTGCAGTATTTCATGTGCTAGTTTCTCCACAAGCCTCAGTCTCCATTAATCCCACAATGTGTACAGAGAAAACGTGTGACTAAGTCAGAAGTAGAATGGATCTGAGGTCTACAGCTGACAAATAAGGAAATGTGTTGTATCTTCCTCAGAACCTTGCTATCACGATAACAAAGGCGGGGAGGAAAAGAAGAGGAGGAAGGGGAAGAGTGAGGAGAAAGAGTTCCAGTAAAGGCCATGGCCATATGCAGCATGACAGCTGAGCCCAGAGGACCCTCCAGGACAAGGCCATTAAGAAATTCATTACTTGGAACAGTAGAAGCTGCGGCCATCGGGAGCACATCTGAAGCACATCTGAAGCCCTGAAGTGAGCGACTTGAAGTGCACTCTGCCTTACATGAGGCTGAGCATGTGACCTGCATGGTTCTCGGCAAGCTGGTCAGGAAGTCATCTGTGAACCCCGGAAAACAAAAGCCGCAGAGACTTAGACTAACTTTCACACCTGCTGGCGGTGCCAACAACCCCACAAAAAGACATGCAAAGAACTGAGAGCCTGAAAAACCAGCTAACACTGTATCCTACTTTATATTTTACAGTTTGAAAACATGGGTGTGTAGAAGTCAGAGGAAAACTTGAATGCTTTGGTTCTCTTCTTTTTACCCTTTGGATCTCAGAATTAAACTCAGGTCTTCAGACTTAGCGAGAAGTGGCTTTGCCCACTGAGCCCTCTCTCTAGCCTGACAAGGATTATTTAAATATTTAGTGTCTTTTTAAAAACTAAGTCATGAGGCTTTCCTTGGCCAATTTACAAACATGTTGAGGTGTGAATACTGCAGTTACTGCTAGGCAAGTATCTAAAAAGACCAGGACATACATTTGACGCTAAGAGAAAGCCACAGACAAGCCAAGAAGACGGTCACACTTCTCAGGGAATAGTGTGTGAGCCAGCTTCCATCGTTGTGGCAAAGCCCTTTAGGATAAGCAACTTAAAGGACAAAGTCTTGTTTTAGTTATGGTTTTAATCCACAATGGCTCAGCTCCTGTTACCCTTTAGATCTGGAATACCCCCACCCAAGACTCATATGCATAAGGCTTGGTTCCCAGATCAAAGTGCTACCCAGAAGCTGTGGAAACTTTAGGAGATAGGGCATAGTTGGCTGAAGTAGGTGGCCCAGGATGTGTGCCCTTGAACAGCACAGTAGGACTCTCACTCTCCAGCCCTTCTCTCTCCCTCTTCCTCTTCCTTCAGGGAGAAGAGATGTTTTCCATCTCCCTTTTACCCAGACTCCAAGAGAAAAATGACCGTAGACCAGTATTCCTAAAACCGTGAGCCAAAATGAATTTTCCTTGTTGATTTTTCCAGGTGTTTGTCATGGCGGTAAAAAGGGACTCGTGCAGAATCTTGGTACCGAGAGTGGGATGGTGGCTATGAATATGACTGATTGTGTAGCTCAGAAGCCTTTGAAAATGGTTTACAGAAGGAACTTGAAACATCTGGAGAGGTGGACTCCAGGAAACCTGGAATGCTGTAAGCAGAGCTCAATGGACTGGTTATTATAGAATCTTAGAACAGAAGGACCCAGTAAAGACTGCTAATGAGATTTCCAAAGATATCGACAACTCTGTTAGGAACTGTACTAGAGGCCAATATGGTTAAAAGCCGGCAAACATTATGTCTTCATTAAGTTTATATCCTAAGAGGCTGCATTTCAACCTGGTGAACTAATTAGTTTCACGGAAGGAGTTTGAATGCCCTGTATCATACAGGTGGGGCATGGGTACAGCTGCCCTTAGCCATATTGGAATATTCTGAGCAAAACACAGTGTGGAAACACTTGAAATTTTTATAGATTAATTAACAAAGAAGAAGAAGAAGAAGAAGAAGAAGAAGAAGAAGAAGAAGAAGAAGAAGAAGAAGAAGAAGAAGAAAGGGGAGGAGGAGATGAAGAAGAAATGTGTTTGAAGTTGCAGCCAAAGGGAGGAAGGGTTTAGTTATTAAGCTGTTTTAAAAAAGCCATGTGTTTCTCTTTGGGACACGAAAGATGACTTAATGACATCTCAAATATAAACGACAGCCTACAGACCGGGAAAGGATCTTCACGAACCCTAAATCTGACAGAGGGCTGATATCCAGAATATATAAAGAACTAAAGAAGTTAAAAAGCAAAAAATCAAGCAATCCAATTAAAAAAATGGGCTACAGAGCTAAACAGAGAATTCTAAACAGAGGAATGTTGAATGGCAGAGAAACACTTAAAGAGCTGCTCCACATCCTTAGATATCAGAGAGATGCAAATAAAAATGACCCTGAGATTTCACCTTACACCGATCAGAATGGCTAAGATCAAAAACTCAAGTGATAACACATGCTGGAGAAAGGGAAACACTCCTCCATTGCTGGTGGGAATATAAACTTGTACAACTTCTTTGGAAATCAACCTAGTGCTTTCTCAGACAATTAGGAATAGTGTTTCCTTAAGACCCAGCTATACCACTCCTAGGCATATATCCAAAAGATGCTCAAGTACACAACAAGGACATTTGCTCAACCATGTTTGTAGCAACTTTATTCGTAATAGCCAGAACCTGGAAACAACCTTGATGTCCCTCAGCAGAGGAATGGATACAGAAATTGTGGTCCATTTACACAATAGAATACTACTCAGCAATTAAAAATTGATTTCAAGGAAATCGTGAAGTTTGTGGACAAATGGTGAGAACTAGAAAAGATCATCCTGAGAGGTATCTCAGAAGCACATGGTATATACTCACTTATAAGTGGGTTCTAGACCTATAAGATAAGATAAACATACTGAAATCTGTACACCTAAAGAAGATAAACAAGAAAGAGTACCGTGGGTAAGATGATCAACCCTCACTTAGAAAAACAAATGGGATGGATATTGGAAGTAGAAGTAAACAAGAAACAGGACAAGAGCCTACCACTGAGGGCCTCTGAAAGTCTCTATCTAGCAGTGTATCAAAGCAGATACTGAGACTCATAACCAAACCTTTGGCAGAGTACAGGGAATCATATGAAAGAAGGGGGAGTTAATATGACCTGGAGAGGACAGGAGCTCCACAAGGACCAAATACATCTGGGCACAGCAGTCTTTTGTGAGACTGAATCTCCAACCAAGGACCATGTATGGATATAACCTAGAACCCCTGCTCAGATGTAGCCCATGGTAGCTCAGTCTCCAATTGTGTTCTCTAGTAAGGGGAACGGGGACTATCTCTGACATGAACTCAATGATTGGCTCTTTGACCTCCCCTCCCACACACACACACCCAAAGGAGGAGCAGCCCTGCTAGGTCACAGAGGTGTGGACATTGCAGCCAGGCCTAAAGAAACCTGATAAACTAGGGTCAGTTGGAAGGGGAGGAGGTCGTCCCCTATCAGTGGACTTGGAAAGGGGCAGGGAAAAGATGAGGGAGGGAAGGTGGGATTTGGAGGGAATGAGGGAGTCGGATACAGCTGAGATACAAAGTTAATAAAGTGTAACTAATATTAAAAAATAAAAATTTAATTAAAAAAATAAAGCATCAAAAAATATAATTATGACCCGTCCCTCAGAGGCTCTGAGGTATTGGCATGTAATAATATTTAGAAGACAGTACCTTTGGAAGAGAGCCTGGGACGGCCTTTTTCTTTTTTTTTTTTTTTTCGATATTTTTCTTTTTTTTTTTTTTCAATGCAGTTTATTCAGGAACCTTGAACAATCATCTGACCCTGGGTAAAGCCAGCCCACTTTAAATAGCCTCTGGGTAGCCAACCTCAGCATGCCACGTGGGCAATGCAGATAGGTCCACATACATGGAAGCAAGCCAGATCCTCAGCCTTAGCCAAATGTGGAGTTGTTTGTGAAAGAGAGCACTCACCATCGGGAAGGTGGAAGGCGGAAACCAGCTCCATCTTTCAGGCGCGGCATTACGCAGCTCTCTACAGTTCCCCCTTTTTGTTTTGGACGCATCAGGCAAGAGTAGAGGTCTGATCTCTGATATTAGAAATAAATTGGGACTTTGTACTGATGTTCATTTAGGTGTCATCCACCCAAAGAGCATCAGACCCGACCAATACCTTTTTCTCAGAGGCGGGACCTGGGGCATCAACCCGCATGCAATCAGACATGCTCTTCTCTGGGTCCAAAGCGGCTGACCCTGAGTGCAGTGCTTAGCCTTGCATCCTGAGCGTAACATTTTGGCTTTTTATGGTAGCCAATCATGCTTGGGGAGACTGTCCTGCTTCAATGGCTGTAAAGGCCTGAATGATCATGGCTGCATTACGCTGTTGTGAGACTCTAATCTTGCATATATACCACAGGCAAACCAAGGAGACCAACACCAGAAGGCCTGCTAACGCTCCCATGCCGCCTTTTAGCTACATTGGCTAAAAGGTTATTCAGGGTCTGAGCAGTCTGCACAGTATGACTCATGGCTAATGCCGTGGTGGTAGCTCCAACAGCCGCCAATGAGATGGCAGTAACAATGGCATAACTCCCCCTCAGATTATGTCAGATTATGTCTGAAGAGAGTCATAGCGTGAGGGCATCAACGGGCACAGGCACCCAGCGAGGCATGCGAGTAACCAGCTAGTAAATTTACTAGCATTACAGCATTGGGCAAAAAAGCAAGTATCATTACCACAATTACTTGGCTCTATCTGGCTAATAATGAATAAAAATGGGGGATATAAACAAACAGGTGTGGGCTTATAGGAAATATTATGAGAAGCCTTAACCCCCTCGTTGGAACATCCTGCATCAGTTCTAGAACTAGCAGTGGTGGTTTCCGAGGTCTGAGTAGGTTCAGGAGACCATTGCCCCCAGGGGCGAGACGTGCTCCATGTAAATTGACTAACTCCATGTTTTGCTCCACTTTTGAAAGTCATTTAAGGTTCTTAAATTATTTTTTCCCTTTTTTTTTAATTTTTCATCAATTACACTTTATTCATTCTGCATCCCCCCATAAGCCCCTCCCTCCCCTCCCAATCCCACCCTCCCTCCTTCCTCTGCATGCATGCCACTCCCCAAGTCCACTGATAGGGGAGGTTCTCCTCTCCTTTCTGAACTTAGTCCATCAGTTCACATCAAAAGTGGCTGCATTGTCCTCTACTATGGCCTGGTAAGGCTGCTCCCCCTCAGGAGGAGGTGACTAAAGAGCAGGACAATCAGATTATGTCAGAGGCAGTCCCTCTTCACATTACTATGTAACCAATTGGACTCTGAACTGCCCTGGGCTACATCTGTGCAGGGGTTCTGGGTTATCTCTATGAATAGTCCTTGGTTGGATTATGAGTCTCTGGGAAGTTCCCTGTGTTCAAATTTTCTTGTTCTGTTGCTCTCCTTGTGGAGACCCTGTCCTCTCCAGCTCTTACTATTTCCCAGTTCTTACATAGAATTCCATTCACTCTGCCCAACAGTTGCCCATCAGGCTTAGCATCTGCTTTGATAGTCTGTAGGGCAGAGGCTTTCAGAGGCCCTCTGTGGTAGGTTCCTAGGTTGTTTCCTGTTTTCTTCTTCTTCTGATGTCCATCCTCTTTGCCTTTCCGGATGGGGATTGGACATTTTAGTTAGGGTCCTCTCTCTTGCTTAGTTTCTTTAGATGCACAGGTTTTAGTGGGTTTGTCCTATGTTGTATGTCTATATGAGTGAGTATATACCATGTGTGTCTTTTTGCTTCTGAACAACTCACTCAGGATGATCCTTTCCAGATCCCACCATTTACCTGCAAATTTCATGATTTCCTTATTTTTCATTGCTGAGTAATATTCCATTGTATAGATGTACCACATTTTCTGCATCCATTCTTCAGTTGAGGGGCATCTGGGTTGTTTCCAGCTTCTGGCTATTACAAATAAAGCTGCTACAAACATGGTTGAGCAAATTTCCTTTTTGTGTGCTTTAGCCTCTTTTGGATATATGCCTAGGAGTGGTATGGCTGGACCTTGGGGAAGCACTAGGCCTTTTTCTATAGAGCCACCTTGGAAGTTGTTTCTCCAATATTTACTTTACTGTGTTCAGCAATCTAGGGACTTAGATGTTACTTCAGCTGTGGTCCAAAGGGACCTGGCTCCTGCTCAGGCTCATGTCAGATCTTGGAGCTGCATATATGGTGCTGGTTTTTACAAATGTACAGAATAGAAGAGCGGCAGTGTCAGCTTGGAAGTCCGGGCAATTTGTTGTGTGGTTGGAGTGTGCACACAGCCCTTGAGAGAATGTTGTGTGAAGATGTTGAAAACATTTTCCTGATAAAGACAGCAGTGGAACATCTACCAAAGAACTCCTTGGACAAAAATCTGGACCAACATAGTAGGCTATTCATGTGGGTAGTGGTGAGGGTGTACAGGCCCTTTGGAGCTCATATCATTTTACTATGTGATCAAAATGCCAGATATAATAGCATGATTAAATGTTTTCCCTGCTGGGTTTGTCTTGTTTTAGTCTAGTCCTTATTCAATATTGTCCTATCCCTTTTGGAATGGGAATGCCTAATCTGGGACGTTGTATCTTAAGAGTGCATGGCTAAAAGAATTGGAGAGTTTGTGAGACTGTGCCTCCTAGTGGTGTCAGAAACTACAGTCACAGTCTCACCAACATGACTGCCTAACCATGAGTTGAACAAGGACAAAAGCAATAGATGTGCCAAAGTGGATGGGGGAGGAGGGAACCACAAGCCCTCAACACTACACAAAAGACTAGAGAAAACTAAGGAATGCTGAGATTAGAGGAAATATTCTTCCCCAAAAAAGAGCACACTAACTGCTTATCCAGTACCTAACGTTCAGCCCTAAAAACATCGTACAAGTAACTTTATACAGACTGATTGGGTTACATTTAGGATTATTTATGAATATGCATATAAACATATAGTAACAATTAATGAAAGAATAGGTAATAAATTTAAAAGAGATCAGAGAGTAGTATATAAGAGAGTTTGGGGAGAGGAAGAGTGAGGGAGAAACGACATAATTATATTTTGCTCTCAAAAGTAAAAGAAATCAATTAAAAACTTTCATAAGTTCTTACAGCTGAGATTTTCATGGTTTCAGATGAGACTCGGATTATGAACGGGCTGGGGCTGTTGAGACATTGAAGAGCCCCGCATATGAGATACATATATTTTGCATTCTGAGAAGGGCAGGAGTCTTTGGAGATCAGAAGGAAGCGGTGTACTTGAGAAATGAAATGTCTGTCAATGATTCATGCAATGAAGGATAAGACTAGTCAAATGAGGCAAGGCAGGGAAGATACACCTCTGAGAGATGTAATGGTCTCTCCTCTCCTCCGTATTCCTCCCCGTGTGTGTGTGTGTGAGTGTGTGTGTGTGTGTGTGTGTGTGTACTATTCTGAGAAAAGCAGCTTTGCCCAACCACACATATTACCATGGCCCAGAAATAATGGAGAAATATATGACACTGTACATCAAAGTAAATATTCCCTCCTTCAAGTTGATTTCTTATATATTTTATCACAGTAGTGAAAAGAAGTTTGACAAAACTCCGGGCTCCCAGGCTTTTATCAAAGCAGTGTGTCATCCTAGGAATACAGATCAAAGACAGAAACAAGACACACAGAGAGACTGGGTGAAGATACCAATACGCCCTTCAAATACATGCTCTCAGTTCTCTGCCTTTCTTCCACAAGGCTCCAAAACCCAAATTTTCCACCACCAACTAATAGGGACACAAGTTGTCAATCAAGCTGTGAAACAACATTACAATCCCAAACTCTAGCAATGGGTGAGGGTAACTACTTGCTCTTAGCACTATCTTGAAATTAGTGCTTTATGTATCATTAGTTTAGATATCACTCCATTGGAGACCTTTGGAAATGAGAGAACCAATGCAGTCAGAGCTAAAAGCTTTCAACCTAAGTCACTTGGCAATTTATAAAAGCTTCTGTGCTGTTTCTTGAATTATATATGATTATGGATACATACATTTAAAGCAATTAACTAAAAATCAAAAAGATACAAATTCTTATATATTTTCAAAGCCTGAAAGTCACTATTCATTACATGATTTTTCTTGAAGAGTACTAAATAATTTAATTATCTTAGATAGGGACACAATGTCAGACGAATGAAATTATTCCCGCTCTGTCTAGCTTGGTGAACCAATGGATTTGATTGGATTTAGTTACACAGAAGCTTGAGAAACAGAGAGCAATACTCTGACAGAGTCTCCTACCCCAAGCAGTTGAGAGCCACAGATCTATCCTGTATGCACGGCTACCTTGTTAACTCTCCCTTATTTACATGAGGGGATATTTACTGACCAATAATGGGAGAAAGCTTCCTGTCGGTGACCACAAATGTTCCTGTTTCAAGATCACAAGGACTGTGTCAAGCCTGGAATAGAGTTCCAAAGCACTCCCTCCTTCTTCCCATTTGCTACATTCTTTCTGCCTCCCTCTTCACAATGTTTCCTGAGTCTTGGACTCTGGTGCAGATGTGTGTCCCATTTAAGATTCTTTATCTCATTTAAGGCTAAACATATGAGCCACTATGTCACAGTAACAGTCACATATTTTCAACACTTTGACTAGTTGATTCTTTGAAACAAGTGCTGACAAAGGCAAAATAATTTTTTTTAACAAATAAGACTGACAACAGCTACAGTTTTTAAAGCAAATAATTTAGAACATCCATTTAACAAAATGGTAACAGTGGCCTCCTCATTAGGGCCAGTGCCCTTCCCAGCTACTGGTTCTTCCATTGTCTTACAGTACCATGTGTGCATTCTTTCCTTTGGAACAAGCTTTAAATCCAGCCCCAGAGCAATTGACACATAATTACACACTATCCACAATTTGTAGTATAACACAAGGTCCAAAGTTGAATAAGACTGTTGGTTACAATTTTCTTCCATCAACCCAGCATACTGTCCCCTGGCACTATGAGAGCTTCTGGCTCAGTCCTATGTTTATTTTTTTTATGGCCTACACCCAAGACATAGGTGCATTGGGTTCTTGTCATTTAATACTAGTATACAACCAACAGCGGTGACATAACCTGCACTGTTTTGAGGGTCTCAGAGACTGTCCTGAACCCCAACAGGCAGGGAGACAATAGACTCGTGTCACTTACATTAGCAACCTTGCAGCTTATAGAAAATGTTCCATCCTTAAACAGTACTTTCATTCAAATTATTTTCTGGTTTGTTTGTTTGTTTGTTGTTTTTGAGACAGAGTTTCTATGCATAACTCTGACTATCCTGGCACTCACTCTGTAGACCAGGCTGGCCTCAAACTCAGAGATCTACTTGCCTCTGCCTCCCAAGTTCTGGGATTAAAGGCGAGTGCCACCAACACCTGGCCATTCAAATTCTTTAAGTGCTGTTTAGCAACCCATGCTTTCTTTCTATTAAATAACCCCACTAGATTGTAGAGTAAAGTAAATACCATTGAACTATGTTGTCCTCAGCTCAATTCTTTTGTGAAATGACTCTCCTTGTCACTGTCAGGTCTCTATGGATACTCCACATAATAGCAAGTTGAAGGCGACTCTTGATGATAGCTTTACCTGTTGCTTGCTACTTAGAAGAAACTTGCGCAATATAAAAACTGGAAAAGATATCTCAACACTTTCCTGACAATAATGATCCTGGTAGTACAGTACAGGCCAGGCACACTTCCCTACTTATTTCATAATAACATCCATCTTCATTGACTGCAACTGAGAACAGGTCTCACGTTTGAACAGTCATGAAAATTATCAGAATATTTCATGGGATTACCAGTGTCCTTAGCTATTTTCCACCCGGGTATTTAAGAGAAATGCCATATATTTTAGAAGGATCACATGTGTCTTGTCTCTAAGAAGTAAATGAAAGGAATATAGGCTACCACACAGGACACTACCATGGACACCAAATGTTTCGGGTGCAGGACATGAAGAAATAAAACTTCATTAAGTTAGAAGCTTAGGTCTCATCGATTAGATTTCATGATGCCAGAAGACCCTATGCTGGGACTGCTGGAGGAGAATTCTCCCCAACAGTCTGCTGATTTCCATTGAACTCGGTTTTATTATTCCTTCCATACTTATTGTCAACACAATGTCTGGTCCATTGCTTGTGAGATCTCCCTTTACTATGGAGCCTTTCCTAAGCCATCCCTTTAAATACAACCCAATTTTCAATGTGTCATCAGACTCCAGGTCCCTGAGTTACTATTATCCTTAAATCTCTTAAGTGAACCCCATGGCAGCGCTTTCCTTCTTAATCCAGGAACATAATGGCTTTGTTTACTTCTATCGCTACAGCCCTGTGTGGTGTCCGGACATGAGCCATCAGTGCACCAGGTATCTGAGAGGATAAGCAGCATCTCTTTCAGTATCTTGTCTGGGTTGATTGTTGTTTCAATTACTGGTGGAGGTGTAGTAGCTTGAAAGACCACCAGTCCAAGCATAGACTACATGATATTGGTGTCAAAGGTTATGAATAACATACTTCACTGCTGTAAATATATACACCGATTTTGTAGAGTTTGTCATCCCTAAAAGAAACTTTCCCAGAAGGTATTGAACCCAACCCTTAGTTCTATAGGCTGCTTTTCTACTGCTGATGTGAAGCCTATGATGGATGTTTTAGATACAACTATCAATTGTCATTCTGTGACTCTGTCTATGAGTGGGACCCAAAACCTATTGGTACTGTTTGCTAAGTTTGTTATTTTTTTCAGTTATCGCCATAGTTGTAGCACTCTGAGATTTGAGTAACCTCTAACGAACATGACACTGAGATGTTGGAGAAAGTGCTGGGTAGCTTCCTGTCAACTTGATACAAGCTAGGGTCATGTGAGAAGAAGGGCCCTCAATTAGGAAATACCTCCATAAGATCAGGTTGTAGGCAGGCCTACAAGCATTTTCTTAATTAGTAATTAATGGTGGAGGGCTCAGCCCATTGTGGATGGTGCCTTCCCTGGGCCAGTAGTTCTGGGCTCTATAAAAAAGCAGGCTGAGTAAGCCATAAGGAACAAGCCAATAAATAGCACTCACCTTGGCCTCTGCATCAGCTCCTGACTCTATATTCCTGCCCTGTTTGAGTTCCTGTCCTGAATTTCTTTGATAATGAACAGTGATATAGAAGTATAAGCCAAATAAACCCTTTCCTCTCCAAATTGCTTTTGGGTCACCGTGTTTCATCACAGCAACAAAAACTCAACTAAGACAGATAACATAGGTTTTTAGCCTATCATATAAGAATCTTAGTTTGCTAAAAACCCATCTTGATTTTTTTTCTATCCTGGGCCCATGTTAACTTTTGCATCAAGTTCTTCAAAAGATGGGTAACTTGAGCAAAATGAGGTGTGAAAGTTTTCCAGTACCATAAAAGTGCCCCCAAATACCTACAATTATTATGTTCATAGGCAGACTATTGTAGAATGTTTTCACTAACCCTGTCACATACCTTATATGTCATAACTATCCATAATATACCCAAGGGTTTTATAGCTTTGACTGGTTCTTAAAACTTTTATAGATTGATTTCTCACCTTAATTTCCTTTTAGGTGAACATATATATCTTCCCATTGTCTTCTAAACCTGTAAGACACTCAGAGGTTAGCATTGTATCATCTTCATAATAGTCTTTCACAGAGATAGACAGGAACACAAGACAAGTTACCAGACCACCATCCTATAAAAAAGTAATGGGGGGGTGATATGAAAGTGAAGTATTGTTATTTCAAGTGAATTGGTTTTGGGATTCAGAAACCAAAGAAATACTAAAGACGACATTAGTAAGGTCAAATGTGGCATAAAGAGATCCTGTGAGATAATTGTTCTATGAGAAATGCAATATAGGATGCAGCAGTTTAAGTGAAGGCACGACTTTATTTGGTTCTCTGGAATCCACTGTCCTGAGCCATAAGCCACTGACATCTTTACTAGCCTCAATGGGCTGGGAAGCAGTCTTAACAATAACCTCTGCCTTTTTTATTTCCTTGGTGGTTTCTACAAGTTCATCACATCCGCACAGCATTCTTCACTGCTCATGACTACTGCCCTACATGGATGAGAAACTTTTCAGGGTTGTACTTCACGTAGCCAATCATCAATGCCGTTAAAGTTTGCACTCTCAAGCCAAATTCTCCAGCCTTGGTATAGAAGTGTTTTTATATAGCTACATGCCCTCCCCCCTAGAACATTTTCCAGCAGAGGAGACATGTCCACAATATGCTTTCAATATGCGTATTAACATAACAATTGCACACCCCTAGGACAAGCTTAGCCTTTGCCACCTGCACTATTTTATCTGCATGTCCATCTGCTTCTGCCTACCATGCCTGATGCTTTCAGTGGCTGGTCTGAGTTAAGTGTGCCCAGTTCCTGTATCCACTAAATCTCAGATGTCCTGCACATTAGCAGAGAGCTAATAAATGCACATTCAAGATAGGGTTTCTGGTTTCCCTGTATGGCTCTTACTTGCAAGCAACTTTGGAGACTCCTTCAGAGGAGCAGCTGGTGTGGCTGCTGTAATGACATTCCTTCGTAGCAGGAGGTACAGTGGGAGTCACCTGTATGTTCCTTTGTTTTCATTCCTTTAACCCCTTTAATGAATTTCTATTCAGTGTTTGAAGTCCTCTTCCAAAGGCTCATAGGGACAGGTTTGTGATTCTCATCAGTTTCTTTCCTAAAAACACCAAATTGATTCAGTCATACTTGCCTTGAGGTGACCCAGACTGACCCCATGATCTGCTTCACATGCCCACCTCTTTGTTAGTACTTTAATATGGATTTCATATTGGTCTAAAGCATTCAGAGCCCTCAAAGTCTCTTATACCCCACAATGGTCATGATCCACCATGGGAATCAACAAATCCACCCTGAGTCCCCACATTATTACCAATGTCTTTTCCAAAGTAATTCCTTACTTAAACTCTTATTTGAACACCGTTATAGCCAGACCAGTGGCCTGAGCATCAAACACCACCTTTTATGTACCCAAATCCTTTGCAGTGCCTATCCTTCTGCAGTTTTCAAGTGTCTGTTAGCAATAAATGTTCCCAATGGCTCATATGAGTCACCCCATCAGAGACTGACTTCCCTCATTTTATCTTTGTCTCAAGGTTGGATAAATGTTGTATTACTTAGTCTCCGTTTCCCCAGCACTCAGGCTGCTCTCACTCACCTTTATGTTCTTCAGCCTCCCATCTCAATTGTGAGAGGCTTCCCTTTTTTTTAACTTTTATTAATTACACTTTATTCACTTTGTATCCCCCCATAAACCCCTCCTTCTTTCCCTCTTAATCCCACCTTCCCTCCCCTTTCTTCACACATGCCCCTCCCCAAGTCCACTAACAGAGGAGGTCCCCCTCTCCTTCCTTCTGATCTTAGTCTATCAGATCTCATCAGGAGTGGCTGCATTGGCATCTTCTGTGGCCTGGTAAGGCTTCTCCCCCCTCAGGGGGAGGTGATCAAAGAGCAGGCTAATCAGTTTATGTCAGAGGCTGTCTCTTTTCCCATTACTATGGAACCCACTTGGACACTGAACTGCCATGAGCTACATCTGTGCAAGGAACTCCATGCATAGAACTTGGTTGGAGTATGAGTTTCTGGAAAGACCCCGTGTTCAAATTTTCTGGTTCTGTTGCTCTCCTTGTGGAATTCCTGTCCTCTCCAGATCTTACTATTTCGCACTTCTTTTAATTTCACATTTAAAAGTCTTCCCCAACCCAAGAGGTTCATGTGCAGAGAGAGGACTTCTTGATTATTAGTTTACTACTAAGCCATTATGAAGACCCTTGTTTGCACAATAAATCATGGATTCTCCGCCTTCCTCAGTATTGCAGGTTAGTCCAGGGGCCTGTTTTTTCTATAACTTTTTGCCTTGCCCTTTTCCTTTTAATCACCCAATTCTCCCTGTGGGCTGCAAGTTCTTAGATCCCTGGAAAGTCTTTAGCACAGATCTAATTTTTATTCTTTTCTGTTAACCCTTCTAGTTGTGGGAAGGAGCAAGCCAATTCTCATTGTCCCCTTCTCTCATTTTTCCTACCACATGAGAAACTAACAAAGAGATTAGTACCCATCTCTTTTTTTTTTTTTCTAGTTGTAATTCCCTCTCATGAGGACACATTGTTTCTAGCCTGAGAGCTGAGCCTCAGTTGCATGCTTCACTTCCACGGCAAGGTCTCAAAGCCTGCTTATGATGCTGCCCCCCCCCCCACACACACACACTACTTTAAAAGAATACATTGTATTCTCTACTGCATCAGTCATTGGTCTGGCATTACCCCACTCACATGGTGGAGCCCATTCATCAAAGAAAGGTGCTACCTAATACCAGAAAGAGGAAAACGGCCACACTGGCATTTTCTCCAAGAATGCTCCCTCCTCAGGTGGCTCAGCATTGGTTGTATGCCTTATTACCCAGAGCAGGAACAATGAATCTGCCACTATATAGGAAGGAGGCACATCCCATATCCCACACAGGGAAAGGTAGCCAGTGTAGCCTCACAAATGCTCTAGCCCACACAAGTAATCCTTGAGTAGATGCCCCAATACTCATCACAGAAGTCACATTATGTCTCCTTCCCAATTAATATTTGATCTCCTTGATCCCTGTTCAGGCACTAAATGTCCACGTTTTGGGGAAACATGAAGACAATGTGACATGGGACACTAATGACAGACTGAAGAAATAATTTGACCCATCTAGCTTTGTGAACCAGTGAGTTTATTGGAGTTACTTGCTGAGTGTGAATTGCGGTTATGAGGCTTCATCAATAAAAATTGTTCATCCCCAAATGGATGACAAACTGCACCCCTAACCTTTTTCACCAACTTGAATGCAGACCTCCCAATGATTCTTCTCTCCCCAACCAATTACTGTTTATATAATCTTGAAAACGGGCCTCATGAGTGTCTTATAAGCTTAGTGAACCTCCCAAGACTTAGAAGCCTCCTCCTACAAGAAGGACTGTTTTAATTAGCAGAAAACAGCTGAGCAATAACCCCAACTGAACACCAATGGCAGACAAGAGAAATGACGGTTCCATCTATGTCTAACTTGACAAAACAATTTATTAACTAACGGATGGCTAAGGAATTACTTACCAGAGCAAGGACAATTTATAGGCAGATATCTCACTAAAAAAGTATCTGCCCACCCTACGCTCAAAAGGTGAGCCACTTATAGATCCTTAAGAACGGGTGAGCTTCATGTAACTCCCTCATGGACCCACCATATGCTGTACCACCTCATGAGTCCTGCTTTACTCTCGTGAGGGAACATCAGTAGATCCAGTCTGGTGGGGTTTTCATCTGGGTAATTGGAATTGCTCAGAATTAAAGGTGGCAACAGCTACCTCTTGTGCAGAGAACAAGAGGACAGTAACACTCTTCAGTTCATTGTGTCATCACTGAGTGTCTTTACATTCACGATAAAGTTAAGCATCTCTGATGGGTTACAATGAAGAGAAGTGTGTGTTCATGTGTGTGTGTGTGTTTATCCAGATATGATTTGTTCATTTGGTCTTAAAATCTATTCAGTTAGCATTTCATATTTGAGTATTAATAAAAAATTCCTTGAAGGTAGTAATAGAAAAGCTGTATTCCCCAGCCATTCAACCAACCATGCTTGTGTAAGCTACAGATAATGTTCTGAAGTAGCATCTTGCAAAAATACACTGTGGACAGGAGATAAGCAGTAAATGTTTGTTAGTAAGCTGCACAAGATAACTCCTGTGGATCACACGTGTTGTTTGTTCTCTGTAATCTGCAAATATGTTTTCCATAGCAGACCACTTGTATCTGCTACGTTTTCCAAACAAGCAAAATATGTATAGACTATTTCAGTTTTCAAAAAACTCCAGATTCTTAAATCACAGCACATCTCAGGGAATATTACTTGGCAGAAATCCTAGTGGGTCACATAAGAAAGTTATGCTAAGGAATAAGTATAACAATAGAAGCTACTTTGAATTGAATGACTCCTTATAAATTAAAAGCAGGGACAGTCTCTTTCTTATGATAAAATGACAATAGAATGGTGGTACATATAGGAGGAAATGACATCATTATGGACTTTTGATAGATGGTAGAATTAGAAGATGAACCCTAAGGTGTTTGTCTATGTCACTAGAATTAGGACCAGCCATCATTCTCTGTCTTCTAATGTGATGAGCACAGATGGTGAACTGAGAGAAACACAGTTCTCCCTTAGTGGTATTCCAGCCCAAGTATGGTATTTTCTGATCTGATCCCGAGGTAATATAACAAGCCCAAACTGAGGAACCTTCAACACAATAACAGACCTATACTTTCAAAAATACTAGGTCAATAAAAACAGAAAAAAAGTAGAAGAAAAAAAAAACCATTGTAGAGTCTAAAAAATTAAGACAATAATATAGCAAAATGCATGACCCTAGATTATATTTTAGGTTAGAAATAAAGCCACCGAGGATATTATTAAATTTAAATATGTAATGTGAGATAGATATTTTCTAAACACCTAATTATAAAAAATATACTTAAAATATGTCGTCACAGAAAAGACTCTATCTAACCTTAGGAAACAGCCATCGACTTATTAGAGGAACATGATGTCTCCCACCCACCTTCGGGTGCTTTATTTAAAATGCATGAATAAAGATAAATGTAACAAAAGAAGGAAGAGAGGAGTTTAAACAATTCTTACTCAATTCATGTTTTCAAATTCCCAATCATCCATTTGCTCAGGATGATGCAATTTCCTTAGGCTCAACTTCATATCACTATGACCTACATAGTGTGAGCCCAGAGCAGACTGAGACACCCCCACAGTTCCCAAAATAAAGGGATCCTTTTGCTATGTTGTTTGAATGGTAAAAGTTATTTCTGCATTTATAAGTGAGTAAGACCAGCATAAAGGAGGGATGGCTCAGCAGTTAAGAGCACTTGCTGTTCTTGCAAAGGACCTAGAGTCAGGTCCACATAACAGTTAATAACTCCAGTTTCAAGGTATCTGACACCTCCCACCCTCCTCAGGTATCAGAACACAGAATACATACATTCATGCATGCAAAACACATGTAAAATAAGGAAATCTTATCTACATAATAGAATAATAAAATTAGGAAGAAGATATGAATTGTGCTGTCATGGTATTTGACATGCCAGAGTAGTAATTTGTGATGTGTAATTCTGAACTTAGATGCTTATTATACACAGAGAATAAATATCACTTAGCCTATAAACATATAAGTTCGTCATCAAAAATGCAATCCATACACTAAAATCTTTTCTTGCCCATAAAGAGAGTCCCCCCTTATGAGGAAGATTAAAGGAAACCAATTTCCTTCATGTTGCTGTTCAATATCTGATGAGAGCCTTCAATTTATCTCAGTTAAGATTACATCTTGGCACCCCATCCAAGGCCCACTACAATAGCCGGCATGTGCTCTGCCCTGGCTCTAAAGGGGTAACAGATGAATAGGATAACTGCCTTTCAGAACTTTAGATAGCTTTGACACTAGGAGAGTCACGTCATTTTTTGGCCCACAAATTTCTTTATTCTTTTGAATTTAAAAAAGGATGCAGGCTTAAATCAGCCTTCCATGCATATGGATTTTACTTTGGAAAAATTTAAGACAGTAAGGCCAAATTGCCATGTGGGTACAACTGTGAGCTCAGTATAAACCACCTTACAAGCGTGTGTCAAGATAACAGAATGCTTCTTCAAGGATATCTAAACTGCCCATCCTGAAAGTCTCCTTCAAAACACTTTAGAAAATAAACTGTCACATTTCCTGCGCCTGCTCACATAAACAGCTTCTACTTAATGATCTAGTAGTCTTTTTTTTTTAATAACAATGTTTGCTTTTTTTTGAATGGTTTTATTTTTCCCAGCTATAGAATAATTAGCTAATAATAAAGACTGCATTGTTGGGGCTGAGCAGACCTCACCTGCGCACACATGCACGTTAACTTCTGCATATACATGCATAGGAGCACATGCACACACATACATAACCACACATACACATACAGCTTGTTACATAACTCATGTGCAGTACAACACATGTACATACATAAACACATACACACATGCACACACACACATTTGCACCTGTGCTTAGTAAAGAGCAGCATGAGGGCCCGAATTCAGGTCTCCAGCATCCATGTAAAAATCTGAGCCCAGCAGCACATATCTATTATTCCAGGGCTTTGGACACAGGGACAGGAGGATTATAAGAATGTGCTAGGCAGCTAGTCTACATGAATAGATGAGATCCAGGATCACTGGGAAAACATCTTGCGAAATAAGTTAGAAAGCAAGTGAGGAAAGTATGTGATGTCATTCTTCCGTCTCCACGTGTACGTGGAGAGGCCGACACACCCATATAGCTACATGCACACACACACATTGCCGTATATACCACACAAGAAAGAAGACGATTCAGTGTAGGTATATGGGGCAGTTGTGCTTCTTTCTCCATTATGAGGACAGCCACGACAAAGGCTGAGCCAGATAACAACACCGTGATACTGTTTTCATTAAGGCAATCCCTAAGAGCAAGGCTTTCCATCAAGATACCCCTAGCCCTGCTGGCAGAAACTCTGCGTGACTTGTTCTTGTGGGATCCACAAGAACAAGTTCTTTGTTCTCCAGAAACACCTGTCACTACCTTCAGGGGTGACTTTATTAGTTCTCCTAGCAATTACTGACCATTCACATTTCAGTGTCACTGCAGTTACTAGCTCTATCCAACAAGTGTGTACTGCATTTCTACTGTTTTCCTGGAACTTTATTTGATGCTACAGATATTTTTTGAAGGACAGCTGCCACTCATGAACTTATCGGTTGGTGCTATAGGTTACTTCATAAAGAGAAAAGTATGGTGAAATGCTCTATAGAAGCATGTCAAGAAACATAGATGGCAGACATGAGCAGCAGCTAGTTATAGATGTGTAAACCGAAACATACATGTATATCTAATTATATAGGTGCTGCTCTGTAGAAACCAGATACAAAATTTCACTACAATTACATAGTCCCAACATTCTAGTCAAGTAGCTCATCTTCACATGACTAGAATCCATCCCTGAAGGTGCCTATCAAAAGAGCTACATTTCCACAATAAAGGTATTTCATCATTTAGGAAATGCTAAGCTTTTAAAAAGCATTACACAGGAAATAAAAAAAATAAAGATCAAATATAATGTCTATTATACCACAATCCTTTAAGAAAATAAATACCAGTGAAGACAGAACATGGCCATCAAGATAAGTAATATAAAATGGGATATTGGATGTGGCTGCTCATTGGAATAACATAACAAATTGTGTCTAATTAAGTCCCAGTCGACAGAGAGGAACCATGTCTGATACTGGAAGCTCCTACCCAGCTTTCTGGGCCTACTGAGGTCATGGACCTTAGGAAAGAGCCAGCTTCTGCCGCTTTGCTAGTCTGGCATAATTCCTCACTACATTTTAGCCTTAAACCTACACCCAAAAAGAGGTACAGCTATCATTCCTCATCAAAGAAGCCTCTATTTACAGCAAAATGGAGAGCATTTACAGGAAACCAGGACAGGAAACAACACAGGTACAGATTGTTGGGGACCCAGGCCCAGAGGCTACTTCAAGATTACAATTCCAACATGCATAGAGAGGGCCTAGAATCCCTGCTTAGATGTAACCCATAGACTCAGTCTCCAAGTGAGTTTCCTAGTAAGGGGAACAGGGGCTATTTAACATGAACTCAGTGGCTGGCTCTTTGATCACCTTCCCCTGAGTGGGAAGCAGCCTTACCAGGCCACAGAGGAAGACAATGCAGCCAGTCCTGCTGAGTCTAGGGTCAGAGGGAAGGGGAGGAGGACCTTCCTCTAGGGGGACTAGAGGAAGAGCATGAGAGGAGATGATGGAGGGAGGATGGGACAGGGAGGAGATGACGGAGGAAGGGTGGGACAGGGAAGAGATGACGGAGGGGGCTACAGCTGGGATACAAAGTGAATACATCGTAATGAATAATTAATAAACAATTTAAAAAAGAAAAAAGATTACAATTCCTACATCTATGGCTCAAGGAGCACTGAAGAAGAGGGGAGGGAAAGATTGGGAGAGCCAGAATATCAGGAAGTCTGCTGTGAAACTGTCTCAGCTAGGGATGGCGATATACATAAGACTGGAACAACGGCAAAATCAAGAGACGTGCTAATGTGGCAGGGTGGACATTTACAGGGTCCCGCCCTTAACAAAGAACTACCAGCAACTAAGGGCTGCTGGGAGGAGAATTAGCCTCGCTCAAGGATGAACCTCCTCAGTGACTATTCAAAACAAAGCAGTCGGCTTGAAACCATACACATACCAACAACATAAACTCAGTAGATTGTACTTACCTATGTATGTACTTATTATGTGTGTACAAAAATACATATACATATATATATATGTAATAACAAAGAAAAGGAGGCTATCAACTTGACAGGGGGTACAGAATGAGGGGTGAGACAGATGGGAGGACTGGAGGGAGGAAAGGGAAAAGTGATGTAACTCTATTTCAATAAAAAAAATAACAGTTTAAAAATTGCCTCCCAAAGCCACCTTCAGAAACCCTAAAGAAAATTTGCAGTGTGACCCAGCCATGTCATTTCACAGTAAGAAGAGTAAACTACTGATGTCTCTGTCCCTTATTTTCTTATACTTCCCCACTCTATCTAGATTAAGGGAGCAGTGGAAGCTTACTCTGGTTTTTAGAACTTTCAGAAGAAGACGAAGAGAAATTTTAGCAAAAATCAATGAATGAATTATGTGTGTGTGTGTTTGTGTACATGAAACTGACTAACTCTCCTATCCTTGCCAAACATACACTGTGAAAAAGCATATTTATTATACTCACCAGCCCCTTTCCTTTTTTTTTTTTTTTTTTTTTTTTTTTTCAGATTATGGAAGGCACACATTTTTAGCCCCTTGCAGTTTAGAGAGGTGTGTGGCCATTACGGCCAGGGACATGTAATGCAAATGAAACCACATCCAGGCTCTCACTCTGAGATATCTAGAGACAACTCTTCATCCTTCCCTGCTTCAAAGGAAGGCTTGGGTCAAGAAGGCAGAGCCCCAAGAGCAAAGCGGCTTTGATTGCTCAGTTACTACTGTGAGGAGTTATTGCCTTAAAGGATATTTAGCTTTGCAGAGGACTCAGGGTCAACTAGAAAAATAAAGAAAAAGTCAGGAGGTGTTCTGTTTGTCTCTTACCACAGCATAACCTGCTCTCTGTGCTGCTCTTTGTTGGGAGAAATAACTTGGGGAGGATGGATTTGTTCAGACTGATAGTTTTAGAGGTTGCTACCCATCAGGTCAGGAAGGGCAAGAGAAACAGCTGTTCAGCCCATAACTGCCTATAATTCCAGCTGTAGGGGATCCAACATGTAAGCACACCCTCACAAAGACACACAGACATACACACCTTCACAAACACACTCATCACAGATAACTGTAATTTTTAATGAAATAAATTGTTTTTAAACGTTAAAGACTAGTAGGGAAATTGCAGCAGAGAAGATGGCTTTAACTTGGGAATGTAATTGTGCCAACAAGTCAATGTGTGTGTTTCCTATGAAATTGGTTAGAAATTAGTTTCTATCAGGCTTTTATACAAAAAGAAAACAAAACAAACAAACAAAAAACAGGAAAAGGAAGCCAGACCAAAATATAGCCCACAAGTAACTGTTGCCATGACATAGTTCCTAAAATCAAGCCCACCTTCCCCAGTTCCGTCATCTGCCAGTAGTATACACAAACTGTGAATCTATCAATAGATTAGTGTGTTCTTCCGGTCAGAGTTATGATGATCTAGTTATGTCTAAAAACACTCTCAGACAGGCCAGAGTATTACCAACATTTTAGATATTTCTCAGTCCAATCAAAGTATCAACCAGGATTCACCATCACACTACCCAGTTTAGTAGAAGAAGGGAGTCGTTGGCCTAGGATAACATTTGAAGCTTTTATTAGTACTAAAGCATTAATATATATTAATTATTGCATTGAAAACTGTCTGAGGGAAGAGAGCCTGGAGGAACTCTGTATCTATACAGCCCCTTTGAAATTTTAATGAAAAGAAGGAATAACTTAGCCACCTGAAAACAATTTCTGTAGCAGTTGGGTAAAAATTTTGCTGCTTTATCAATTCAACCGGGAAACCTGTTCCTGTTATGCTGCTTATGGGAGGCTTCTGAAAATGCCAACTAGCCTGGACATTCTGCGTCACAAAAGATTGCTCATAAAACAAATTATATTACACTCCCTCCCTCAAAGAAGTCCATCACCTCTGGATACAGATGGAGAGGATGAACATGAGACTAGAAGGAGCCACCATCTTCCAAGAGGTAAAAGCCTATGTCTCTGGAAGGTTTTCATAACGTGAATTGTCTGTGATACTATAAACTAATTAAGAAACTCATTTTCGTTTCCTTGGGTTGCTATTGGTTACATCTGGAATGGTGCTCGGGTCAGAGCACTGGTAGAGCTACACAAACCCAGCATAGCTCTTTGAGTGGTTTGGTAAACTACCTCACATCTATAGATTGTAGAAACGGTCACAGGGCATTGATTCTTCCTCCAGCGAAAAGCAAAAATGTTCCTCTGCCCCTTCAATCATGTCTAGTCTTTTCATTTTTTGACCAAAAATAATGATAGACAGAGATAGATAGATGATAGATAGATAGATAGATAGATAGATAGATAGATAGATAGATAGATAGATAGATAGTTTAGATAGATAGATAGGCCATAGAACAGAGTACGACTCTTCTGAGATGGGACATGAACTGTCATAAACACTTCTTACATTAATAGGCCCTGGCTCACCAATCAGTTTTTTGGAGAATAGCACCTAAATCTCTTTGGTTGTCCCAGCTGGTAATCAGACACCCGCGAGAGACAGAGCTTCCAAGCAGACTTTCATCTGATCACCAACCTTGAAAAGAGACTACACAAGACTAGATTCTGCAGCCCAGATGAACATGCTGACCTAAGGAATTATGAGCTACATAAATGGGTATTGTCTAATTAACTTTGATGGCAGTTAGTTAAATAGAAAAGGGCAATTAATAAGATAATGATGAAATAAACATGAAATATTGTTCCTAAATTACGCTAATGATATTTATGATGTGATAGAGAAGGCTATCAAAAAGGAACAGATGCTAGTGTGACAGCCTGCATTTGACCATCAATGTTTAAGTTTCCCAGCTATATATTTTCACTTGTCTATTAATCAGTGAGACAGCCATCATACCCAAACACACACACACACACACACACACACACACACACACATGCACATGTACATGCACAAGCACAGACACATAACACACAGAGACTGCTTAAATGATGGAAACAATAGAAATTTGCTTTCTCATAATTCTGGAGGCCAGCACGAAGAATAAGGTCAAGGGACTGACCAACTCAGCTCCAGATGAAAGTGTCTCCTTCCTCCGTGCACAAAGCTGCCTTCTAGCTGTTTGTCACATTGCAGAGAGAGACAGAGAGAAGCAGAGGTGGGAGGGAAAAGGACGGAGAGAGAGAGAGAGAGAGAGAGAGAGAGAGAGAGAGAGAGAGAGCCCAGTGGCTGATGCTTCTTTTAATAAAACACCAGCTCCATTGGAATCAGGCCGCACTCTCGCTCTTCAGAGTCATAGTCTCAGATACACAGTCACCTGAAGGGGAAGGGCTCAACAAATGAGTTTGAGGGAGACATAGATGGACCCATGATGATGCTAAAAAAAAAAAATACTGTGATTGTTGAATGCATATGGTAAAATATCCTTGGTTTTCACAAAACCAAGATGGGCATTCCCTCATCTCTACTGTCCTTTTTCAGTTGTGTTTGACAAATCAGCATTTTATGAAGAAAAAAATATATTACACTTGAAGAAGTAACTTGAACTTTTTCAGTGAATTCAGATATGGAGTATTTAAACAAAGGGAATATTTGATGTTTTACTCCTTAGAAAAATAATTGTTGAAGGTACACAAACATGTCTTATTTGCCATCTTTACTACATCCTGTTTTCTCCACATATTTTAGTAATAAAATGTCAAAGTGTGGCATTTTTGAATAATGAAATAGAAAGCATCGTATGAAGTAAAAGCAAAGATTTCTCAAAGGCTATGAGATATTTGCATGCAATAACTTTACCACCATGCACATAAAAATTTCACATGTCTCACTGGGCAATGCTAAGAAAATATTTGTAGTATTTTATTTTACATTTGATATGTATTATTTTTTTTTTTACCAAATTCTGAACTGTAGAGCATAGTGGCTATACTCCAAGCCATTAGAGAATGACATATTCAACTCATTAACTGTCATTAGATAACTCGTGTATGGATCTTCATTTCTTGCACTCAATAAATACATATTACTCTTTGCCCTCACATCTGAAAAGTATTTTCTTATTCTTACCTTCTATATATTTGCTAAATTTGCCTTTAGGCCTTTATGTATACATAAAGTTAAGTAAGGCTTCAGTTTGCTTTTAATGCAAATTCATATGGGAATTGTATTCAGAAAAAGGACTGTTGACCCTCCATTAACAGTGCATGCCACCTTTTTCATATACAGCCATATTTTATCAACAGGGATCTGTTCTGAGAAATGTTTCATTGGGTGATTTAAGACTGTACTTAGTTATATATACCTGTCTTTGTCAGTGTTCTATTGGTGTGCAAAGATACCATGATGAAAACAACTCATATAAAAGAAAGCACTTAATTGTGACTTGCTTACAGGTCAGACGTAATTATCGTTATGGTGGGGAGCATGTCAGCACACAAGTAGACATGGTTCTAGAGAGGTAGCTAGGAGTTCTACACCCAGATCCACAGGCAGCAAAAAGAGAGAGAGACTGGGCTTAGCTTGGGGCTTTTGAAGTTTTAAAGCCCACCTCCAGTGATACGATTCCATCAGTAAGGTCAACCCTGCTCCAGTAAGGCCACACCTCCTAACCCTTCTCAAGTAGTGCCACTCCTGATCACTAGCATTTAATTATATGAGCCTATCAGGGCCATTATTCAAACAACCACAGTACCCTATTGGGTTTACACATACATTTTGGAATTATCTTATCAAATTATAGAAAAAAGATCTTGCTGTGATTTTTGATTGTGATCACATTAACTATATAAATAATTTTTAAGTAAAATGATTAATAAAATTTGTCTTTATATTTGCTTACGTATTAGCTGATAGTTTTCAATACTTTTCAATTGTTCTTTTTCTGGTTTATTTGCACAATCCTTGATATGCTCTGTGGGGTCTGTTGCTAGATAATACATATATTTTATACTATTATAAATATAATTTTATGGTTTTACTTATATTTTAGCTGTTATTATTAAAGATATATTTTACTATGCATTTATTATAAAACAAATTTGTATTATTCTTTTACAACTTACTTGTAGTTGCTTCTTACTAGTTCTATCATATGACAGTAATATGATGAGAGTAATATGATTTGCAAATGATGCATTTTACTTCTTTGTTCTTCCCATTCTTAATATCCACATATTTTTCTTATCATACTGTAATGGCTAAAAAACCATAAATAAATTCTGAATATATGATGTGGCTTTTGTGTTCTTGGTCTTCTACCAAATGCAGAGGTCAGGTCTTAAGTATATTTTCACTATCTACCATATGTTCTGTTTCTAATTTGCTAAGAACATCAACTGCTAAAGAAACACGCACTCACTGAAGCTCACAGAGTGGATGAAGAAAAGCTTTATTAAGAGCCCTCTTGTAGGTAAGATTTCACTGCAAAGGAATCTTGAAATAGAGCAAAATTTGAGAGTGAGTTCAAATATCACATGGACAGGTAGGCAATTGCAGTGATTGAGCTATGTAGAAAACTGAAGACAGGAACACGAGAATTCTGAATAAATATGCCTAACATAATTCTTGTTGAAGACAAGACCCAGTGATTGACTATCACCTACCAGGAAGGAGAGAATGAGGACTGATCAGATATCAAGTGGGAGGTTCTTGTTATATTGACCTATCAAGTTCTCTTGTTAAAACTGTCCTATGAGGAAGTACACAGATGGGAATAGGAGAGGGCTCAAAATATTGACTAGAGTTTGTCCAAGTAAAGAATTTTTGTCACAATGATTATATGCTATCGAGTGTTTTTCTTATATAGCTAAAGCAATAATGTTTCACTGTTCATCATAATGTGGCAAGTTGCATTAATATATCTTTTAATATTAATATAAACTAATCTTCCTAGAATAAACCCTACTTTGTCATAGAGGATTATGATATCACTTATGCGTTCTAAATCTGTCTTGCTGTCATAACACATACAGCTTTTGAATCTATCTTTCACAAATAAAACTGTCCAAGATTTGGGAAACTTGAAGCTTTCCCAGAAAATAAATATATTTAAGGTCACAGCAAAGAATGTATAATTCCTATAAAGAAGCCATGCCTTTGTGCCAGAACAATATGGAAGATGGCCTTTAAACATCTCAGAAATTGGACATATTCCCACATGTTGTGCAGCTGAAGATTTTGCTTAAGAGAAGAGTCCTTGAATTCCCTGCTTTCACATAGGAGCCATCAGGATTAATTCCATGAATCTTTTCCAAGAGTTCAGGCAGCATGGCACTCATAGATTGCAGGGGTAAGAGGACCCTAGCATTGACCTTAGCATTACCTGTATAGTGCTAGGTTTGTAGGAATGGTGAATGCAGGAGCTCCGCTGTGGTAGGGGCTTCCACCAGCACTTCAGAGAAAAGTCTAAGAGGGCAGCATATGACAAGGCTGGAGTCCTGTGATGTGTAAAGTTGTGATAATAAGGTTCAGCTGAGGCAAGGGATGAAAGTAGCATGGACCAAATACCAGTGGAAGCCATAAGCCCAAAGTGAAACCAAGAGAATAGCAATGTGGGCTATAGCCACTGAAAATATGGTAGTGAGGCTGTCCAAATCCTTAAGGGGCTATATCCTACTCCTGGGTGCTCCAGGTATCAGACATGGGACTAAAGGATTTAATGTTTGCTCTGTTTTAGGTCTTGCTTTGGTCTAATTCATAGCTGCTGATTTCCTGTTCCAGTGTATCTTCATTCAACTTCTCAATAGAGGCTTGCTGTTAAGAGTTGTCTTGAGTCTCAGACTTTGAACTTGAACTTCTCATCAGTATTTCAGCAGTTAAGAACTTAGGTACTCCTTGAGATGAGCTAGATGCATGAGTCTTTGAGAGTCAGATGTAGAATGTTATTGTTTGGACACAACATGTTCACTAAAGGTCACATGTTAAAAGGTCATTCACCAGACAATGGAACTTTAGGAGGTAGTAAAAATTAAGAAACGAAACCTAGTCAAAGTTATATCACTTCAGGTGTATTCTTGGCAGTAATTCTTAGGATATGAGGCCCTTTCTCTCTTTTTGCTTCAGTTTTTATAAGGTGAGAACTGATTTCTGACTCCATCATGATACACTATCTTTTTTTGATATTCAATTTACATCCCAATCGTAACCTCCTCCCTCCTCTCCTCCTGGTCCCACCTCTTTCCCTCTTCTCCATGTCTCCCCTCTCCCTTCAGGAAAGGGAAGCCCCACCACCTGCCCATTCCAGCACATCAAGTCATATCAGGACTGAGCACATCTTCTACCACAGTGGCCTGCCAAGGCAGCTCCACCAGGGGGAAGTGATCAAAAAGCATTTAAGAGAGTCCTTGTCAGAGACAGCCCGCTCCCCTTACTAGGAACCCACATGAAGACCAAGGTGTCTGTTAGTGCACACATATATGTAGAGGGCATAGGTCCAGTCATACATGGTCCTTGGTTGGTGTTTCAGTCTTTGAAGTTAGGTGGCTATGTTGTTCTTCTTATGGAGCTTCTGTTCCTTCTGGGTCCTTCTATCCTTTCTCTCACTCTTCCACAAGGCTCCAACCAAAGTTTGGCTGTGAGTCTCAGCATCTGTTTCAATCCACTCCTAAGTGGGGCCTCTCAGCTATACTAGGCTCCCATTTACAAACAAAGCAGAGTGTCGTTAATAGTGTCAATGGTTGGCTCTCTCCTATGGTGTGGCCAGGCATTAGTTGAACATTCCCTCAACCTCTGCTCTGTCTTTATCCCTGCACATCTTGTAGGCAGGGTAAATTTTGGGTCAAAGTTTTTATGGGTACATCGGTATTCCCCTACCTCTCTTAGGAGTCATGTCTGGTTAGAGGATGGCCTCTTCAGACTCCAAGTCAGCTACTAGAAGGAGTCTCTGCTAAGGTCACACCCATATCCTCCCTGGAGCCTACCCTGTTGTAGGTCTCCAGCCTATCTCAGAGATGCCCCACACCATGGTTTCTCTTCTCTCTGCATGCCCTCCCCCATCAGATCCCCACCCTCATTTCCCTCAGTGCTCCTTCTCCTATCCTATTTCCTCTTTCAAGCACTTCCTCTGTCTGTTCTAAGTTGGAAAAGAGAAAGATTTCCCATGCTCATGAATCAGTAGGATTAACATAGCGAAAATGGTCATCTTACTAAAAGTTATCTATGGATTTCAATGCAGTTACCATCAAAATACCAACAAAATTCTTCACAGACCTTGAAAGAACAATTCTCAACTTCGTATGGAAAAAACAAAAAACCAGAATAGCTAAAACAATCCTATATAATAAAAGAATTTCTGGAGGTATTTCCATTCCTGCCAAGCAGTTATACAGAACAATACTAAAACTTCATGATTGGCACAGAAACACACTGATTGATCAATGTAATCAAGTTGAAAACCCAGAAATAAAACCACATACCTATTGACACCTGATTTTTGACAAAGAAGCCAAAACCATACAATGGAAAAAAGAAAGTCTCTTCAACAAATGGTGCTGGTCCAACTGGATGTCTACATGTAGAAAAATGCAAACAGACCCATGTTTATTACCCCACACAAAAATCAAATCCATGCAGATCAAAGACCTCAACATAAAATCAGATACACTAAAATCTATTAGAATAGAAAGTGGGCAAGAGCCTTTAACTCATTGGCACAGGAAACAACTTCCTGAACAGAACACCAACAGTTCAGCCTCTAAGATCAACTACTAATAAATGGGATCTCTTGAAACTGAAGAGCTTCAGTAAGACAATGGACAATGTCAACACAACAAAATGGTAGCCTACATATTGGGAAAAGATCTTCACCAACTTTATATCTGACAAAGGGATAATCTCCAAAATATATAAAGAACTCAAGAAATTATACACCAACAACCCATATAATCCAATTTTAAAATGGGCTACAGAGGTAAAGAGAGAATCTTAACAAAGGAATATCAAATGGCAGAGAAGTGCTTAAAGAAATGCCCAACATCATTAGCCATCATGGAAAAGCAAATCAAAATAACTCTGAGACTCCCTCTTAGCCCTGTCGGAAGAGCTAAGATCAAAAACTCAAGTGACAGCATATGCTGATGAGGATGTGGAGAAAAGGGAACACTCCTCCATTGCTGGTGGGAGTGAAAACTTAATACAACACTTTGGAAATCAATCTGGCACTTTCTCAGAAAATTGGGAATAGTTCTACCTCAAGACCTAGCTATACCATTCCTGGGCATATACCCAAAAGATGTTCTATCATACAACAAGGACATTTGCTCAACTATGTTCACAGCCACTTTATTTGTAATAGCCAGAATCTGGAAACAAACTAGATGTCCCTCAGTAGAATGGATAAAGAAACTGTGGTACATTTACACAATAGAATTCTACTCAGTCATTAAATAGAAGGAAATAATGAAATTTGCAGGCCAACAGATGGAACTAGAAAATATCATCCTGAATGAAGTAACTCAGCCATAAAGACACACATGGTATATACTCACTTATAAGTAGATATTAGCCATAAAATACAGAATAACCATACTACAGTTCATAGACCCAAAGAAGCTAAGTAACAAGGAGAGGCCTAGGGAGAGTTCATGGATCTGAAAAGAGGAAATAATAAACTCTACTTATGCAGACCCAAAGCCAACAGGAAAATGCTACAGTTAACTGAAACTGCAAGCTTAAGTTTCCTCCTTTTAACCTGATTGTGTCAGTTATTTTGTCACAATGAGAGAAATACGACTAACACAAGTGGATAATATTCCTTTCCTTTTGCAGAAAGAACAAATATTTGAAGTTGCAATAATGGCCTTCAGGTAGAGTCTGTTCAAACCCAGAGTGAAGAAAAAAAATGGTCCTCATAGGCTCATATATTTGAGATTTGGTCATCAGGAGTGGAACTATTTGGAAGGACTACAAGGATTAGGAAATTTGGCCTTGTTGGAGTAGGTGTGACCTTGTTGGAGGTTTTAAAATCCTATGCTAGTCCCAGTATTTTTTTTCTCCCTTCTGTCTGAGTGTCAAGACGTGGCTTTCAACTACTCCTCAACACCTTATCTGCCATGCCTGCTGCCATGCTTCCCTCCATGATGATAAACTAAGCCTCTAAGCAAGTGCCCCACTGAATGCTTTATTTTGAGTTGCTTTAGTCATGGTGTCTCTTCACAGCAATAGAAGAGTGAGTAAGACAGCCTGTGCTCCTGTTCTTTGAGGACTGTGGCTGATAATCATGCACTTCTCTCTTAATCAGTGCTAGCACAGTGAGGGAGGCTTCATTATGTGCTATTATTAATCACCTTTCTGTGCCAGATGGCTCTCATCCACTTCTACAAACCTGCCTTACAATATTTATGGTTGAAATTAAATTGGTGTCTTAGAGACAAACCACTCACACAAGATGAAATCATCCCTGTTTATATGATCAATGATGCTTTAAATATTAGATGCATTTTTTATTCGTTGTTCTAATAACCTGTAACTCTTCTTTCCTATCAGGGATATAAGGTACAGACAATAATATATTTATTAATACTATAATTGGTCATCATGTATTCTGCAATTTTTACTTAAGATTAAATTATGCAAGCTCTTTTTAAGATACTTAACTCTAAAAGGGAGATTTAACTTATTTTAATCTTCGATAGACCATAAAGTTTATATGAATATATGGATATGTTTAGAAGGGACATGGCCAGAATCATAGTCAAGAAATATTTCTCAAAACTTCATAAGCTAGTGGTGTCTTAACACCCACTTTAAAAACAGTTACCAGTATTAAGACTAATAAAATACTTCCAAAGGAGAAAAGGAATCAATAGTTCTATCCAGCTGTAACATCAACAAACCACAACAGTGACTAGCAAGGCAAGAAACAAAGGAAATCAACAGCCACCTAATTGGACTTAAGTCTTCTTCAATGGAACAGAATGCACACCAGGCACTGTGAAATTAGACAACTACTCGTGTCTGATGATTTCAGGGAGCATAGAGGAAAACCTATTACCACCAATTTCCTAAAGCAGTATAATTCCTAACTGGATTCTAAAGACTTATCCTTGCCTCCATAGATGACCATAGTCCTCTCCCTTCATCAAAGGAGTTGTTTTTGTTTGCTTTTTGCTTTTGTTTTTGCAACAGAAAATAAATATCACAGAGAACCATAACTGGTCAAAACGCATAGGTCATCTGACAGTAAGGCGCCTAACCCCACTTAGTATATTTACAACACAACCTCTACACAAGAAACATGACAAAAGAAGGTTGCAAAAGCTTGTAAGAGCCAGAAGACCAGAAAATATGCTAAGAGATAGTCTATTCTAAAAACTAAAATAAAATTAGAAAAGGAAGGAAGGAAGAAAGGAAGAAAGAGACATCAAATGGGTAAAGAAGAGGAGGTGGGATTGGGAGGGAGAAATGGGAGGTGAGTAGGATGAAGATAAATAGAACAAATTTCTCAAAGTATAAAAATATTATACTACTGAAAATTAAGAAAATCACTCCAGCCAGGGAAGCAAGTAGGATAACCACAGATCTTCCCCACTTTCTCTTCTCCGAATCCAACGCCCCAGCGCATCCCCAGGTCTATAGCAGGCCACTTGTTCTAGCCTCCTCTTCTTCCATTCCCCATCTCCAACAGCTCACACAGATCTCTTCAAACTTTCTTTTCTCCCACTATCGCTTTTTCCAGCCCCCAGTTCCAGTAGGACTTTCCAGGTAACCCACAGGCAACTCCAGCCAGTGAAACAGGTAGCTTAGTTACAAATGTTCACCTATTCTTTCTCTCCTCTAAATCCAATCCACAAATCTCAACCTCAACTCCACCTGCTCTGGCTTTCCCCTCCTCCTGCCCCCCATCTCCACTGGATCATCCAGATCTTGTCCTCCAACCTTTCTCCCCACTCATCCTGTTATCTCAGCCCCCAATTCCAGCAGGCATTTGGTGGTAATCCATAAGGCAAGAGTGCCAGAGAAACACATGGGCCAATAGAAGAGGTAGGAGCACTTTACAGCTCCACTCTTCCTCCTCTCTTCCAAATCCCATCCCCAATCCATCTTCAGCTCTGTGGCCGACTACTTGCTGTGGCCTCTCCTCAGTGTCTGACCACACTGCCAGAGGACTAAGCAAATCCTGGTGGAGTACCTTGCTTTTCTCCCTCCTGTGGACCCCCTCAGGGTTCCCCTAGCCCAGTCCCCATTCTTAAGTGTGAGCTCCCAATACGTAGAAACACATTTTACCTTAAAGCACTAGTGGGCACAGCTGACAGGATCCCAGAAGAATTCCCTACCAGAGCCAGCACATGTTCCTAAAAATGAGAGGGGTAACAGAACCCAAACAATGAAACACCCACCCAACAAAGACCAGATGTCAGCACCAAGAATTATAATCTTCCCCAACCCAGGTTCCTAGACAGCACCATTAAAACAATCAATAGCATCAACAATCGAGGACAATATGTCTCCACTAGATCCCTGCAACCTACCACAACTGGCCCTGAATATTGCAACATAGCTGAAGCACAAGGCAAAGAACTTAAAATAGCTTCATGAATATAATAGAAGTCCTTAAATATAAAATGAATAAATCCCTTAGAGAACTGTATGAAAACACAAACAGTGGGAAGAAATGAATAAAACAGTTCAAGACATGAAAGTGGAAATAGAATCAATAAAGAACCCCCAAAATGAGGGAAATCTAGAAATGAAACATTTAGGAACTCAAGAAGGAACCTTAGAGGCAAACTTCACCAACAGAATACAATATATGAAAAAGAGAATCTCAGACACTGAAGACAAGGTAAGAGAAATGGAAACCTCAGTCAAAAAATCTTAAATCTACTAATATCCTGGCATAAAGCATCCAAGAATTCTGGAATGCTATGAAAAGATCAATGAGAATAATGAAAATATAGGAAAGAAAAGAAACCCAGACCAAAGGAACAGAAAATATTTTCAACAAAATGAAAGAAGAAAATTTTCTTAAACTAAAGAATGAGGTGCCTACCAAAGTACAAGAAGCACACAGAACACTGAAACAATAAATACGTAACAAAGATAACATGACAAAGATAGAATATTAAAAGATGCAAGGGAAAAGAATCACCTAATATATAAAGGTAGACCTATTAGAATAACACCTGATTTCTCACTGGGGGCTCTAAAAGCCAGAAGGGCCTAGACAGATGTGCTGTAGACTGTAAGAGACCATGAATGCCAGCCCATAATACTATACTCAGCAAAACTTCCAATCACAATAAATGGAGGAAAATAGGACATTCCATAATAAAACAAAATTTAAACAATATATACCCACAAATCCATTCCTACTGAAGATACCTGAAAGAAAACTTGCAGGTAAACACACCCAAGAAAATATAAGAAATAAATAATTACAGACAGACAAATCGAAAGAGGGAAGCACACCCACACACCACAGCAAAATAACAGGAATCAACAAACCCTGCTAATCTGAAAACACAAAGAACTCAGAAAACTAATAATGCAATTAAAAATGGGGTATGGATTTGAACCAAGAATTCTTAACAGAGGAAACTCACACGGCTGAAAAATACTTAAATAAGTGTTCAACATCCTTAATCACCTAAGAACCTTAACATCTAACCACCTTAATCAGAGTGGTTAAGATCAACAACTGACAGCTCTCGCTGGTGAAGATGTGGAGTAACAGGAACAGTAATCTGTTGGTGATGGAACTGAAATCTTGTACAGCTACTGTGGAAACCAGTGTGATGGTTCTTAGGGAAGATGGGAATCAATGTACCTCAAGATCCAGCTGTACCACTCTTAGGCATATACCAAAAGGATGCTTTATTTTATCACAGAGATATGTGCTCAAACTTGTTCATTACTGCTCTATTTATAACAGCCAGAAATTGGAAACAACCTAGATGCCCCTCAATAGATAAATAAAGAGACTGTAATATACCTATGCAGTGAAATATTACTCAATCATTAAAAGAACACGAAATCATGAAAGTCACAGATAAACGGATACAACTAGAAAAAGCCATCCTGAATGAGGTAACCCAGACTCAGAAAGACAAATATGGTTTGTATCTGCTTATATGTGGATATTAGCTGTTAGGTTAATGATATCCAAGCTACAATCCATAGAACCACAAGGTACAGTATAGAGTAAGTGACTGGGAGGGTCAGATAGATCTCTCTAGAAAAGAGAAATAAAAGAGGTAGACATGCATGGATTGGGGTGAGGAGCTCTGGAATGAAAGAATCGAGTGGGAAAGAAGAGAAAAAAGGGAGGGAACATGGGGTGCGACAGCTGAAATTAAGGCCATGTCTGGGGTAGTATGAAAACCTAATATAATAGAAGCACATACATTTATGAAACGGATCCTTAAAAAAAAAAAGTCACCAAATAACAAGGGAGAGAGGGCCCCAACTGAACATCTCTTGTCGTCAAATGAAGTTCCCAGTAACAGGATTGGGTTACATCTAATTGAGTTGTTGCCTTCAGTTGACCCCCCCCCCCCAAACAACAACCCACTCTTCTGAAAATCCAGTAGGTGGCTCTCCACAAACTGATAGCAAAGTCTCATCGGACATGGAGAGGTTGAGCTGGTTTCTACATAGAATCGTCACCCTAATTTGCCTCTAAGGTGGTAGCATCTTTGGTACAGGAAGGCACTCTGCCTACCACCAAAGGAAAAAAATAGAACCACACAAACGCAAGTTGCTAAAACTGTTCCATAAGTAGGTGACTATAGTGTTACACCATTTCGGAACTGGATCGATTTAATAAAGGCAAAATGAAGCAGTCAGAATTTTTTCTTTTTTAATTTAAATTTCTTTTTTATGATTTATTCACTTTACATCCCAATTGTAGGCCCCTCCCTCATCTCCTCCCAGTCCCACTCTCCCTCTTTCTTCTTGCCATTCCCCTCCCCTATTTCTCAGAAAGGGAGAACTCTCCAACCCTACAATCTGACCCCAGCCTATCAAGTCTCATTAGGGTTGCTTGCATCAAGAAGTCAGAATTACCTCTGATTACATTGATAAATTCAATGTAACACAAAGCAAAGATGTATTAGGAAAGAAATTATTAAATTATTTGGTAATTAATTAGATGCATTGTAAAAGAAATGAAGTATTCAGAAAAAAACCTAACACATATCCACTTCACAAAATAAAATCCAAATAAAGAAACATAAATAGTAATGCTGGAGAAGTACTCAAATAAAGTTTGTGGGTTTGTACTGAAAATTCTAGTGTGACCAAGTACATATAGCATGTCCAAAATCTTAATATAAAGATGGTATGAAAGCCAAGAATTTTGAAAAAAAGAAATAGCTTTTGCAACCATGGTAGCCAAGATTTATTAAGAATTGGATAACATTGTTCTAAATATTTTGCATATAACATTTAACAAAAAAAATTCCCATGAGGTAAATGCTATCATGATGAAAAGTTTACATCTGAGACATATTATAGTCACGAAGAAAGATTGGAATATCAGAATTCTGGCTCCATGTGCTGTGCTCCAAAAGTAATGTTTACAAAAGAGTAAATAAGGGCAAGCAAGATGGCTCATAAGTTTAAAATGTTTTGTGCTAAATTGGAAGAACTGAGTTTAATCCCCAGAACTCATTGTAGAAAGAGAGATACGACTTTCTTTGTTTACCTGTGACTTCCACACATGAGTTGTGGAATACATTTGCCCCATTTAAAGCACACATTGTATACACAAACACACATATACTATAATAATAAGTAAAATGGAGGCTTCAAAAACAAATAAAAAGAAAATTATTATTATGAAGCAGAAGATGTAAAAATGGAAAGGTATTTATAAAAGCAAAAGCAGACAAAATATTAAGATGACAAATGACTAAGGATTCTTACAAATGAAAGAAAATCAGTAGGAAAAAAATGGACAAAAACTAGAAAATGAAGAATTTACACAGAAATACAAATGTATGATAAACATTAAAACTATATTAAATAACACTAATAACCAAAGGAATGGAAGCACAAAAAATGAATGTGTCAGTTATTTGAGAACCAATTATTTGAGAACCAATCTAACAATAAATTATCCCAAAGTTTGTAAAAAAAAATGGGAAAATAGTGATCAAATGAACTGAAGGAGAATTATAAATTAGAGAAAAGATAAACAAATTGTTCTGAAGGTCAACATGATCATACTCTGAACTTTGTGCTACACTGTGTAAAAATTCAACTCAGAAGGTATACCTAGGCTCATACATGCTATACTGTGTTCAAAGGATTGCTTACCAACTGAAAGAAAAACACTAAATCTATCTTAAAACTCCATTATAAGGTTTGCGTAATGAATTTAGAAGAAATATGTCATACAATGGAATTCTTGGTTCTCATCAAAATGGATGACAGAAATCTGTTTATATTGACTTTGATCATTTCACCCACTAGTGCTTAACAGACATGGCAGGCAGTAAAACACTCAGCTATGTGGTCTCTTGGTCACACATGGAGAAAATTTGAAAGAATATTCACAGTTTTCCAGTAGTTATAGCTGATGCTAAGAGACTGTGGAGTTAATTTTTCACCCCATTTCTCTTGTTACTAAACTTTTTAATGACTCTAAAGCAGAGAGCTTACATTTTTTGGCAGCATGAAGACACTGAAGAATCTCCTCCCAGGCCAAAGAGCAAGTACATAACAGGACAAAGTTGTTAAAATATATATATATATATTTTAGGACTGTGTAAAGTGGACGAGCTGGAAAAAGAATAAAGAACATTTAATGATGAACCAATGTCATGCTCCACATAAAAACAGTGATGTATCTGTGGCCTTCTTTAGCCAGATATGCAGACGGAGGAATAGAGGAAGGAGGGGGGGAGGCAGAGAGGGAGAAAGGAGGAAGATAAGGAAGGAGAACCAAACATACACACACACACACACACACACACACACGCACGTGCGATCAGTTGACCAAGCAAGTTTACACAGGACAGGACAGAAGCTTTGCTCAGAGTAACCTTAATCAACAGCAGAGCACAATACCTCATGAATGGTAGTGTTATCAGGGAATATATCCCAGGTACCTGAAAATCTCTTGGTTGGGCTGAGACTCCAGTTCCTGCTGGGTGAAACCAGGGGCTAGGAGGATCACAAAACAATGCACCACATAAAGTATAACCCTGTGGCCTATGTTTGTGACATTCTAAAGGGTACAGGCGTGATGATCATAATATTAAGTAGAGAGTAGAGTTATTACATCTTACTGCACCTTAGTACATTTTAACCTCGCCTACATTATGAAAGCTAAAATGTATAAAAACCACAGTTCCACTCAGTGGTTGAATGCATGCTTAGCACATGCAGAGACCTAAAGCAAGTTTACACAGTACAGGACCGGGCTACCAGAATCTTTGCTAAGAACAGCCCCAACCTACAGACAATACATAGCACATCCTTGAAATAACTACTAAAAGTGAACAAACATATGAAGTCTTCACATGAACGAGGAGAGAAGCTACTACCAAGCTCACAAAATAAAACGTGTTGTAAGGGAAGACCATGAGCTCCACACCAACAAACTGCAAAAATTAGACAAACTTCAAAGAAGAAGTAAAGCAAAAAGACAGAGAACTAAAAACATAAACAGTAAGTACAGAAGATGAATACGTACTGAGCTCTCTCAAATAAAAGCCCAGGACTAAATGCCTTCTTGGGTGTATTCTACCAAACATTAAAAAAAAAAAAAAAAAAACATGCTAATTCTTCACAAGCTTTTTTAAAAAAGGGAAAAGAAAGAAATACATTCTAGTTCATTCTACAAAACCAGTCTTATCTTTGTGCTGGATTCAGCAACAGATATCAGAAAGAATGAAAAAAACATAGAGCAATAAATATCTCATATGGCTATAATGCAAACATCCTTGAGAAAGCATTACCAATCTGAATTCAAACTAATAATAATAATAACAAGTAATATAAAGTAAATAAATTCATAATAATAACAATAATGTACCAGTACCAAATGGGACTTATTTTCAAGAACACAAACATTAGCCTTTCAAATTCATTAATGTAACACATGAGTGCAATCGACTGAAAAATGAAAATTACATTAAGGATAAATTCATGAGAGCCTGTTGATAAATCTCAATTCTTCCTAAAAAGAAATTCAGCAATTTCAGAACATGCAGGAATTTTCTCAAAGTGATTAAAGGCATATATGTAAAAACGACAGCCAGGACCACACTTAATAGTGGCAGATTAAATTCTTTCCTCCTAAAATCAGAGATCAGAGAAGGTGCCTATTGTCACCAAAATAGTGTGATCTGTGCAAAGGAAAATAAAGTAGCAATTTCCCGCTCTCAGACAAAGAAGTACAGCAAGAAATGGGAAGAGTCTGATGATGATTTCAGGGGATCTCTTTGCCCAACTCTGTGACTACTGGATGTCTCATTTTAAATGAGCAAATTGTACTACGTATGATTTTTTAGTTAAGTTGATACTTAAAAAAAAGGAGGGGGGACCTTCACGAAAAGATCTTCTTGAATCTCATAAAGGGCACCTAAGGAAAGCAAGAAACACACTTAAGAATGCAAAGCTGCATTTTTATCCCTGCACATTTTGTAGGCAGGATAAATTTGAAGGCAAATGTTTTGTGAGTGGGTTGGTGTCCTCCTCTCTCCACTGCAACTCCTACCTGGCTATAGCAGGTGACTACTTCAGTCTCCATATTTCCCGCTGCTAGGAGTCTCAGCTACAACAGTCACCCCTTTATCCTCCCAGAAGCCTACACCATCTCTGCTCTCCAGATTGTCCCAGAGATGCCCCCGCATTAGTGTTCCTTCTCTCTCCCAGCCCTTTCACCTCCCATCCCACCTCTCCCCCTACCTGATCCCCACCCTCATTCCCTTTCCAACCCTTCTCTTTTTTTTTTTTTTTTTTTTTTTTTTTTATTTCTCTGGCCCTGGGCTTTTTTTGGAAAGGAGACTTTTGATGACTGCTTCTATTTCCTTGGGGTATATATGACTATCTATTTATCTGATCTTGATTTAATTTTGGCAAATGGACTCTATCAATAAAATTGTCCGTTTCCTTTAGATTTTCAAATTTTGTGCACATAGGCTTTTTTTTCAATATTAATTGATGTTTTTAGTTTCATTACATCTTTTCTTTTATTTTATTTTTTTCTTATTAGTTACATTGTATCCCAGCCATGTCCCGATCCCTCATTCCCTCCCCGTCCCTCCCTCCCTCCCTCATCTCCACCGTGCCCCTTTCCAAGTCCACTGATGGGGGGGACCTCTTCCCCATTCATCTGATCTTGTTTTATCAGGTATCTTCAGGACTGGCTGTAAAGCCCTCCTCTGTGGCCTAACAGGACTGCTCCTCCCTTCCGGGGTGGGGAGGCCAAAGAGCCAGTCATTGAGTTTCTGTTAGAAATAGTCCTTGTTCCCCTCACTTTGGGAAACCAATTGCTTACTGAGCTACCACAGGCTACATCTGAGTGGGGGTTCTAGGTTATATCCATACATGGTCTTTGGTTGAATGTCAGTCTCAGAAAAGACCCTGTGCCCAGATATATTTGGTCCTTGTGGAGCTCCTATCCTTTCCCCATCAGACTGACTCCCCTTCTTTCTTATGATTCCCTGTACTCTGTCAAAGGTTTGGTCATGAGTCTTTGCTTTGAAAACACTGCTAGTTAGAGTCTTTCAGATGCGCTCAGTAGACTCCTGTCATACGTTCAATGCACATCCCATCTGTCTTTCTAAACGAGGATTGATCATCTTACCCCATGTCCGCTCAATTGATTATCTTTTTTAGGTGTATAGATTTCATTATGTTTATCATATCTTATAGGTCTATATAAGTGAGTATATACCATGTTTGTCTTTCTCCTTCTGGGATATTTCACTCAGAATGATCTTTTCTAGATCCCACCATTTGCCTGCAAATTTCTTCTCTCTCTTCATCCACTTCCTATGCCTAGTTTATTTTCGCTCTGAGGAAGGTTCAAGCATCCTCCCTTGGGCCCTCCTTATAACTTAGCTTTTTTGGGTCTGTGAACTGTAGAATGGTTAACCTGGGCCAGACAATGACTAGCCCAACTTGAGACCCACCCCATGGGAGAGAGCCAGCCCCTGACACTATTAATGATACTTTGCTGTGCTTGCAGACAGGAACCCAGCATAATTGTCCCCTGGAGGCTCCACCCAGCAGCACATCAAAACAGATGCAGATAGGCACATCCAAACATTAGATGTAGCTTGGAGAGTCACATGGAAGAGATGGGGGAAGGATAGAAGGAGCCAGAGGGACAAGAACTCTATAAGAAGACCAACAGAGTCAACTAACTGAAAACTATGAGGACTCGCAGAGACTGAACCACCAATCAAAGAGCATGGACTTGACCTAGGTCCCCTACACTTATGGATCTGATGAGCAGCTCGCTCTTCATGAGGGTCCCCTAGCAACTAGAGCAGGGAGGCCTGTCTCTGACACTCACCATATTGCCTGCTTTTGTATCACTTTCCCCTAGCTGAGCTGTCTTGTTGGGCTTTAGAGGAAGAGGATGTGCTTTGTCCTGAAGGAGTGGGGGGAAATGGGAAAGAGAATGGGAGGGATGGACTGGGAGGAAAGGAGGAAGAAGGCTGTGATAGGGATGTAAAGTGAATCAATCAATAAACAAACAAAGAAGAACGCAAAGCTGAACATCTCTCACTAAGATCAGAATGGAAACTCAAGGTAAATTTGTAGCCTCCTCTAGTCAATTCTGTGCTAGAGTTTTAAGCAGCACATTCTGTTGGGGGCCAGGCGTAAGACAGTTTTAAAACTCATGAAATTCAACCCACTGGGTAGCACAACCACAGTAAGAGTGCCTTGGAGAGGCAGAGCCCCAAGGTTTACGCATCCTGCGGACTTCATTGCTGCTGCAGCATTTTGCTCTGATTTGGTGTCTTCACGGTCACCACATCCCCCATAATAGATGAGTTGTATGAAAACTCAAAGGGAGTTTCCAGCCCCTCACTGGGCATTATCATTGGCACTCATAATAATAGTAACTGAATTTTTGCACTCAGAAAGAACTTAGAGATGTAGATTGTTAGCAATGACCACAACTCTAAGAAAGAATTTGGAGAAGTGGATTGTCAATAAAGTTAGGTTAAAGATGGTTTTGCTAGTGGCTCTGATGTAGAAATCTTAGGGAACGACCTGAAGTTCAGGAAGGCAAACTCTTGATGGTTGTGCTAGATATTTTTTTGAGGTCAGGGAACAAGAACAATGGCAGCCCCACTAGCACTGGCTGATGGGACTCTCTTGCTAAGGCTGGCTGGTGATCAAGGTGATGATTAATCCCTTCTACCCACTTTGCCCTCAGCTTCTTGATACCATTTAATTAAAAATTGTTAATGAGTAGATGTGCACCCTGAGGATTTAAAGTAGAAAATGACTGATTTTTTTTTTTTATAAAAGTTTAGATTTGTGATTCTCTTAAAGTTTTTAAAAAGATGACTCTTTAAGATGAATAATAAAATAACTGAGTCTTTCTTTGTAAGTGCAAATTGCGGCCTATCAGTAAGAGAAACTGGCTGAAAAGATTATCTTGTTTGCTTACACTTTGTTAATCTGTAACAAATTGCTTAGTTACAAATGCATGTGGGCTCTTGGGAATAACTTGTTTTTCACCCATAAAACATAAAAAATTTAAATATGTGAAGGTATTGGGGAACATATTTTTCTACATATACTTACTGTAATTGTTCACTTAAAAAATGGAATGTACCCACATTGTGATTGTTTTGCACTGCTTGAAAGATTTTTCTGAGATATATAAACTGCAGGAGAAAAAATAAAGTTCTTGGAGCATGTTGAAGCCTTGCTTCATCCACCAGGTAGGTGCGTGTGTGTGTGTGTGTGTGTGTGTGTGTGTGTGTGTGCGTGTGTGTGTGAATGTGTGCCTGCTTTAATGTGTCAGCGACCACACATCCCCTGCCCCTCACTGGATCACGGAACACACTGTAGGAGCTGGTATCTGACAACATTCAGGTGAATATATGAAAGGCATATATATATATATAAAACATAGATTATGGGGAAAATAAAAAGAAACCTGGTGTTATTTATAGGATCATGCATCTATGTATATACTATATATTCATATATCTATGAAAGACATAGATGTTGGAAGAGAGAGAGAAAGCAGGTATTATTTGTAGCATCATGATTTCGTGTACAGAAACTCTTACAGAAACTTCAACAAGCAACAGGCTTGTTCAACAGCACAAGTCTCTGATCCACTTTAGAAAGCTGAGACATGAGGATCACAGATCAGAGACTATAAAAATGAAAGAGAGAAAAAGAAGAAAGAAAGAAAGAAAGAGAGAGAGAGAGAGGAAGGAAGGAAAGAAGAAAGGAAGGAAGGAAGGAAGGAAGGAAGGAAGGAAGGAAGGAAGGAGAAAGGAAGAAAGAAAGAAAGAAAGAAAGAAAGAAAGAAAGAAAGAAAGAAAGAAAGAAAGAAAGAAAGAAAGAGAGAGAAAAAGAGAGAAAGAAAGAAAAGTACATACCTGGAATTAATTTTTAAAATTTCATTTGAAACATTAAATTGTAGGATATGAAATTTAAAAAAAAAACTTAAAATTTCTTTTTTATTTTAATCTTAGTGCTAGCAACAAACAATCAAAATTGAAGTCAAGTCGGGAGATGGCTCACTGATAAAAATGTTTGCATTATGAACCAGAAAACTGAGCTCCATTCCTGGGATCCATGGTAGAGGGAAAGAACCAACTTCACAAAATTGTCTTCTAACCTCCACGGGTGCACACATACACACAAAAATATTTTTTTACTTAATGAAATATTTTTCCTTGTAAAAGTATTTTAAAACTTGAACAAAGAAGTGAAAAATCTATATGCAGAAGCCTATTATGGATAACTGAGAGAAATTAAAACTTTCTAACAAATATTTTAATTAGTTTATTTATTTATTCACTTTACATCCCAACCATAGCCCCCCTCCCTCCTCTTCTTCTGGTCCCACCCTCCCTTCCTCTTCCTCCATCCCTGTTCCCCTATTCCTCAGAAAAGGGGAGCCCCCACTACCCACCCACCCCAGCTCATCAAGTTGCAACAAGACTCAGTGCACTCCTCTTCTCCTATAGCCTGCCAAGACAGTCCCACCAGGGCAGAGTGATCAAAATGAAAGTAACAGAGTCTATGTCACAGACAGCTCCCACTCCCCTTACTAGAGAATGCACATGAAGCCTGAGCTGCCCATTGGCTACATCTTAAGATGTCAGTCTTCTCAAATTGGTTGGTTGGTTGGTTGGTTAGTTCATTTATTGTTTTGTTGTTTCATTATTTAGTTAGTTTGTTGGATTGTTGATTGAATTTAAAGTTATTATGAAATTTGTAGGGTTTTGGTTGGTTGGTTGGTTGGTTGGTTGGTTGGTTGGTTGGTTGGTTTTGTTAAATGGGAAATGAAAAAAATTAAATCCTGAAATTTGAAAATAACAGAGTTGGGAGAACTACTACCCACTTTCAAAATACATTATAAAGCTATAATAGATAATAGCATAGTTCATAATAAAAAGTCCCCAAGTAACTCCTTACATATATTGCCAATGTTTTTACTTTGGGTAATAGAGGTTCCTGTAAATGTCCATGTCCTTGGCCTTATTCCTAAAAAGGCTTTTAAAAGATAATCTTGTTTTACAATAATTTTATATATACAAACAGTTTATCTTACTTCTATTATAGCATTCTACATGTCTATGGTCTGGTTGTCAGAAATAATGAGCCAATTGCAACACATTGTTATTGGCAGAATTTCACAGTTCATCTGTTCTTTTTTAGCGGATACCTTGTAGGCATCTTCTGCTCCATTATCTCACCCAGAACACTATATTACATTTAGTCATCATATCTTTTCTAACTTTTCTAGCCAGAATCACTTATTTTGTCTATGTTAGGGTTAGTGTAGTCCTTCTACAATGGCCTTTAACTAGATGCCTAGGCAAAAATAAATGCAAACATGAAGTGAAGTGCATATATATGACAGTATAAATACATACTGATGAGACAGTGTGTAAGATGTTACATGCCCACCTGGGAGCTATACATCCTATGAGAAGGAAACCTCAAAAGTAAGGAGGAGTAGACGTTTTGCCTATCAGCAAGCATTTGCTTCATTTTAAAAAGGCAGCTAATGATAAAAATGAAAAATGAACCAAATCTGATTTTTCTGCAGCTAAATATTAACAATGTAAATGTTTTTTTTTTAATTGGCAAACTATAGGACTGGGTAGATTTGGCTTAGCAGTCAAGAACACTTGCTCAGTTCGAAGCACGAGAAAAACTTGTCACCTGAGAAGAAGCGACCCCAGCTGTAAAAACATCTCTTCTAGATTGGCCTGTGGGCATGTCTGTGGGGCATTTTCTTGATGAAGGGTATGCATCTGTGGGACCACCCCACTTGGGTGCTGCCATCCTGGGTTATATCAGAAAGCAGGCTAGGCATACCAGGGGGGAGTGTCCCTCTGGTCTCCACTTTGATTACCGCCTTCAGATTCCAGTTGAGCTCCTGCCTTGGCTTCCCTGGATGAGAGGCTGTAAAGGTGATGTCAATTCCATACACACACACACACACACACACACACACACAAATGCATCTTAGGAAAACATGGCAGAAAGCTAGAGCTTTAAAGCTTGTCTGTGGTCATGTGGGTAGCCTTTATATTATTGTCTATTTTCTTTTATGTTTTAATATTTCCTAATGGGTGACATTAAAGTTCAGTTTGCCTTGAAACTCTATGTAGACTGCAGATTCTTGGACATTTTCCACAAAGGGGGAAAAAAGGATATGAGAGAATTTCAAAGATTTTCCAAATCATCTGATATATCTTAACACATTAGACATCTTTCAAAAGGCATTTACTGAATCAGTTGCATTTGATGAATTGTGTGAGACTGGGAGTAAGGAAGGCTATTTATTCAGGATCTAGAAAGACTATTTGGGAGGAAACTGAGAGTAAACTGAGAGCTTATTAGGCCAGATATCTTGATACATACCAAAAGCACAACCTACACTCAGTCTCTTAGACAGACAGCATTTCCTCCTTAAGAGACAAGGTTTCTATTCTTATTACTTCATTCTTCACCCCCCCCCCATTATCGTTATCTAACCTTCATGCCAGTCTTAGCTGTTCAAAGTGATACTTGGAAAAATAGACAGTCTGAGGTTCACGAGAGAGATAAAGTTTCTTGCAACAGATGCTGGGCAGATGTTCTCCATCCTCTTTCATTATTCCCTACTTTTTCTTTTTTACTCAGAAGTTGGTTAGACATGGTCCTTATGCTGTTGCTTAACTCTGCAGGCCAGCTTACTCCACAGCTGCCTCAGAATGAGTGGATTTCTTTGTGTCTGAAATCATCCGACACCAGGTGTCAGCCTGGAGGTTTCCATCACTCAAGAGGGCTGGGCTGCCAGGTTATCCAGAGTCAAGAATGACTGTAGAAACAGCGATTCCTATCGTGTTTCATTAAACTGAATGTGAATTTAAATGGAATTTGACACCTTTGGGAGGATGTGTTCTTTGACTTAGGAGAAGCTTGCTGTATAAAATTGAAATGCAATTATGGGAGAGAGGCACAAGGCCAACCTGAGATGGCCACCTTGTAGATCTCATGGTTTAATAGACAGACTCAAGATTTCCAGAGATTCTGTGCTGATTACACGATACTAAAATGTAGAGATGTTTTCGTGTGTCACTGAACAATGAGGACATCAGAATCGCAATAAAGATTCCTAATTACGACTCTGAGCCTCTGGGCTGTGGTCGCTTCAAATATTCTTCAGTGGAAGCTTGAGTTGTTCAGATGGCTGATTTCCCAGAGAGAGAGCTTTGTGTTAGCTAGGCATGGCTGAGCACAAAACTTCGAAGACTGTCTTAAAATAGCCACCTCTGCAGAAAGGCCTGTCTCAATACACAGCTTGAAATAAAATGGACTAATTTTCAAAATGAGACATCAGGTTGTTAAACTAATCAGAAAACAATAAAGATTTGTTTTTGTGTTCAGTTCGAAGCACATGAGAAAAACTTGTCATTTGAGAAGAAGCCACTTGCCTAGCAGACTTTTGTAAAGGGCCATATAAAGTTGGTTTTTGGATCCAGAAAACTCAGAATAAATAAAAAACAAAATCTTCCCTAGTGAAAACAAAAAACAAAAAACGTGAATATTTCTGAAATTTTCTCTTTTCCCTCTCATGACTAAAACCCAGGCTAATATATATACCTAGGTTACTGTTCATAAGCTAATTGTTCAATATCATGTCTCAATAAGCTTGAAGATTTCCCTATACCCCTCAGTTCAAAGTTCATGTTAAAATAGAAATGCAAGAATAGAGGGTAATTTTAGGAAATTTCAGATCCTCATTCATATACACCCTCTTTCCCATTCTCTCCCCCTAATGGTGTTGACCATTAGGGTCCATGGTTGTTGACAGAGACAACCTGCAGAGGTAGAATTTGGCTTCTGTTATATGGTCATTGAAAAAAAAAAAACTCTCAAACCCTGTGTACTTTCATTTTCTCTCAAATAAGATGTCAAATAATACACAGTCATTCCTGGATATCCTCAGGAACTTCAGTATCCCTTTCCCTTCTGAGTCCCATATTTAAAATGTCCCAGTAATTACATATAAGCTAAGAACATACTTCCATAAGCTTAAAATCGTGCCTTGACACCACAAGAAAACCTACAAAATCAACTAACCTGGGCAAGGGCCTCATGGAGACTGAACCACCAACCTGAAAGCATCCATAGAATAGACCCAGCCCCCACCCACCCACACATATGTAACCGATAGACAGCTTGGTCCTCTTGTAGGACCTCTAAAAGCAGGAGCAGTGGCTGCCTCTGACTCTGTTGCCTGCCTTTGGAACCCCTTCTGCTAACTGGACAGCCTTGTCAAGTCTCAATTGAAGACGATGCTCCCAATCCTACTTGATATGCCAAGGTGGACTGATACCCATGGAAGCTCTCCCCTTCTCTAAGAAGAAAAGGAGAGAGCACAGGAGTAGGGGAGGCGAGGACAGAGGGAGGGACCAGGAGGAGAGGAGGGAGGGTAAGTTTCAGTCAGGATAAAAATTAAATAAATTAATGAATGAATGAAAAAAAAACATGACTTGATTACTTACAGTACCCACTACAATGTAAATGATATGCAAATTGTTATCCATATTATTAGAGATTACAGAGAATCTGTGACTGTTCAAAGTGAGATAACTAAATTTCCAAATATTTTCAATCGACATTTAGTTGAACCCAGAAACATTGCACCCACAGACATGGAAGGCTGACTTTAGCTCTTGCCTTACTATTCTCATAAATAAAAGCATTAATGTGTATCAAGCACATGGTGCTAATTATAAACAACATAAGGATGTGAGTGCTTCCACTAAAAATAACATCTTCTGCAATAAATGTGAATGCAGAGAAACCCAGACAATTATCAATTATTGGTTAAAATTTTTACATATGTATATATTCATGTATTTCTATAGAGGAACAGATATGTACCTCATGCTCATATTTTAAAACAAGAAAATATAATATCCAATGATTATCTATGGATATGATAAATAAGGGTTGTTTTTATTTATTTATTTATTTTTATTATTATTATTATTATTTGTGTGTGTTCTAAAAAGTAAAAGGATTTAATAAGGAAATGAAAGATCAATTAAAATCATCAATGTTCTTTCCTAAGTGAGAAAACTTTTCATTTCTGTGTGTAAATTTGAACCTTTAGGGGAAGATATTTCCATCTACTTTTAAGACTGAAGTATTAGCTAGTGGTGGTGACTCATACCTTTAACCCAGCACTTGGGAGGCCGAGGCAGGCATATCTCTATGAGTTCAAGTCCCATCTGGTCTACAGAGCAAGTTCCAAGACAGCCAAAACTACACAAAGATACTCTGTCTCAAAAAGCCAAAACAAAGAGCAGGCCAATCAGTTCATGTCAGAGACACGCCCCCCCCTCCCCCGGGGGGAGCAGCCTTACCAGGACACAGAGGAAGACAATGTAGCCAGTCCTGATGAAACCTGATAGACTAGGATCAGAAAGAAGGGGAGGAGGACCTCCCCTATCAGTGGACTGGGGGAAGGGCATGGGTGGAGAAGGAGAAGAGAGGGTAGGGAGGAGGGAGGGAGCTACAGGGGGGATACAAAGTGAATAAAATGCAATTAATAAAAACTAAAATTAAAAAAAAAGCAAAGGAAGAAAGAAAAGATAGAAATCTGTTCATGACAACTCCTGATGTGAGCTTCTCACTTTTTATGACCTTTTAAATTTGCATTAGTTAGTTTTATTTAACTACAAAATCTTAAGCTATGTCATCTGGAGGAAAATGTGCAGAACTGGAGATCATCATGTTAATTAAGGGATCCAGACTCAGAAAGACTAATATTGCATATTTTTCTCTCATATGCAGAATCTATGACACAATATATATTATAAATATGTAAATACTATTATATTTTATATTCATGATAAATTTTATATTGAGTATTTTATATTGTATATTTCCTATATAATATATTATATATAATATTAAATAATATATTATCTATTTATAAATATTATATATTTATAAATTATATATCAAGTTTATTTATAGATTATAAATATTTAGATTATACCTGTGTGGCATGAGATCATAAAAAGGACTATTAGGTCAAAAGAAACTCCCACCAGGAGGCTGGGAAGATGGAGGAGGATCGAGCACGAGCAAATTGCAATAATATGCATGACCGAAAAAATGTCAAGATGAAACCCATTGTTTTGCCAACTAACTAAAAAAGATTATTTTTGAAATGCAAAAATAAAATTATTGAATTAAAAACACTATGGTTTCATCTTAGAGAGAAATAATAAATAAAATTAATACTTAAAATGTTATCTTTTTTATTGTTGTTTGGTCTGGTTTGGTCTGGTCCGGTTTGGTTTGGTCTGGTCAGGTTTGGTTTGGTTTGGTTTGGTTTTGGTTTTGGCTTTTTGTTTGGGTGGGATTTTTGTTTTATTTTGTTTATTGTTTGTTTTTAGACAGGGTCTCTATGCAGTCCTGACTATCCTGGAACTTGCTATGTAGACCAGGCTGACCTCAAACTCACAGAGATCCACCTATTTCTGCCTCCCCTGCCAGGTACTGAGATTAAAGGTGTGCACCACCATTTCCACCGTAAAAAAGCAAAATGTTTAAATTTTTATTTATCTTCAGCAAAATCCAGATCTTTTCTACATACTGTTCAATATTTTTCAATAAGAAACTCTAAAAAAAGGAAGTGAAAAGGAATAATGGAGGAGGGTTTTTAATATCCTGAAGAGAGGCTAGTAATTGGATGGTTTTATAGTTACTTGTTAGTAAGTCAGTTATTTCCAGGAAACTTCCAGAAAATAATAGCATGTAGCTCTATTTTGTATCATACATGTTACATGCTATATTATGTTTATACTATATCTGCAAAGGCTCTGATTACTTTGATGAACAAATGAATCAACACTGCCAGCTCTCCACTAGCTTGAGTAGCCCAGAAATGTTCCAGTGTAGATGGCACAGTAATAACTGTCATTTAAAATGCTTATCTACATTTCCTTATTTAGTCTGAGATGACTGTGCTAAATCCTTCACAATTTCCCTTCAACCACGGTCTCATTTTCGCCTCCCTGGTTCCAGGAAGAGAAGTGCAAAGAGTTCATCTGGCAGGACACTGTATTTCTAACTCCTTGCTTTTGGACTGATTGTCCAGAACAAGGTGCTTAGGAATTGGTTTGTGGGAACTGGAAAGTGGCTCTAATTGCAGAAAGGTTTCAGGTTGGTGCAAATACATGAATGTTTCATATCCGTATACCAATTATTTCTATAACCTTCTCACCAAACTGTGAAATCAAAGTGTTATAAAACCATGCCTGTTCCTCTGACTCTTAAGACTTTCCTGTCCCCCTTTCCACAGTGATCTCTGAGCCTTAGAAATAAGGATTATGCTGTGTTGGTGTTGTAGCCATTGGGACTGGGCTCTACAGCTTTGATCAGTTGTGCTTCCCTGTAATGGTCTCTGTCTGTTGCAAAGAGATGTTTTCTTGGCGAGGTCAGAGGACTATACTTACCTGTGAGCTTACAGACAAGTATTTAGAATGTAGTTGGGGATTATGCTGGTTTTAGTAGAGTTGTAGCTGTGGGCTCTCCTCCGATATCTACGACTTCGCTATCCCTGGGTTACTGGGTAGATTTCCAGTACCAAGCATGATTTCTCACTTGTTGAGCTGTTGGTTACTGCCAGGGCATGTGTGCCACTAATGCACCCGTAGGGTTATTGTGCCATGCTGGCTGTTGTTGTTCGCAGGCATCATAGCTGGGTAGAATAATTGGTTGTTTTCCTCCTCTGGAGGCACCTTCTGGCCTTCAACAGATGAGTGGATAATGAAAATGTGGGAATATACACTATGGAAGAGTATTCATCTGTGAAAATAAGTGGAATCATAAAAATTTCAGGTAAATGTATGGAGCTAGGAAATATCATATTGAATGTGGTAACCCAGACCCAGAAACATGCATGTCACATGTTCTCTCACATTGGAGGCTCCTAGTTTCAAGTCTCCAGATTTGAGTACATAACCTAGAGAAACTAAAGAAAACAGGAGAGCAAAAAAGGACAATAGCAATGTCTGGGGGAAAGAAAAAAATGGGGAAACAATAAAGAAGGGAAGGGAAGGGCACAAGCAATCTGAAGGGAGAAATGGAGTGAAATGCACATATCTAATTAGGAAGGCAGAGGGAAATCAAGACCAAAGGAGAGAGGACAGTGACATAAAAGGATGTCTGAAAAGGAATCATAGTATTATCTGCCTAAAATGCCCATGATACACATAAGTCTGAATGTAAATATGCATGTATAGCTTAAATGAAAATTTCCATCTGAGCTGACAATGCTCCCACAGAGCCAAAGACCATCTAACAAAAACCCAACACCAGGCATGAGAAGCCGCTGTTGGCTAGGGTTGTTCAGGAAACACCCAAAACATTATAGACTATTGCTATAGCCTTTGGTTTCACCCAACTCCTACCCTACTCCACCCCCTCACCCCCAACCATACCTTCCACACCCTCAGTCCCCACAATGGGAGGTAAGTCTGTATTACTGAAGACACCATGCAATTCAGAACACAGGCCCCAGGGGGCTCTGACCTGGAACTGACTCAAATGCCTCCTCTTTAAGGACAAGCTTTCATAGTACCAGAAAATAAAAACAAAAAACTGGTATTTCATAGAACCAAACCATGACACAAAAGAGAAGGCCTTTTCCATAGGCTGCTTCAGAGCTGGAAAGATTCCATGTCAATAGTCAGAACGGGTTGTGGGGGGAGGGTCACAAAACAAGTCTGAATCAACAGATGCTGCAGCTTAAAGGGCCTCTTCCTTGGGAACTCTCCAGAGTCTGGGAATCTGCACAGAAGCCACTGCGCCAATTATGCTTCCCTTTCAAATCACAACATCAGGGCTACAGGGCCATTCAGGAACTCTAACAGCTTCAAGGGAAAGAACAGATCAAAGCAATGGATATTGCTTTTCAAACTTGCCCCAAACCAATAACCTCTTGTGTTCCAGCATATTTAGCATTATTTTTAATACTGTGTATCAGAGGTCTTTCCTCTCAGCAAAACTCAAGAGGGAAAATCATATTTAATTAACCAACCAAATGAATGAAAATTTTATTTGAAGTAAAAATTTTTTGAAACATTTGGCTTAGGGCCCCATAATGCAATGCCCAAAGTATGTTCCGATTTTTATTCCTAAGTGGCTTTTCATATTCAATTAAATTCCCCGGCTTCAAAGTTAACTTAAAGAATATTCTGAGCCAAAGATATTTCAGTTACCTTTGAGCTCCCTAGGGAATACCTCTCCAAAAAAGCTCAGGCCATTTATTCTAGGAACTCATAAATGTTGATGCAAACATACCCGGAAGGTTCATTTATCACATATAGGCTGAGGAGAACCATGATTGAGAGCAGAGTGAATAGTAATAAATTCTGAATAGGTTCCATATTTTTGCACACTCTGTAGTCTCCAGTATCAGTTTTCCTTCACTGCTCCGGAGCTGGAGTTTATTAAAGTATATTAAGGAGATGACTGGGCTTCATATTTCAAATATTTCTGCCAGTCTCCCATGCCAAAACAAAAAAATAAGTGTTCCCCATACTGATAATCCCCACCGCTGCTGACCAGCACCACTTTTTACCCCTTCTCTTCCCAGCTGAGAAAATATTTTCTGTTGAACATCTGGCTAAGGAATGCTTTAAAAGTCCAGAAATGTCTGGGACATCATCTGAAGCAGACTTTGGGGGAAAAGTCACACGGAACATTAGGCAGTTTCCCAAAAATGCATCTACTGAGAAAATGCGGTGTCATTTTGTAAGAATCAGAGTACCCTAAATGAAAGACTGGGGAAAAACACTTCGATTGGTATCACAGTTGTATTTGTCATGTGGACACTGAAATGCGGCATCCTAGCAGCATTGAATTAAAACCATGGAACTCCCTGACAGCTGTGCAGAAAGCGAACTAGCTAGGTGGTACTCTGGATGAAACTGCTGTCCTCAAACTGTGCCATGTTCTCTGTAGGAAACAAGAACAAAGTATATCAACATCAAGGGGTGTGTTTGTTTGTTTGTTTGTTTGTTTGTTTTACTGAATCGTTTGGTCAAGTACTGAACCATCCGTTAAATCCAATAAACTTTTGTCATGATAATATGTATGGGGATAGGAAGAGTGTTTCTACAAATGTGCATTGAGAAATTTAATGCCAAACCAAGAAGTGATTTTTGTCCAAACACGCATAAATGAGCCTCCACAAATAAGCGTCTTATCCATAGAATTACATTAAATATCTACCTCTAGCCACACATGGACAGAAACCAAGGAAGCACACTGAGGTGATAGCTATGAAAATGTCAGGTTGAATGGTAGGGAAAGAGGATGTCATTGGTTTCTGGGGAGTGGAAGGTTATGTCTACCTAGTAAGACCAATTGGATGCTACATTGAACTTGGATTTTACCCAAGACCTCATGAATGCTGGGTAAGTACTTCACCACTGAGTTTCAATCTCCAACCCATAATTTTTCACCTTACCAATGAGACGTGACTTGTGAAGAACCAAGTAAGTAAACTTAAACAGCCAAAGATGATTTTGATTTTTGATGTGCTGGTTTTGATGTACTGAGGCAACATTCAACTGGGCATCTGGGGTCCTCCCCGTATTAGAAAAATCACCTGCCTACATTACAATTCATAACGGTAGCAAAATTACAGTCACAAAGTAGCAACAAAAATAATTTTGTGGTTTGTGTCACCACAACACGAGGAACTGCAAAGGGAAGTGGGGAGAAGCGTTGTAATTATACTTTCATTAAAACAAAGTAATAAAAGAAAAAAAAATGGAAAAAATCTTGGGCTAGAAAAAAATATTTACTGGTTAAGGGTGCTGTTCTTCCGAAAGATCTGAGTTGGGTCCCAGGCACCCATCTAAGGAGGCTCCCAACTTCCTGTAACTTCAGCTTCAGGGCATGTGATGCCCAGTTCCAGGGAACCCGATGCTCACTTCTGGCATACACACAGAGAGATACTCAAAACACACGAGAACTAAATCTCTGAGGGCAGATAACATAGGTTTGGTTCCCACAACCCACATGGTGACTCACAACTGCCTGAAACTCCATTTCCAGGAGATCTGACTCCCTCTCCCAGCCTCTGGTGGCTTCAGAATACATACACCATGTGCTCATGTCCATACATAATGACAGAAAATGAACACTCCACTGTAGCTTTTAGAGTCACAAGCACAGTTGATTATTAACCCTGTTTCATCTAAAACAGTTTTGTTTGTTTGTTTGTTTTTGTAAATGATTTTTTTTCCTTACTTTGGTCCTCGGAATTGAGCTTGGGGTCCTAGATATACTATGCAAGTGGACAAGAGAGAGACATTGTTAGTCAGACAAATGATTTTTAGTTTGTAAGGCCATAATATACATGTCAGGAGTGATACATTCACCTGGATATATGATACTGAAGTGTTAGATCAGTGTTTAAGTCTACATAATCTAACAATCTAGAAGTAGTGCAGGAAGAATGATAGCTCTCAGGACATTTTGTCTATGCTTTCAAACATGGCTTGATGATTGAAACAAAAATTATTTTCTTGTTGGGACAGCGCATTGCTATATTTATTAAATATAGCAGCAGCAATGGCAATTGGACTTTTTTTTCTCTTCGATAGAGTTATATCCTCAGTATATCTGAGAGATTGGCTCCATGATGCTTGGATGCTGAATGCATGAATGCTCAAGTCTGTTATGTATAAAATGGCAAAATATTCACATATATCCTAGGAACAGCCTTCCCCAATATTTAAGATCATAACGAGGTTAATTTAACATTTCTAAATTACAGTTTTGCTTATTTACTTTATGTGTGTAGGCATGTGTGTGTGTGTGTGTGTGTGTGTCATAGTGTCTAAGTGGGAGACAGAAGATAGCTTATGGAAGACAATTCTCTTCTTCATTATGCTGGTCAGGCTGGTAGACCAGCACCCTTTACAAGCAGATTCATCTTGTTGGTTCTCTAGGCAATTCTAACAGCAACATAATGTAAGTGGTATTGAAACAGTTGTATTGTTTAGAGAATAATGGCAAGAAGAAAAGTCTACCACGAGCTTCTCAGTAACCAACTGGTTTCCCATAGGAAGGGAAACAGGGACTATTTCTGACAGGAACTCAATGGCAGGCTCTTTGACCTCCCCACACCCCAAGGGAGGAGCAGTCCTGCTAGGCCACAGAGAAGGACTTTGTAGCCAGTTCTGAAGATACCTGATAAAACAGGGTCAGATGAAAGGGGAGGAGGCCCTCCCCAATCAGTGGACTTGGAAAGCGGCAGGGAGGAGATGAGGGTGGGAGGGAGGGTTTGGGAGGGAATGAGGGAGCAGATATAGCTGGGATACAGAGTTAATAAAATGTAACTAATAATTAAAAAAATAAAATAAAAATAAATAAAGAAGAAAAGTCTATACATGTATAATACAGACACAAGTTTTTTAAAATATTTTTGACCTGTGGGTCACTGGATCCACTGATGTAGAGCCTGTGGATATGGAATGTGTTTATGTTTGTTTTAAAAATTATTCTGAAACTTGGAGGAATTTTTTTTTTATGCCAGAAAGGTTGTTAATGGTCTAGTTCAGTTATCCATCAGGAGATCTTCTCATGGAATGATATGTGCACATTTGGACTTTACATTCCAGCTGTTTAAAGACCAGCCTGGCCAGCCTGGTCCCTGGCCAGGCTGCAGGTAGATCTGTTTTCTCTAGAAGTAAGATGGAAAGTCTTAGAAATTGACTATAGTGAACAGATAAGCCAGCTTCCTCTAGATCAGTGGGGTTTTGTTATTGTTGTTGTTGTTTTATTTTGTTTCGTTTTGTTTTTTGGAGCTCCCTTAAGCAATCCTGTATTAGTTTGAAAAATCATTTCTCTCACCAGACTTAGTCATTATCAACCTTTCTGAAAGCGTTTTAGTGAACAAGATTGTTTGACAGTGACAAACACATCTGTCTAACAGATTTATTTCTTTCGGCATCTATGGAGTTGCTTTCATCAGAGTAAAGATGAAAGGGCATGCTGGGCTCTGGGTTTTTGCAGTGTGCACAGTACATTTGTCACTGTCAATCTCTCTGTGGCATTTCTGATCTGTCTTTCTCCTACCCTCTGGAGGCCCCAGCTCTGCTCTCCAAAGCATGGCGCAGCCCTTGCGCTACCTGCTCTACAGAACACATACCTGCCATTCAAATGCATCATGATATATTTTCTTTTATTTTGGAGAAATCTCTTCCTCAAAGACCATAACATCAAAGCCAATACTTCCTAATCAATAAATCTGTCACCATATGCTTACTTTCCCCTCAGCACAGTCACCAGGATTTATTTCCCATCCTACAAATATATGAACATCAGATCCATCATTTAGGGAACTTTTCAAGAAAGTGCTGCCACAAACACCAAGAAAAAGAAAAATACTGGCCTGCTTATTTCCAGCCTTCTTCTTCCCAGCCCCTTTTTGGCACACTGCAGCTGTGGTCTGCTCCTGATGGAAGGCTGGACATACCACAGACTCTTGCTCAAGTCTCAGAATACGTCAGCACCTCTCTCCCCCACCTCAGCACTTTAACATGAGGTTCAGCATCCTTCATGCCATTTTCCTCCTTCAACTCTAATTTCATCTGTCATTGCAGCACTTGCCTCTCTGGCAGCCTGTACCCTAACCAGCCAGTGACCATCTAAATAAGAGCTTTGTACAATGATGCATCCCTTCCCTCTTTTACCTCCAAGGCTTCACAACTGCAGACAATTCTGCTTGCAAAATTGTTTCCCCTGATTCCTCTTTGAGGGACCTAGACTGTTTATGCCTCCTCTCTTTTGTCAGTGCAAAAGAGTCCCCCTAAGGGATCTCTTGACCTTCAAAGCTAGACTAATTTCCCAATAGTCCTGATACTTCCTGTCAGAGAATCAATCAGTTCAAATTTAATGACCTAGTTTCTTTTCCACCTTTGTTCTCAGCAGTAATAACATATCTAAAGAGTTAGGACTGACTCTAATAATTTACTATAGTTTAAGCATCTAGTCCAAAAACTGCAAAATATATCATTTGTTCAACTTGAGCAGAGCACTGTGAATAAGAACTTTACTTAAGATTTTTTTTCTAGCCATGATGGTGATTATAAATCCCTATTCTAAAGATCTTGTAATTTTGATAAATTGACAACATTAAAAAATACATTACTAAAAGAAATAAAATAATCATAATTGGATACAATGCTATTATATTATATTATATTATATTATATTATATTATATTATATTGATGGGTCAGGTAAGGGTACTATAGACTGTATTTCCAGTAAGAAATGATAACAAAGAGGTATGATTTGGTTTAGAGCCTAAACCAGTAGCTCTCAACTTTCCTATTTCTGTGACCCTTTGGTAAAGCTCATGTTTTGGTGATCCCCAACCATTTCATTGCTACTTCATAACTGTTATGAATTGTAATATAAATAACCATGTTTTTCAATGGTTAAATGACCCCTGTGAAAGGGTTGGTAGATCCCATAAAGAAGTCACTACACACTAGTTGAGAACCACTGGTCTAGACTATGAATGATTCAGCTAATGAAATTGAAATTAAAAACAGGACAGAATTTAACAAACAGGATTTAACAGAATTTAACAGGACAGAATTTAATGCAGCAAAGGCAAAGCCCAGATGGAAACATTTACATACATACAAGAGATAATAACCAGTTCATTAAGTACAGAAGAAGGAAAGAAAGTTATGTGACAAATTCAGCCAATCTAATAACCATGGAACATCCATCACGTTCCAGGCACTGACTGACCTCAACACTTGAAACATGGTAAGCTACATGCATTGAATTCTGCCCTCATGTGGTTCATCCTCCATTGAATTAATAAATATGACATATGTTTAAACAGATTCACACAGTACTGTTTGAATATAAGACTTGCTATAATACAATAAATAATATAGTACTAAATTCTCTAAAAATCATGAATTTGGAAATACACATGATATCAAGGGTTCTAATGGAAGGGTGACAAAAGTTATTGTCATAAGAAGTACCCTGTTGGGGGATGGAATAAGATGCGGGTAATCTGAGAGGAACTGGTGTTATACCAGATAGGGTAATCACATGGCCCTCACTGAAGAGATGGGGCTTAAGCATCTTCACCTACAAAGGTAAAAGAATAGCCAAGCAAATAAGTACAGAAAGAAGAGTTTCAGTCAGCCGCAAATGAAGGAGGAAAACTCTAGAAACAGGCATGACCAGAGGCAGTCAAACCTTACAGATCTCTAAGCCAGAAGTAGAGACTGGATGTGATCTAACTTGCACTTTAGAAACATCATTCCACCTGTGTTAAAAAGAAATTGAAGGGAAGTAGGGCTACTGTTACAGTCTAGAAACAAAACTGTCCTGTGTGCGCATGTGTTGGAGTCTTGGTCCCCAGTTGCTGGCATTATTGATTGTTTCATGAGGGTATTAATTTCATCAATGGATGAAATGCGTTGAAGAGTTAGGGATTGCAGAAAGAGCTTTGAGGAGATGGTGTCCAGTTGGAGAAAACAGGCCACAGGGGCATGTTTTTAAGGGTAAACCTTGTGCCCACACACTTTCTCTGCTTCTCTTCCTTTCTTCTTTCTCTTCCTCCTCCCCCTCTTCCTTCCTGGACACCACGAGGTGAGGTGAGAAGCTTTGCCCCACCACAAGCTCCCTATAGTAATGCTTGACATCACCACAGTTTAACAGCAATGAAACTAGCTGACCATGGACAAAAATGAGAAATTTAAACTTCCCTCAAGTTGTTCTTCTTAGATATTCTGGTAGAGACAGAAGACTTATTGAGACAAATGGAACCATAGAGACCTATTAAGAAGACTTTATAGTAATCCAAAATGAAGAATGGTGACTCGGGCAAGAGTAGTAGGAGATAGTAAAAGAGAGTCAAATCCTGGATAGGCTTTAAAGTTCAACAAGATGGGCATAAATACAAGAAGAGAGTCCACAGATGACTGCAGAATCTGGGGCTTGTCCATTGGAAGGATGGAGATGTCACTTTCTAAAATAGGAAACAGTAAGACAAAGCTTATTTTGGGAGGAGGTGATAGGAATTGGGCTTGCTTATATTGATATGAGAAATTTATCAAAACTTCCAAGAGATAAAATGGAGGGGCTGGAAAGATGGCTCAATGGTTAGAAGCACTGGCTGCTCCCCCAGAGGACCTGGTTTCTATTCCCAGCACAAACATAGCTTACAATCTTCTGTAATTCCAGTTTCAGCGGATCTGACTACTTCTTCTGAGCTTCCAGGGCAACAGAAATGCATGTAGAAGACAAAACACTCATCCACATAATGTTAAAAGATTATTTAAAAGAAATTAAAGAAGGGGTCTAAAGAGATGGCTCAGAGGTTAAGAGCACTGGCTGCTCTTCCAGAGGTCCTGAGTTCAATCCCCAACAACCATATTGTGGCTAATAACCATCTGTAAAAAGATCTGGTGCCTTCTTTTGGCCTTGCAGGCACACACGCAGGCAAAATACTGTAGAAATAATAAATAAATAAATCTTAAAAAATTAAAGTGGTAAGATGGAATTAGTCTAGAGCTTATAAACTAAACCAAGCTTGGAAATAAATTTGAGGATTATTATTAAAATGAAAAAAAAAAACCTCTGGGGCCTGCTTGTAACTAAAGAGGTGAACTTGGACACAGAAGAGAAGATAACCGAAGACTGCATACTTCAGCAGAAGACAAGTATGAGATGAGACAAGAATGTTCAGGAAGGTACTTCTATGTCTATAGATTTAAGCACTACCCCTATGACAAGCCCTCTCAAATTGTATGAAACTCAACATAGCATGAATGCCTCCAGTAAGCACTATGCACATATGCGTTGAGGTGAATACACATTTTCTGATCTTTAAGGCATTAGCTAGGAATGGAAATAAGAATTTACTAGAGCACCCCAGCTCTCCGGGGCTAATGTATTCCTGGCAGGATTCAAATCAACAGTAAAAGCATGGCATTCAGAGCTAATTCTTGTTCCCACAGAGCAGGAATAAAAGTAATAAATACTTTCCATTTCTATTATAATAAGCATCAATTATGTTAACAATGGTATTTGATGCTGAGGTTAGGCAGCCTTTAAAATCTGCCAGGCCTTGTTCCAAGTGTTTTATGCTTGTTAACTCATTAATCTCCACAAATCTATGAAGTATGAAACAAATGAGTTAAGGATTTTACCTAGCTTATGTATTTGTTCTACAGCCTGGATTTAAACTCCATCACTTTGATGCCAGATTTCATTCATTTTATCATTTTGAGACCTTCTTGAAAAACAGAGCCATTATTTGTTATGAATTTGCTGCAGTAAACTAAATATGAATCTACTTCTTTAGAGTAATAATATGATTAACTAAAAGTTTAACAGAGCAACTAAAGTTAGTCAGAAGACATAGACTCAACCTCACACTCTTCTTCTCTCTAGCCATGCCTCTGTCTCTGAGTAAACAATCAAAGGATGTGGAAGCTGATTCTTCCTGTGTAGAACAGTGCCCACTACAATTTGGCTTTGAAGGATTGTGTTGCTCTACAGGGAAACAGTCTCCTGACGATCTAGTTTTGTTTCACACCCAACAAGAGGAGAAACTCTCTAAGAACAAAATGTCTTTCAATGACTCTGAGCCCACTTTACAGAGTGACAGTGTGGTTGTTTGAATAAGTATGGCTCCCATAGACTCATGCTTGAATGTCTGGTCACCAAGGGATGGCATGCCACCAAGGGGTGGCATGGTTAGGATCTATGTCACTAGGATGGACTTTGAGGTTTCAAATGCTCAAGCCGTATCCAGCCCCCCTCTTCTCTCTGTCTCTGTCTCTGTCTCTGTCTCTGTCTCTCTCTCTCTCTCTCTATATATATATATATATATATATATATCACCTCTATCTCTATCTCTATCTCTATCTCTATCTCTATCTCTCCTGGCTGCTTGCCAACCAAATGTTGAACTCTCAGTGACTTCTCCAACACCATGTCTGTTTGCATATCGCCATGCTTCCAGCCATGATAATAATGGACTTAACCTCTGAACTGTAAAGCCAGCCTCAATTAAGTTTTTTTTTTTCTTTATAAAAGATGCCATGGCCATGGTGTCTCCTCACAGCAAAAGAAATCCTAAGACAGACAAGTTGTTACACTCAGTGCTAGATCAGTAGAACTTTGCATGGTTAGTTTACGCAAGAGGCCAGACACATGTCCTTTGCCTGTGCCTCTTCCTCTACCCTTTACTTTTCTTACAATGCTCACTCGTTATTCACAGCTTTGATCTAAGATAGCACAGGAAGGCTAGCTGCTCTGTATGACTGCTTAGCCTTTTACCCTACTGAAGACTCAGAACCTACAGGAATCTCAGTGACAAGTCTCTGAACTGGAACATATGTAAACCACTGATGTTAAGCTGCTCACCTGGATTGTGTGTTGGAAATCCTCCTTATGCTGCAGAAGCACAATTGTTTTTTAGAAAGTGGAAAGAGCTTCTTGACATGAGTTGTCTTTATTGGGCTGATTTGATGTATAAAAAATAATTTCTCTTCCTTGACAATCCCATTGGTAGGTATTCTCTATTCATGCTAATTAAGAATTCACCAAGGAAGCTAGAAGTATGTCTTTGTTTCACTGTGGGAGCTGGGAGTGATAACTTCCTTCCATGGAGGGATGAGCTATATTTTTAAGAAGTCATTAGTAGTCAGTCTTCTGGGTGAAAAATCTGTAAATATGATTCAGTCTTACAACCTGCAACTCAACTCTTCTCATTCCATTTCTACAAGATTAACAATGGTAGACTCTCCTGAGATGAGTGTGCAATGCAACCCATCAGGTTTTAACTATCACGCTTGTCAGCCCCACAGTGTGTGTTAGTGGTGCCCTTTTCCCCATCTCATTTTATGGCTTGCATTATTTTTCTGTGTGAAATTCTATTGGGAAAACTCTCTGGTCAAAATGTAAGGATATAAGATGGCTTCTCTAGAGCCACCTTTTGATATTTTTCAAGCTGTACCCATCTTTGCCATGAGCACCTACCCTAGTCAGTGTTCTACTGCTATGAAGAGACACCATGACCATGGCAACTCTTATAAAGAAAGGCATTTAATTGGGGATTGCTTATGGTTCAAAAGTTTATTTCATTATCATCATGGGAGGGAACATGGCGGCATGCCGCCATGTTCCTGGTGAAGTAGCTGAGAGCTATACATCCAGATCTGTAGGCAGCAGGAAGAGAGAGAGCCACTGGGCCTGACTTCGGCTTCTGAAACCTCAAAGCCCAACCCCAGTGATAGACTTCTTCCAACAAAGCCGCATCTACTCCAACAAGGATGCATCTCCTAATTCTTCTAAGTAGTGCCACTCCATGATGACAAAGCAATCCAAAATATGTACTTATGAGGGCATTCTTATTCACACCATACCACCTTTCAGAGTTCCGTGCCATGGCACTTTTATCTCTCAAAAATGTTACCTAGAAATCCAAGCAATCATTAGGACTTACTTCAAAAGTCTATATACCACAAAATTTGAAAGTCTAAATGAAATGGACAATTTTCTTGATCGATTTGACTTACCAAAGCTGAATCAGGACCAGGTAAATAAATTAAATAGTCCTATATCCCCCAAAGAAATAGAAGAGGTCATCAAAAGTCTCCCATCCAAAAAAGTCCAGGACCAGATGGCTTCAGCGCAGAATTCTACCAGACCTTCAAAGAAGAGCTAACTCCAATTCTTTTCAAACTATTCCACAAAATAGAAACAGAAGGAACATTACCAAACTCATTCTATGAAGCCACAGTCAGCTTGGTACCTAAACCTCACAAAGACTCAACAAAGAAAGAGAATTTCAGGCCAATCTCCCTTATGAACATTGATGCAAAAATACTTAACAAAATACTCACAAACCGAATACAAGAACACATCAAAGATATTATCCACTATGACCAAGTAGGCTTCATCCCAGGTATGCAAGGATGGTTCAATATACAGAAATCCATCAATGTGATCCACCATATTAACAAACTGAAAGAAAAAAAACCACATGATAATCTCCCTAGATGCTGAGAAAGCATTTGACAAAATCCAACATCCATTCATGTTTAAAGTCTTGGAGAGATCAGGGACACAAGGCACATATCTAAACATAGTAAAAGCGATATACAGCAAGCCTATAGCCAACATCAAATTGAATGGAGAGAAACTTAAATCAATCCCACTGAAATCAGGGACAAGACAAGGCTGTCCATTGTCCCCATATCTCTTCAACATAGTACTTGAAGTCCTAGCCAGAGCAATAAGACAACTAAAGGAGATCAAGGGGATACAAATCGGAAAGGAAGAGGTCAAAGTGTCACTATTTGCAGATGATATGATAGTATACATGAGTGACCCCAAAAACTCTACCAGGGAACTCCTACAGCTGATAAACACCTTCAGCAAAGTGGCCGGATACAAAATTAACTCAAAAAAATCAGTAGCACTCCTGTATACAAAAGACAAAAGGGCTGAGAAAGAAATTAGAGAAACAACACCCTTCACAATAGCCACAAATGACATAAAGTACCTTGGTGTAACCCTAACCAAGCAAGTCAAAGACTTGTATGAAAAAAAATTTCAAGTCTCTGAAGAAAGAATTAGAAGAAGATATGAGAGGATGGAAAGATCTCCCATGCTCATGGCTTGGCAGGATTAACATAGTAAAAATGGCCATCTTACCAAAAGCAATCTACAGATTTAATGCAATTCCCATCAAATTGCCAACACAATTCTTTACAGATCTGGAAAGAAAAATTCTCAACTTCGTATGGAATAACAAGAAACCAAGAATTGCTAAAACAATCCTCTACAATAAAAGATCTTCTGGAGGTATCTCCATCCCTGATCTTAAGCTGTACTATGGAGCAACAGTTTTAAAAACTGCATGATATTGGCATAGAAACAGAATGGTGGGTCATTAGAACCGAACAGAAGACCCAGAAATAAACCCACACACTTGTGGACACCTGATTTTTGACAAAGATGCCAAAACCATACAATGGAAAAAAGATAGCATCTTCAACAAATGGTGCTGGTCCAACTGGATGTCTATATATAGAAAAATGAAAATAGATTCATACTTATCACCCTGCACAAAACTGGAGTCCAAGTGGATCAAAGACCTCATCATAAAACCAGACACATTAAATTGGCTAGAAAAAAAAGTGGGGAATATCCTAGAACTCATTGGCACAGGAGACAACTTCCTGAACAGAACACCAACACGACAGGCTCTAAGATCAACAATCAATAAATGGAACCTCATTAAACTGAAAAGCTTCTGTAAATCAAAGGACACTGTCATCAAAACAAAACCACTGCCTACATATTGGGAAAGAATCTTCACCAACCCTTTATCTGACAGAGGGCTAATATCCAGCATACATAAAGAACTAAAGAAGCTGAAAGCAGCAAACCAAGTCATCCAATTAAAAAATGGGGAACAGAGCCAAACAGAGAATTCTCTGTAGAGGAATATCGAATGGCAGAGAAGCACTTAAACAAATGCTCAACTTCATTAGCCATTAGGGAAATGCAAATCAAAACCACCCTGAGATTTCACCTTACACCCATCAGAATGGCCAAGATCAAAAACTCAAGTGACAACACATGCTGGAGAGGTTGTGGAGAAAGGGGAACCCTCCTCCACTGCTGGTGGGAGTGTAAACTTGTACAACCACTCTGGAAATCAATCTGGCGCTTTCTCAGACAACTAGGAATAGCGCTTCCTCAAGATCCAGCCATACCGCTCCTAGGCATATACCCAAAAGAGGCTCAAGTACACAAAAAGGACATTTGCTCAACCATGTTTTTAGCAGCTTTATTTGTAATAGCCGGAAGCTGGAAACAACCCAGATGCCCCTCAACTGAAGAATGGATGCAGAAACTGTGGTACATCTATAAAATGGAGTATTACTCAGCAATGAAAAAAAAAGGAAATCATGAAATTTGCAGGTAAATGGTGGGACCTGGAAAGGATCATCCTAAGTGAGTCGTCCCAGAAGCAAAAAGACACACATGGTATATACTCACTCATATAAACATACAACATACTATAAACCCACTAAAATCTGTACTAAGCAAAAGAGAGGACACTAACTAAAATGTTCAATACCCATCCTGAAAGGCAAAGAGGATGGACCTCAGAAGAGAAAGAAAACAGGAAACAACCTAGGAACCTGCTACAGAGGGCCTCTGAAAGCCAGAAGAAGAAAACAGGAAACAACCTAGGAACCTGCCACAGAGGGCCTCTGAAAGCCTCTGCCATGCAGACTGTGAAAGCAGATACTAATCCTGATGGCCAACTGACAGGCAGAGTGAATGGAATTTTATGTAAGAAGTGGGAAATAGTAAGAGCTGGAGAGGACAGGAACTCCACAAGGAGAGCAACAGAACAAGAAAATTTGAACACTGGGAACTTCCCAGAGACTCATACTCCAACCAAGGACTATTCATGGAGATAACCTATAACCCTGACAATGCAGCCACTTCTGATGAGAACTGATAGACTAAGATCAGAAAGAAAGAGAGGAGGACCTCCCCTATCAGTGGACTTGGGGAGAGGCATGCATGCAGAAAGGGGGGGAGGGTGGGACTGGGAGGGGAGGAGGGAGGGGCTTGTGGGGGGATACAAAATGAATAAAGTGTAATTAATAAAAGTTAAATAGGGGCTGGAGAAATGGCTCAGAGGTTAAGAACACATGCTGTTCTTCCAGAGGTCCTGAGTTCAATTCCCAGCAACCACATGGTGGCTCATAACCATCTATAGTAAGATCTGGTGTGCAGGCAGCATGTTGCATAAATAATAAATCTTTAAAAAAAAAGTTAAATAAAAAAATAAAAAAACAGAAGAAAAAAAATGTTACCTAGAAAGGGTAGATATGACACAGAAAAGAAACAGATCTTTTTACCTCCAAACTTTGTTGGAAAATTGTTTTTAATAAAAGGACTCTGGTTTTTGATGGTGGTGCCTTGAAACAGGCTAATATGTTGAGGGACTCTTCTTTCAACAAAGATCTCAAATATTATGTTTGAGAAAAGCAAATGAGCCAATTATCCCAATCAAAGCTTTATAGGACCATCTGGCTCAGTTGGTGGTAGAACATTAAAGAACCCTGAAAAAAAAAAAAAAAGCTGTGTGTGATACAATACAACCCTATTGAGGAGAAAAGTGGCTGCTAGAAAGAAGTGCACAGTTTCTCTTGCTGTATTTTAAAAAAAAAAAAATTGAATCATGAATAATTTTCAAGAAGTACTTCAGAGAAACAACTGTCAACTCCACTAGTAGCTACCAAAGATGTCATTCCTCCCATCTTTAATTATTCATTAACATGCAGAGTCCTCCTGGCATTTACCTAAAGGTATACAGTAAGAGTGTGCATTTGATAAGATAATTGAGGCTTTTAATATTCACTTAGTCACTCTTTTGTTTCCTTGACATGAAGAGACATAGAGCTCAGACTTAGATAGAAAATATTTTGTCATTTTCCTTGCTACCTTTCGTTTGTAAAATTGCAATAAAGTGTGTGTTTGTCCACTTACCAACAGAAAGAGAATCAAGGTTCCCCTTAAATTCTGCTCTCTTCCTCTCTTATTATTTTAGACGGTTTTATATAGTATAGTTGACATTTAATAAACTGGATATAAAGCATACAAATTTTCAGAATATATATATATATTAATTTAAAAACCACCAAATTCAAGGTAGTAAAATTTTTATTACTCCCCAAATTTTCCTTATGATTCTTTTAAGTTCTGAAATATCTTGTTTCTTTCACACTTCATTTACTTGTTGTTTCTACGACCTAGAAACAAAACTTGGGTTTGTTAAAACTGAGGCATAAAAGTCATGGAAACAATTTTAATACCTCCCTGATACTGGCAGTAGACAAGTTCTATTGACACAGATTTTCTGCCTTGTGCTAAAGGGAAGAATTTGGAACCATTATTTTTCTCTATTCCTGCTTCAGTGATACTGACTGATAATTACACTTTTGCTCTCAGGGAGCAAAGAAAGGAGCATGGTAAATCTTTGGGCCATCAGGTGAAAAAGAAGGGTGTGTGTGTGTGTGTGTGTGTGTGTGTGTGTGTATGATGGGGGGGAGCAGCCAGTCACGGGACACACAAGGAAGTCCCTGGTCAGTCCAGTTAAAAAGAAGATCTGTTTACATTTGTGTCTCTCAGCACTGAATCTGGCAGGAGAAGCGCTCAAGAAAACACATGTTGAACTGAGATGAACCTGTGACTTAATCCTGGCAGAATAAAGATGTTAATTGAAATACCATTTTCTATGCCTGTTCTTTCTCTGTTATGTAAAAGATCATGAAAAAAAAAATTTGGAAAAGAGAGAGAGTGCGCAACAGCAACAAAGAACATAAAGGTGAACTCCAAAGCACAAACTAGAAAATTATACCCCGGAAAGAGGAGTCTGTACAGCGCAGTGTCCACTTTCACACCTACAGATACCATAGGCCTTTGTTCCCTTTTTCACCAAGTTATCATAAACGTAAATCAGTACACACACCCCACCGCTGCACGTATTCTCTGGGTGCGACTGCTTCCTTCAACTCTGGGATCACAAAGAGAGTCAAAAGAATGCATAGAAACCAACTGGGGGTAGAGGGCCTGGAGCAATGGCTCCATAGCAAGAGCACTTACTCCTCTTGCAGAGGACCTGGGCCCCACTTGGTAGCATGCAACTGTCCATGACTCTAAGCATGCACCTGGTACACAGGCACACATGCAGGGAAAACACTAACACATACAAAATAAAAACAAATAAATCTTTTTTAAAAAATGGAGGGTTGTTCTTCATCTGAGCTTTGGTTTGATTACAGTCACTTTATCCTTGGGCTGTGTTTTGCTTTCTCATTCCTTGTACTTGAAGACTGTTTCTAACAGCTCTTGTTTATTTAATTAAGCATGTTTTCACTTCAGGGCTAATATTGGCTTCCCATTGTCTCGGTTAATATGCTTTTAATATTTTAAATTCTTGGTTAGGTTCATTTTCCTTGGCCTTGTTCCACTAAAATTAATCTTTCCTAGTGTTGTGTTTGCAGTTGTGCTGAAGGCCAAGACAAGACCCAGATCACCAGAGAGAGATGAGCTGGCCCTCAGATGTGGCCTGTGGCCAAAGGAGTCCAGGTGTTTCGAATTAGAATTGGACTGTACTATGTTCCTGGTGTAACATTCCCAGATGAAAATGAACTTTGGGCAAATGAAGTGAGAAATGGCTGCATCCAGCAAGGCTAATGGAGCAGTTTCTGCTTCTGAAACCACTGTGCCTGGTTACACCCCCTTTGACATCATCCTTTTAAATAATATGATGATTTCTGGTTCCAAGATAAGAGGATGGTGGAGGCTCCCTTCAGCTGCTTTCTTAGCTCTTAAGTCCCATAAGCTAAAGTTTGAGAATGCATCAGAAAGTCCCCTGTTTTCTATAAATCTCATTTTTGCCAGAAAACACTTTGCACATACAAAGTGGGTTCAAATGGTCTGTAATAATAAAAAGAATGCACTGAACTAGAGCGTATGGTTTCTCTGTATGGTGTTTTGGTCCCTGTTTGATCACCAAGACAGCTGATACCCAAGAGGTTAATTAATGCCCTCCAATTACACACTTAATCAATGATCACCTCTGGGTTAAAATGCTTCCTATCTCTAAGACGACATTCTCTCATATTCTTTTTCCATCTGGCCTGCTTTGCCATCCTAATTTCTCTTTTTTAATTCTGAAAACAACACTATGAAAGGTATGGACTTTAAATCATTTATAGATTAATATCTTTGTAGTATCTTTCTTGGTATGAATTTTTGAAAAAAAAAAAAAAAGAAAAGAAAAAGAAACTGTTACCCCATGTAGCGTATTGGCAGGTTTATACAAAGGACTGTAATGAGCAACACCAAGCTAGTGAAGTACCTTGAACCCACCTCACGGGATTTTGAAAGTCACTGAAAGTCTTCTCTGAGACAGACACTGCTGTTCATTCCTCAGCACCCACACGGTGGCTCACAACTATCTGTAACTCGAGTTCCAGGAAATCAGTGCAAGCTTCTGGCTTCCTCCGACGCCAGGCATGCACGAGGTAAGCATGCATACATAAAGGCAAAACACTTATATACGTAAAATAAAAACAAAATTTGAGAAGCAGTAAAAAAATTAGAGCCTGATGTATGGCAGTCTTTCTGAGCCCCTAACTATTAAAATTCTATCTTCAGTTCTCCCCCAAACATATTTAAAATGGATGAATATAAAAATAAATATTTGATCCTGAATCATGACTAGCACCAGCTCTAATTGAAAGCAATGATTACACTTGGGCTGAATTCCTGGAGTGAATTAAAGAGTCTGCAGAGAGTTGGCAGTTTCATATCGTTAGCACTTGATTAATATTTCCAAAATTTTTCTCACCCATTGTCAACTGGTCCTTAGTCAGTCAGTTAAACAGCAAGCAGGATTCCTTGTGGCCATTGTTGACATTTAGCCATAATCTAAGTCACTGACTTCTACTCTGGGAATGAGGCCGCTATTTTCTGCTATGGTTCTTATGAACCAGAATAAACTATGAAGTGCAAACGTCAGGAATTCACTTTATTCTTTTAAAATAGGTAATTCTTTTGGGTGGGTAAATTAATTAACTATAAAATCAGCCAATAAGATTTTCATTCATACCATTAGTAATTAAGTAAATAAAAACTACAGTATTCTAGAAAAACTAACTCATGATTGTGTCTCATGTTTATGGACTGTGTTCCTAGTGTTTAAGGAAAAACTGTTTGCATCTGATGAAACCTGTAAAAATGAGCTAAGTGTTCTATTGCTCTTACAGATGGCAAACATTCCGTTCCATTTTGACTCCATTTACCAGGGCCAACTGACTAATATACAAAATGAGGAAAACAGCCATTGACTTAAAACATATTTTTAAATCCCAAAAAAAAATTTCTTTTAGACAATTTTAAAATACTTTAAAATGTAAAAGTAGGTCTAAGGAGATGACTCAAACAATAAAGGGGCTGATTCTAAATCGCCAGAACTCATGTTTTAAAAAAAATGGCATAGTAACATATCATAATAAGCACAGCATTAAGTGGAAGGAGAAGCCACGACCTAGCCAAATTACTAGTTCAGGGAGAGACTCTACCTCAAAATAAAGGTGGACAGAAATTGAGGAAAGAAACCCACCACTGACTTTAGGTTCCACACACATAATCAACTCCACATAAACACACACACAAAGATATAAATTAAACTCCTGTTATTGGTCAGAAATTCATTAAAGAAACAGTCTGCTGGAGATGATACACTGAAACTTAAAACTTCAATTTTAATTTCTATATTATTTATTTGTTTGTTTTACGTGCACCACATATATGCCTGGTGCCCACGGAGGTCAGAAAAAAGCAAGAAACGCCCTGGAACTGAAGTTATGGATAGCTGTGAACGATTATGTGGGTGCTAGGAATTAAACCCGGGTGTTCTGCAAGAGCAAATGCTTTTAACCACCAAGCCATCTCTCCAATCCCAAACCTAATCTCAACAATGATATTTACAGTAAACAAAACTCAGGCATAAGATGAAATTATTAGTCTATTTCTCAACTTTTTAGCCTTAAGCCACATAGTGCACAGTCAGTTTATTCTCTCCTTGTTAGTGTCAAGTGTATCTGTGACTGTCTTGATAACAGACTTTTAGATCATTTTGTGGCAATTTCATTAAACAAACAGATGGATCCTGTTAGAAATTTTAGGACTGCGCAAGTTTCTATTATAAAATGCAGCAACCGGAAGTGGGCATTGCATTATCCCTACCTCTTTGTCTTAATAACATTTATTTGTAATTATAATAATAATGAATACTAATTATGCATCTCTTGGCATAACACAAATAATAAAGCTTTTTGAGAGTCACATCCGAGTTCCAGCCTGGAATGTGCAATATCTGTGCTGGGTGACTCCTGTCAAGGAGCCTAGCCTCTCTGAGCTTTGATTCTTCCTATATGCATTCTCTAAGCAGCCCTATCTCAAGAAACGGAGCTGCAGCAGCATCCGGTATCTCAGTGGTTTCCATTCAGGTCCATCTCTGAGGCCACCAGAAGATTAGCGGGAAGAAAGTGAGTTCAAATCTGTTCCCTCCATGCAAATTTACCTCTGTCTCTTTTGAGGCATCTTTCCTTATAGCCTCCACTGAGGTCCTGAGACCACCCCTTCTCTACCTTTTTTTTTTTTTTTCCTGAACTGAGGAACTTCAGCAACTCTCTGACTAACCCTTAGAGGCCTGTGTGTATATACAGTTAGGTCAATGTTGTAGACTCCTTGCCTTAGCCATCTTTGACCCACTTATGTCAGAGCTGCCAACCGTATCCTGTATCCTGCTGAGATCTTGGCTGGGATAGTTCCCTGAACTGAGCAGGGGCCACAGCTAACTGAATTCATTGGGCTATTGTGAGGAGAGAAGACACAACCAGGGTCTGGAATTTCCCTGCCATTAATTGTGTACTTTCCTTTTCAAAACCCCTTCCTTCACTTGTAAAGCTTCATTGCATGCAGAAGTGAATTTGGCATGTGCTGTGGTGTATACATCAGATTCTTAAGTTTTAACATTTCATGTGATATCTGGGTCACAAAGGCAGTAGTAATAAAAGCATTGAAAACTCAAGAAAAATCATTCTTAATCAATAGTTAAGATTTTTGTGTCCTAGTTGTACAACCCGCTAGCCTGTTAAGTACATGTAGATATACACACAAATATGCATTTACATTCTTATTTAGACAGAAAGTCTGAGCAGGGACATGAAAGAGGAAAATTATTCTATGATATAGAATATCTAAATACTGATGATATCTTGCTATAAATCATACTTTAAATAGAGAACCGTGATCAAAAAATACTATGGGAATTTTAGACATAGCATTCTGACTTTGAAATGCAAACAGATCACTCACATTTTATTGCAAGCCTACTTAAACATGTATATATCTATCTGCCACTTATAGAAATTTAAATCTAGAATTTTCTTTTTATATATAATATCATATGTTGAATTAGCTCGGAATTTTGAAGTATTGTTGCCCATCACCTATGTCTTTTTGTTGTTGCCACATATATTAAAAAATACCATTCATGCATTCAGAATTTCTCTAGCATATCTAATACTTAGTCACTTTCATTGCTTTACCAATCATCTGACTGCTATTATCAAGCAATTATTATCAAGCACAGTTCAGTAAACCCACTTGGCACCTTCATTTCAAATATGGGCTTGAGTATGATTATAATTGCAAAGAATTATGTTTAAACAGGCAAGATATTTTAAGAACTGTACACTGATATGTTGTCCTCACTTGAAAAAAAAAGAGTATTTTAAAAGAGAATTACAAAAGAGGGAAAACATCTATTCTCTTTGTAGGTCATTGGGAGAATGTGGTCCTCCTTTACACTATGCTGATATAATGCTAAGTAAACACTCATCAAGCTTATTGTGTGTATAAAGAATTATAGCTCACATGCATTCAAAATGCAGTCTTGGAAGAGTAATAGGCATGACATTTCTCAGAGGATATGAGGGAAGTGTTTTCAGTGCAGTTAGGAAGTACACTGGTTTGGGAAAGAGATTCTAGTACGCAGCTGGTTTGGGCTAATGATGACTTCTCTCTCTTGGAAGATCGCACAGCACCCTCAAATCCTGAGAGTTCGTCCTCAGAGAGAAGGCATTTATATCAGTTCTGGCTTCATTCTCCCAATTTCTGTGTCTAACATGTGTGGTATCTCCAGCAATAAGGACATAACCTTCAAGTTCTGTCACCACGGACAGTAGCAATAGCCTATATTGTTTGGCGAGGTTCTTCCGCTCCCCTGACCAACAATTCAGAGGGAGGTTTCCCATGCCTGGCACTGTGGTTTGGGTAGATAGTCAACTGTTCTTGGAGGGAATCGTTATTACCCCAAATAGCATAACATTACTCAAAACCACTCAAAAACCGACTGAAAGATGCCCAACCCCAGCTGATGTATCAATAACACAACCCCTGTACCTAAGGCTCAGGGGACATTGAAGAAGAGAGGACAGGAAGATTAAGAGCCAGAGGACAGCTTCCGTGAGATAGTGTCTTCTATATTCCACAGAGAAGCTGCGCTCATAAAACCTCAACAATGTGGTCAACCTAAACAAACACAATGATAACACCAGCTGATGGACCTACAGGGATGGGGGACTCTCTCAAGGCCTCCCCCACAGATGAAGAGCTACAGGTAGTTAATAGGTGCTGAGAATAGGCTACTCATCCTTCTCCCTGATAGTTTATCCAATCCCAAGGAGACTGCTTATAGAGGCACATGTGTATTAACAATAACTTAAAATTAGGAAGTCATAAATTTGATAGAGAGTGAGAAGGGTACAGGAGGAGCTGGAGGTAAGGGAGGGAGGGATGGGAGTGAGGTAAATACTCATGAGTGAGATTCTCAAAATAAAATAAGTTTTAAAAAAAGAAAACCGCAATTCCTACCATACCAGCAATAAAAATTCATTGAATTCTTATCAAATGCAGATAATGTGCTACAAATTTTACATGTGTGAGCTCATTTGACCTCCAATATCCCATCAGGAAATTAATATTACTTTCCTCAACACAGAAATGAGAAATTAAGGAGTAATTTGGCCAAAGTACCGAATTTGAAATCAAGCCTCAAGTTGTCACAGAACCAGGGAGCTTCTTGTCTCTAATTATATCTTCTCCCCTAATAAACTTCCATATTATTCTAATGATCTTTTCTTATTCAATGTTAAGACTAGTGAGAAGGATGGGCAGGTCAAGCATTTGCTGTGCAATTGTGAGAAGCAGAATTCTTAGATTCCCAGCATGCACATAAATGACAGCTGGCCTTGTCAGATTGCCTGTTACCAAAGGATGTGGGAGGTCAAAACAAGAATCCCAGCAGCCACTGGCTAGCTAATCTTGCCCATAAGGGTGAGCTCCTGGCTCAGCCCAAAAACCTTCCCACAATCAATAGGTAGAGAGTGGTTGAGGAACATTCACATACTTGCATGCATATACATATGGATTTAAATACATATACAGAATATAAATTTAAAAATAAAATTAGAAAGTTCAATAATCATAACTCTCAAAGACAGTGCATCACTGAGTAATTGCATTTGATAATTTCTAGGAGAAAACCTACAAAAATTTATAATAATATGGACTTTGCATGTAACAGGTGGTCCAAAGAACTGTTCCAAGTTCCTGCAAGGTATCCAGGATACCCACAATGACCTCCTCTCCTTCCAGAAGCAGAAACTCTCATACGCCTGCTTTTTCCCTTTAATATTTTTTTGGTCAGGTAAGTTAATAAGGAGAAAGAAGAATACCTGTGCGTTCAGTTATCTCCTTTAAGACAGAATCATGGACACTCAACCTATATTTTGAGGTTCGGAAGATTTCATGGACCACTATCAAGCCCTGCTGATAGCATATATTTCCCTGTACTGAGAGAGTATACCTCACACCTGTCTTTGAGTTGCAATTTCTGTGACATAAAAGTAAGTTCTGAGATTTAGTCTGTGACCCCTTTCACTGTCCTGGGATGTACTTCACCTTAAATGTTGCCAGCTGTTGAGAGTGGCCATTGTCACAGTAAATTCTACCAGAGTGGACGCAGGACTAGCCACAGGATTATCATTATGGATTGCTGCAGCCATGAATCATCTGAAGGAATGGGCGGGCATGGGAGCATTAGCAGGCCTTCTGGTGTTGGTCTCCTTGGTTTGCCTGTGGTATATATGCAAGATTAGAGTCTCACAACAGCGTAATGCAGCCATGACCATTCAGGCCTTTACAGCCATTGAAGCAGGACATACGCCCCAAGCATGGTTGGATACCATAAAAAGCTAAAATGTTACGCTCAGGATGCGAGGCTAAGCACTGCACTCAGGGTCAGCCGCTTTGGACCCAGAGAAGAGCAAGTCTGATTGCATGCGGGTTGATACCCCAGGTCCCGCCTCTGAGAAAAAGGTATTGGACGGGTCTGATGCTCTTTGGGTGGATGACACCTAAATGAACATCTGTACAAAGTCCCAATTTATTTCTAATATCAGAGATCAGACCTCTACTCTTGCCTGATGCGTCTGAAACAAAAAGGGGGAACTGTAGAGAGCTGCGGAATGCTGTGCCTTAAAGATGGAGCTGGTTTCCGCCTTCCACCTTCCCGATGGTGAGTGCTCTCTGTCACAAACAATTCCACATTTGGCTAAGGCTGAGGATCTGGCTTGCTTCCATGTATGTGGACCTATCTGCATTGCCCACATGGCACGCCTGGATTGGCTACCCAGAGGCTATTTAAGCTGTGGCCTGGCTTTCCCCAGGGTCAGATGATTGTTCAAGGTTCCTGAATAAACTGCATTGAGAAAAAAAAAAAATGTTGCCAGCTGTTGTATTTTTACCTCCTTATATTTCTAACTCCCTTCCACTCAAGGTTTTGGACTCACTGGGCAAGCAACATATTTTGGCAAAGAAGTAGATTATCTTTATTTTCTTGGCATAACTTGACTCCATCTCAAGCTGTGACAGACACACACTCCTAAAATTGTGTTTCAGAGAAGAACACCAATATTCAAATGCAAGAACCAGAGTAGTAGTGGCTTTGTTGGAGGAAATGTCACTAGGGGCAGGCTTTGAGGTTTCAGATGCTCAAGCCAAGCCCAGTGTCTCATTCTCTCTTCTTGCTGCCTGCCAATCCAAACTTTGAATTCTCAGCTCCTTCTTCAGAGCAATGTCTGCCTGGGTGCTACCATGCTTCCCGCTTAGATGATAATGGACTGAACATGTGAGCCAGTCCCAATTAACTGCTTTCTTTTATAAGAGTTGATATGGATTCAAAATTGTGGTGGCTGATAGCACCCCTTTGTGCTCCAAGGAGACATACAGAGGCTTCACAGGGAAACAAAATGGTGGAAGATGGGTCTGCAAAGTGCACAATAACTCTGAAACAACTTTTAAAAACACACAGGTTTTATGGGAAGATTCTTTTACAAAGTGGTTTTGTGGAATTAGAAAAAAAGAAACCATGTTGAAGTCCTTGATCCATGCTGGCACAAGAGACCATGTGGAAGTCTACAAACCCTGCTGCTGCTCCTGCTATGAGCAAGGAAACCTCCTTTGCAGTAGTATTGATGACTGCAGACTCATAACTGAGAATGAGAGACAATGAAGGCTTTTTTAGCAACCCCCAAAAGAAAATAAAAGAAGCAGTCCAGACAGGAAGCTATTGAATGGAGTCCTTAAAAACTGATAAAGCTCCCATCTCCTGCACTCCTTCTGGCCCACAATTCTGCCTGCTTTCCCAGAGGCCACACCAGAACCAGGGACACCAGGTAAGATCCTACGCCAAGGCCTATGCCTGCCAACTCCCCTTAAAGCACACCAACAACCATAAACTGCACCCCAACCCCTGGAATCTATTTTCTGGTCCATAACTCTGCCTACTTTCCAGGAGGCCACATCAAGACCAGGGACCCCAGGTCATGCTGGTACTAGAGACACAGAGGCAACACTGGCCAAAAAGGCAGAGGTTACACAGGCCACAAAAACTACATCAGAGATGAACTACTGGGATCTGAAGACTCACTAGTCACCAGAACTTCAGGCCATTCACAGAAGAACACTAAGAGGAAGCAGAAACCAAGGGGGAAAACATTAAAAAAAAAAAAAAAAAAAAAAAATCTAACAAAGATAAACTCAGAAATCAACACCTAAACCTATAATAACCTTAAAACCTAGATGGCCAGAGGCCAGCACAGAAACACAATCAACAACAATGAGAGCAATATGGCACCACCAAAGCCCAGCTATCTTACAACAGCATGCCCTAGATATTCCAGCTGAAGCACAAGAAAATGATCTTAAATCCAATCTTAGGAAGATGATAGAGGCCTTTAAAGAGGAAATGGTTAAATCCCTTAAAGAAATACAGAAAAAATAAAATCAAACAGATGTAGGAAGTGAATAAAACTGTTCAAGACCTAAAAATAGAAATAAAAGCAATAGAGAAAACACAAAGTGAGGGGATCCTGGAGACGGAAAACCTAGGTAAGCAAACTAGAACACAAGAGACAGAAAAGAGAATCTTCAGCATAGAAGATACGATAGAAGAAATTGATACATCACTCAAAAGAAATGTTAAAGCTAAAAATTTCGTGACACAAAACTTGTAGGAAATCTGGGATACTATGAAAAGACCAAACTTAAGAATAATAGGAATAGAAGAAGATTCCCAGATCAAAGGCCCAGAAAACATTTTCAACAAAAATACAAGAAAATTTCCTAACCTAAAGAAAGAGATGCCCATACACATACAAAAAGTTACAGAACTCCCTCCACATAATAATTACAACACTAAATTTACAAAAGAAAGAATATTAATAGCTACAAGGGGGGAGTAGTGGGGAGGACTCAGTTTTCTTTAAGGAGCTGGCCACTGGGAGTTTGATCATGCTACAGGAGTATACAGGCAACACAAACTGGACTTGGGGGGGGGGTTGTTTGTTTGCTCATTTTGTTTGCTTTTTGTTTGTTTTTGTAGGGAGGCCCAAGGGTGAAAATGTGGACTCTGAGAGGAATGGGAAGAGAGTGTGATTGTGAAGCATTGTATAAAATTTCCAACTAATTATAAAACTATTATGTTGGGAGGGGAAAAAAAGAGTTGCCATGGTCATACTGTCTCTTCAAAGACACACTCCAAATCCCAAATTCATGCATTTTGTCTGACTGTAGACTGTCTTTTTTTCCTACCATGTATAGCAGTAGGTTATTCTGAGCCCCACCGGATTAGAAAATATTCCTTGATAATTTTCTACCTTATCTTCCATTTCACAGTCACTTAGCCATCAGCCTCTAAGAACCTAAGTCCCTGAAACATTGAAAGCATGTCTATCCTGTCCCCCCAAATGTAGGAAGGCCATGGAAACACAACTTAGTAGTTTACAAGACTGCCATTAGCAACTAGAACGCTTTTATAACCAAGCTCACTCAGGGAGAAAACTAGGAGAAATTGTGATGACTCCACACATCATTTGTCTTTTGGAATGCAGTAACAGTAAGCTACAAAACCCTTTTAAATAAAGTTCCCATATCTAACCTCAGAGGGACATGAGGTTCCTTCTGAAATAGACATGGTTGTCAAGAAGCAGAGGTGTGCAACTTGGGGGGTCAGGGAGAGATGAGACACCATATGGCACTCTGTACTTCAATACACCCCAGTGTCCCTCAATAGGAGACTCTAAAACAAAGGATGCTTTTATAATCATAAAGGTTTAAAAAAGGAAGTACTGAAAAACAAAAGGAGCAAAATATCAGAGGAGAAAAACATAAACAGTGGAAAAGTTCATGAGACTTAAGACAGAAAGTTTTAAAAGCCTACAAGCATAAGCATCACCATCTTCTAATGAAATGAGGAAGAGGTAATCCCAGCACTCAGGGTGTTAGAGACAGGCAGGTCTCTGTGAGTTTGAGGCCAGCCTTATCTACAAAGCAAGTTCAGGATAGCCAAGGCTATATAGAGAAACCCTGTCTCATAAAAAACCAAAGGGGGGATGGGAGAGAGGAAGAGGATGATGAGTTATCTTGCATCCCTAATGGATGCAAAAAGAGGAGTGAGGTTGGTGCATGTCTCTGAGCCCAGGTTAGACATATGAAACACATACTGTCCCATAAGAACCAGGTAGAATCTAAAATACTACCCAGCCATTGAGGATCCTCTTATCATAGCTAAGAAGGTAGATGGAAGGAAACTGACCAAAGAGCTACTAGGCACTTATTGTCACTTGTTGGTGACTTTCATTGTAGTCTGTCACTCTTTTCCTTATTACATATAAAGTCATTGTTTGCTGCAGGAGGACAGAGCAAGGTCCCAAGCATCTTACTATGCAAATGTCATCCTATAAATGCTCTATTAGTATTAGATAGATGGCTGAAAGGATTGGGTGCTTCAAACAGAATCTGTGTCACCTTTTTTCCTCTTGTTTAGAATGTGCAAAGTGTCACGTGGTTACATCAAAGCCTTGAGATGATTTGGAGATTAAGAGAGATTATGCTTCTGTGATAAATTGTTCTTCAGATTACATGTAAAGTCTAGTTATATGGCACTGGTTCTGGCTGGGCAAGCTGCTCAGTCAGCAACGTGCTTGCCACACAAGCAGAAGGACCTGAATGCTACCACCCAGATCACACATTTTCCAAAAGTAGGCACAACACTGTATGCTTATAATCCCAGCACTGACTAGGTAGAAACAAGAGGGTCTTTTGGGGCTTGGTAGCCAGTTGGTCTAAACAAATTGTTGAGCTTCGGATTCAGTGAGAGAGACCCTACCTTTAAAAGGAAAGTTAGATCAATTGGAGTGGCCCACACCTATAATCCCAGCACTCCCGAAGCAAAAACAGGGATCTCTGAGTTCCAGGCTTTGTTGGTCTATGTAATGAGCTCCGAACCAATCAGGGATATATAGTTAATCTTTATCTCATAAATAACTAAAATGGAGACTGATTAAATGCTCACATCCAATATTCACAGTCATACACATACATAGACATTGATATACACAGGAAAAAGTACATACTCACACATGCAAAGACATTACTAGTGCCTCCATTGAGATTAAGTTTACTCTTGCTGTCTTTATTTATATAATTATTTACATGGCTATGTGTGCACATGTGTGTGTGTGTGTGTGTGTGTGTGTGTGCATTGTGTGAGCACTTGTGAATGTGTATACATGTATGTACGTGTACATGTGTGTGAGTGGGGGGCATGTTTAGGTATATGTAAAGAGAGACAGAGAGCACAAGAGTGTGGATGTTATCTAACGACTTGCTGAAATCAGCTGACTTTTTCTACCATCTACATCCTGGAAATCAAAGTCAGGTTGACAGGCTTGGAGCAAAATGCCTTTATGTGCTGAACCATCTTACTAGCCCAAGTTTAACTTCTTAAGAAGTAAGAATAGAGTTGGGTATGGTGATACACACCTTTATTTCCAACCTTCAAGAGACACAGGTGGTTAGCTGTCTTTGAGTTTGACTCTAGCCTGGTCTACATCGCAAGTTCTAGGCAAACCAGGGTTACACGGTGAGACCCACTTTCTAAACAACATCAAATTAATCCAAGAGTAAGGAGAAGTAAAAGACATGAGTCAGTTTCAGCAGCTCAGAGGTGACCTGGGTCTATTGTTACTTATATTGGTATCTCATGAACTCTCCAAAGTATAAAAATTTTTAAATTTTCATGTTAAGTGCATGAATATTTTGCCTGCATATGCACTATATGCCTGCCTAGTGCCTGAAGAAGCCAGAAGACAGCATCAGTTCTCCTAAGACACACAATTGTGAGCTGCTATGCGGGTGCTAGGAACTGGGTTGGGGCCCTCTGGGAAAGAAGCCAGCGCTCTTAATGACTGTGAGTTCTCCTGCCCACTAAATAATCAAGTACTGCTCTCCCATCGCTGGGGCCATAACTAATCACCCTGACTCACAGCTCTTTGTCCTATTAAATAAGCTCTTTAAACATTATAGACTGGAGAGCAACATCTGCAGCAATCTGCAGGCACAGCTGGAGAAGCGCTTAATAAAATCCTGAAAACTTAGGAGGATTTTCAATTGAATAATAATCAGCCTTCAAAAGACTCTCAGCAAGTATCTTTTAAAATGGGGCCTGTTGGGGTTTTTAAGCATTGATGTGTAATTGAGCACTTCTGTGCTTAGCCTCAGTTATCAGTGTGCAAATTAGACAATGAGCTTCCCTTCATGTTCAAGGCCTGTGACATAAGACAGACCCAAGTATGCTAATGTCCATGTTTGCTAGAAAGTAGAAATCAGACCCAGATCTGAATCCATCAATTCTTTCTTTGATTCATATAACATAACACTTGTTTCCGTGATAAAACTTTCATGAATATACCAGTTTGGGTCCTGTGACATGCTCAGTAATAATTTCTAAATTAATCAGAAGACTCTCTGTGTACATATACCTTTCTTTTTTCACTATATGGCACAAAATTTTCAAGTTTCTTTCTGAAAGGCTATTTTTATATGCTTTCATGAATTGGACATAATAATTTGCACACAGAAGGCCCTCAGCAATATTGTCTGAGTGACTTACTGACCTTTAATGCAAGTAAGACATCTGGAGGATGGAGGGAGGGCAGAGGTCCAGTTTTCATTACCATGGACTATCTTTGCTGCCAGCGGTGAATTGACATTGTCATCTTCAAATGAAAAAAAAAGAGAGAGAGAGAGAGAAAGAAAGAAAAAAATCCATTATTTTGTAGCTTAGAACTCACATCAGATAGAAGTTTTCTAATTTAATATGCATGTCAGTATTTCTTTTCTGTCCTCACAGATATATTAAAACAGGATTCTTTCCTTTAAAGTAATTTATAAAATTACAGCTTTCGGAGATAACTATTCTCACACAATGCATACACTCTGGCTCGCTTCAAATAGCTCATGGTTTAGAATGCTGTCAGTTTCTGCTCTAAAAGTAAGGAATAATTTTGAACACATAAATGATAAGCTGTATTTTATGAGAATGCTTTATTTATTTTTCGTTCTTCCCATAAGCTTTAGTCATAAAATGCCAGCTTTTTTTTTCAAATTAAATGTATTTCCAAAAATTATAAGGGGGTTTCTTGCACTTTCAAGAGTGCAAGAAATATGAGGAATTTTATCCTGAGTGAGGTATCCCAAAAGCAGAAAGACACACATGGTATATACTCACTTATATAGACCTATAATATAGGATAAATATGCTGAAATCTATCCACCTAAAGAAGATAAACAAGAAAGAGGACCCAGGGTATAATGATCAATCCTCACTTAGAAAGACAAATGGGATAGACATTGGATGTAGGAGCAAAGAAGTAACAGGACAGGAGCCTACCACAGAGGGCCTCTGAAAGACTCTACCTAGCAGTGTATCAAAGCAGATATTAAGACACATAACCAAACCTCTGGCAGAATGCAGGGAATCAAAAAAGGAGGGGGTTAATACGACCTGGAGAGGACAGGAGTTCCACAAGGACCAAATATATCTGGGCACAGGGGTCTTTTGTGAGACTGTTCCTCCAAATAAGGACCATGTATGGATGCAACCTAGAGCCCCTGCTCAGATGTAGCCCTTGGTAGCTCAGTATCCAAGTGGGTACCCAAATAAGGGGAACAGGGACTGTTTCTGACACGAACTCGATGGCAGGCTCTTTGACCTCCCCCCCCACACCCCAGGGAGGAGCAGCCTTGCTAGGCCACAGAGGAGGACATTGCAGCCAGTCCTAAAGATACCGATAAACCAGTATCAGATGAAAGGGGAGGAGGTTCTCTCTTATCAGTGGACTTGGAAAGGGACAGGGAGGAGATGAGGGTGGGAGGGTGGGATTGGGAGGGAAAGAGGGAATGGGATACAGCAGGGATACAAAGTTAACAAACTGTAACTAATATTAAAAAACTAAAAATTAAAAAAAAAAGAAATGACAAGGGAATGGGCTACAGCCCACATAATATAAAATCTAAACTAAAATAAAGTAAAATACCATAAATATCAGGATAAGAAAGAAAGAAAGAAAGAAAGAAAGAAAGAAAGAAAGAAAGAAAGAAAGAAAGAAAGAAAGAAAGAAATGTCAAGCTGGAGTTTCCCATCTTTCAGCTAAACACAGTCTAAAATGTAATGTCTAAGCACAGTCTCACACATGACCGGCATCTTCAACTCCATTTATGGTTTCTATAAAATCAATCCCATATTCATAAAAACAGAATAACATAGGACCCATTTTCCTATTCTGTGATTCCCTCTGTCCAGTAAAGACTTGGTTGATGGGCAGGTGGTGAACAAACTACTTCACAGTCTAGAAGTAAAATGGTGGTTTTCAGGTTGCTGCTAGTCATGGGCCAAATGACCTTTCCCAAAAGAAGCCTATCTAGAGTTCACGGAAAATGGGAGCTACAGTTGCAGATAGACTTAAGGATTATCATAAACGGACCTCAAGGAAGAGACAATTCCAGGTTATCTATACGGATTTGGAATCATCTCAAAGGTTCTTCAAAGTAAAGGATGGAGGTTAAGGAGAAAAATCAGAGAGCAAACATGATAATGAAAGCAGGTAAGAGAGACACTGTGTTGTTGGCCAATCAGATGGAAGGAGGGGAGCATATGTCAAGAAATCAGGGTGACTTCTCAAATGTGGAAAAAGCAAGGAAGTTTGTTTCTCCTGGGGCCTCTATAAAGGAATACAAGCATACAGGTATGCCTGAATCTTGATTTTAGCCAGGGAGACAAGTGTTACCTCCAAAGCTACAACATACTGAGTTTTTGTTTTAAACTCTGAACTTGTAATAAGCTGTTCTGGGCCCAAATGACTTAATGCAGTCTTTTAAAAAAGCAGGCAGCTACGGAGAGTGTGAGCCACTAAATACCACTGAACCACACATTGTTGTGTTTCATTTTTTTCTTCACAATTTATTCTTCATATATCCCGATTGAAGCCCCCTCCCTCCACTCCTCCCGTCCCACCCTCCCTCACTCTTTCCCCTATCTGCTTCCCCTAGTCGACTGAAAGGGGGAGTTCTCCACTATTGTCATCTGCCCATAGATAGTCTCATCAGCACTGCCTGGATCCTCTTCCTCTGTGGCCCGACAAGGCCACATCACCAGGAGCAAGTGATCAAAGAGCAGTCAAATAAGTTCATGACAGAGGCAGCCCCTGCTTCCCTCACTCAGAGATCCACGTGAAGACTGAGCTGCCAAGAGGCCACATCTGAGCAGAGGGTCTAGGTCCTCTCCATGCATGGTCCTCCATAGGTGCATCAGTCTCTGCAGGACCCCCTGGGCTCAGATATTTTAGTTTTGTTGGTCCCCTTGTGGGGCTCCTGTCCCCTCCATATTGCTCTATTCCCACCCCTCTCTTCCTCCATCAGACTCCCTGCGCTCTACCCAAAGTTTGACGCTGAGTCTCAGCATCTGCTTCAGTCCCTGTTGGGTGACCCTCTATAGCAGGCTCCCAGAACCATACATCTTAAAAGTTAAGATGCTAAATGTACGCGTGTACATGTAAATGTAAAAATGTACATATGCACATGAGTAGTCATAATTTTAAAACAAATAACAAGAATCACACTCAGATCTAAGTCATACTAATAGAAAAAAAGGACCTTTCTTTAAGGCCTACACAGTCATTTGTTTACATGAAAAAAAAAAAACTATTCTATGTAGTGACTTATTTTAGGCAAGGAAAAAGTTGCCTGTAACCCATGCTCAGTCATGGCATTGTTACATTCACTCACTACATGGCCTTCAAGAACAGCAAACATGAAAGACAGACACCATTTCTTGCCTGCTCAAAGCCAGAGGCCCTCTCTGCTCCAGGTTCTTAAACCATGGGTCATGATCTCATATGACAACTCATAACAAAAGGAGGTTACAAAAGTGACACTAGTAAAAGGTTGCTGAATAGACAACAACCAAAAATTAAGTGAAAACTCAAGCATGTATAAACCCAACCTCTCAAGACAGCACTTAGCTGTGTTGCGTGATCTAACTCCCTTGCAGCCTTGGTTCTGAGAATAAAGCAAGTGCATATTACAGTGTGCATGTCATCACATCACACAGCTAATGAACACGGAAACACCTCACCTCAAGTTCAAAATTATTGTATGTCGTAAACTGCAGTGTTTATACAGACATAGTTCCTGCTCTCATGGAAACATAATGGGGTAATCACAGGAGGAAAAAGACTTTTCATAGTTTCTGATCATCATTCTTCATCATGTATGAAATTAGCACACATACTAATGTATGTATGGTTCTGCTCTCTGACATTTAGTTTTCAAGTTTGCTTGAGTTGCTGACTTGAGTTTCATTAAAAAAAATTTTTTTTTCAATGAATTTTGATTTGTATGAAGAACAGAATTTCCAGAACTTTTTGAAATGGTTCTAAATAATACTTCTTCTAAATATTTATGCAAAGTGCAATTCTTGGGATTGACAATCATAAAATCAAAATAATGATTAATTCTGAAAAACCTGCAAGATACTTTACATATTTCAGTATCAAATATTTAGCACATCTATCTGATTAGAATGCAAATTTGCTTTCATCTGAAATAAAAGATACAGCAAAATGCATACAAAATAATTACATTAAAATACATTCTTCACGATTTATTGTCAGTAAATGTTGGATTTGTACCTATCTTACACATTAGTAGTCCAAAGTTAGCAGAGAAATTGCTCAGGTAAAAGGGACACAAACAGACTCTAGGTCATACCAAAAGGATAGTTCAGACCTCTCTGTAGGGATGTGAATCAGAGGTGAGGATAGAAAGAGACATGGAGAGCAAGGCAGTACCTTCATGGGGCAATGTTGGTTTTTTTTTGTTGTTGTTGTTGTTGTTGTTGTTTTTCAAGAACAGAAATTCAGCATTCTTGCGCAAGGGAATCAGTAATATCGCCACTTCTCACATCTTGCACTTATATCTTCAATGTCCTTTCTCAGTCTTGACTGGTGGAGGAAGGGCTTTGGCCTACAGGGGTCAAATGCCTAGAGGTAGGTAGGTAGGTAGGTAGGTAGGTAGGTAGGTAGGTAGGTAGGTAGGTATAGAGAGAGATATTCTGAGAGAGGAATTTTAAAGGACCATCTCTGGTGATTTGGGGAGCAAGCAACTTCACAGGGAAGGCTGCCATCTCTGGGAGATTATCTCCTGGAGTTGAAGCTAAATCCCTTCTCTGAGAGAACTTCTGAGACTTTCCATGGATTGAATAAGGCCCACAGGCACTGTGCATACTAGTCACATCAGCAAAATACCCTCTTAGCAGCACCACATCGGTGCTAGAGAACCAAGAGGCACAACCATCTGTGCATCTTCCCACAATGCTTAAGTGTAACCTGAGGCTGTGAGTCAAACTAAACCTTTTCTCCCCAGAGCTGCTCTTCTTGGGGTATCTTATGGCCAGAACTTGAAAAGAAAGTAAGACAAACGACTAAACTGTTATGTTCTTGTTTAGACGTGAAGTGTCTCCCAAAAGGTTCATGTGCTTTGGTCCCCAGTTGGTGATGCTATTTTAAGAGATGGTGGGTAAGTCTGAAGATGGAAGGATGGACCGTGCTCTGAAGACCACACCCTGTCCTGGTCCCTTGTTGTTCTCTCTGTTCTCTGGCTGATCTGAAATAAAGAACTTTATCCTTCACCCACTCTCACACCCCTGATGCTCTGATCAGTGGAGCCAAAGACAATACACTAAACCTGAGCTAAAAATGAGTCCTCTTTCCTTAAACTCCAATGTCAGATATTTTGTCAGCAACAAAAAAGTAGCTGACACAGCATGCCTGCTCTCTTATTCCCCTTTCTGTTTTTCTGTTTCAAAACATTTCTCAAAAGTCATCTTTTTCTTCTACATTTTAATACTAAGTGTGTGAAGAAAATCTTATAATTTGTTTGTATGGCATTTAATTTTTTATAAAATTCCCTTTTTGTTTCTCATGTTCTGGGACCTCTATTCCCAGTAGTGTACATGTTTCGGTAGAAATATGAGGCCCATTTCTCAAGAACAATGGGATCAAAGCAGCCTGTGCTGGGCAAGGTTTGTAGCTGACAAAGGCTGGCATTTTAAGTAGCAAGATCTTCCTGGACCTCCTCTTCCCCTGTGATTTATTTTTCAGCCTCCCTACCTGTTCTGATTGTATGCTTACAGTATCTCCTTCCCCAGAGGATAATTAAGTTCCTAGATCTGCTTCCCAGAGTCTCTGCCTGGCTTCCATTCCAACTCGTCTTCTCTAACTATGTCTTCAGTTCCTCCTTCTGAACCATTCTTCTGTTTATTTGATTGGTTGATTGATGCTTTAGATGAAGTCTCTGTTTGGTTTCATGCCTTGGTGTACTGTCTTTCTTTTTCTCAACCGGCATAGGCCAGAGGGCAGTTCTATTCGCAATCCTGACTGCAGCCGAATCAGGAACACTAAAGTACCACACAAGCTACGAGAAGTAAGACCATCCAATGTAGAGATGGGGGAAAAATGTCTTTTTGTGCTCATATAAGGACTAGAGAGGCCAGGAACGTTAAATGCACAGCTTTTCTCTTCAGTGGACTGAGGTGCTTAACTGCACCTCCTGGAATGCTGGAAATGGATGTAGTTTATGACCTGGTAGTCCTTTGCTGCCTGCTGAGTCAGGCTTTGCCTGTAACTCTGAGAATTTATGTTTTACTTACCCAAACACTTTCCTCCCAAAACCTTGAGTATTACTTTTAGGCCATAAATCCCATTCTTATGAGAGATGTCAACTGTACTTTACAACAGCTTAAGTGACTTCTGTGTTATCTCTTGTCCAGGCCAAATCCTGACAATGCAGGGATTCTGTTTATCTCAGTCATCCTCCCTGGACCCTTGTCATGAATGGTGTTTCTACATCAGTAAGAACCCATCTTATGGATGAAGCCAGATGGACTTTGTAAAGAGCTTTGTAAACATGTCGTAAGCTTTGTTGTACTCATAGGCTTGAGTTAATTGTTTTTCTGAATTTTTTTCCAAAATTGTGCTATGCTTAAATGTGACAAAAATAAAATAAACAAGACGATGTCAGACTCCAAGGAGTCTTGGCCCAGAACTAGTTACCAAAATAGGGCTGACCCAAGTTCCACTCTTCCCTCACCAGAATCATTTTCCCTGATAGCCGTAAAGGCTGCAGAGACTTCCCATAAACCAAAAAGCTATTCTAAAATTCATCTTCATCTTCATTTTCTCACCAGAATCATATTCCCTAACCTCTAAGAGAGAGAGAGAGATGCTAACTCTGCTTCATGAATATTTTTGTACTTTATCCTCTCCTTTAAATTGAACTTCTGTCACTTGGTTTGAGGCTCACCCTTTCTAACAAGAAATTTTCCAAGTGCTCTTTTGTCTCAGGCCAACATGTGTAAATGCAATCACAGAAAGATATTTCTATAAAGGAAGTTCACTAGCAAATGCAAAAGAAAGTACCTGAAAGAAAGTGAGGAAGGACAGCTTGAAATGAAGCAAAGTTGAATTCCTATCTATATAGGTAGAAAACCTCAGCTCTCCCACAGAAGCACAGAAACCAACATAGTTCCCTAGGGTTTGTCCAGATTAAGAAAAAGGGGTTGACCACGTTTGAAGGGTACTATTCAATACCAGCTGCCCTCATCCAAAATAGCAATCTGGACAGCATATCAAAACACATAATGTATTTGAGCATCTTTTGGATATATGCCTAGGAGTGGTATGGCTGAATCTTGAGGAAGCACTATTCCTAATTGTCTGAGAAAGCACCAGATTGATTTCCAAAGAGGCTGTACAAGTTTACATTCCCACAAGCAATGGAGGAGGGTTGCTCTTTCTCCATATCCCCTCCAGCATGTGTTGTAACTTGATTTTTGATCTTAGCCATTCTGATGGGTGTAAGGTGAAATCTCAGGGTCATTTTGATTTGCATTTCCCTGATGACTAAGTACATTGAGCATTTCTTTAAGTGTTTCTCTGCCATTCAATGTTCCTTTATTGAGAATTCTCTGTTTAGCTCTGTACCCATTTTTTAACTGGGTTACTTGATTTGTTGCTGTTTAACTTCTTAAGTTCTTTATATATTCTGAATATTAGCCCTCTGTCAGAAATAGGGTTGGTGAAGATCCTTTCCCAATCTGTAGGCTGTCATTTTGTTCTGACGACAGTGTCCTTTGCTTTTCAGTTTCATGAGGTCCCATTTATTGATTGTCAATCTTAGAGCCTGTGCTGATGGTGTTCTGTTCAGGAAGTAGTCTCCTGAACAAGGACATTTATTTGCTCAACCATATTCGTAGCAGCTTTATTTGTAATATCCAGAAGCAGGAAACAACACAGATGTCCCTCAGTTGAGGAATGGATACAGAACCATTGTGGTATATTTACACAATGGAATACTACTCATGAAAGGAAATCATGAAATTTGCAGGCAAATAGTGGGATCTAGAAAAGATCATCCTGAGTGAGGTATCCCAGAAGCAGAAAGATACACATGGTATATACTCACTTATAAGTGGATATTATACATATAATATAGGATAATCATACTAAAATCTGTACACCTAATGAAGCTAATCAAGAAGGAGGACCTTGGGTAAGATGATCAATCCTCATTCAGAAAGGCAAATGGAACAGACAGCAAAAGAGGGAGAAAACAGGGAACAGGGCAGGAGCCTACAAAAGAGGGCCTCTGAAAGACTCTACCTAGCAGGGTATCAAAGCAGATGCTGAGACTCATAGCCAAACTTGGGGCAGAATTCAGAAAATCTTATGAAAGAAAGGGGAGATAGAAAGACATGGAGTGGACAGGTGCTCCACAAGGAGAGCAACAGAACCAAAAAATCTGTGCACAGGGGTCTTTTCTAAGACTGATACTTCAAACAAGGACCATTCATGGGGATAACCTAGAACTCCTGCACAGTGGTAGTCCATGGCAGCTCAGTGTCCAAGACGGTTCCCCAGTAATAGGAACAGGAACCATCTCTGACATGAACTCATTGGCTGGCTTTTTGATCACCTCCATCTGAGGGAGGAGCAGCCTTACCAGTCCACAGAGGGAGACAATGAATCCAGTCCTGATGAGACCTGATAGACTAGTGTCAGCGGGAAGGGGAGGAGGACCTCCCCTGTCATTGGACTGGGGGAGGGGCATAGGAGAAGAGGGAGAGAGGGTGGGATTGGAAGGGGATAGGGAGGGAACTACAGCTGGAATTAAAAGTGAATAAACTGTAATTAATAAAACTAAAATAAAATAAATTTTTAATAGAAGATGCTCAAAAAATAAAACAAACCACACACACTGTAGCTTCCTCTGCTGAAATGTTTTTCTACATCTAATTTCAACACTGTTGCCAGTAATAGTATTTTAACTTTACTATCATATGTTCATTATACAGCATAATAGCTTAAATTACCATGTTTCGATTCATTCATGTATATCATGTGAACAACTTTTTTTTTGCATACTCCCATATTATTCTCTCCATTCCCTCTCTTCCATTCCTGCATATTCTCTTCCCTTTCCTGGCAGTCCCCTCTTTGCTTCCAAGTCATTTCTTTTTACTTTAGAAAGCCGATTCTCAACCTGTGAGTCATGACCCATTTGGAGTTTGAATGACCTTTTCACAGGGGTCACATATCAGATGTTTATGTTACAGTTCATAACAGTAACAATATTACAGTAAAAAAAAGACAAAAATTAATTTATGGTTCCTCATCACAACATGAGGAACTATATTAAAGGGTTGCAGAATTAGAAAGGCTGAGAACCACTGGTCTATAGTCAGTATGTAAAAAGAAAATTCTTGATATTTGCCTGGCTTGTTTCTATAACATTATGGACTTTCTATGCCTACCCTCGCTCTGAATAATGACACAAAGACCTTTATAGTTATCAAATGCTTCAATGCTTCAAGCACTATAACTGGGCAGATACTCAGATACTCTAACCTGACTACACTGGCCTGGCCTACTTTCCAGCCACATAGCCATTACCTGCTAGCTTAGTCTTGCCTGGTTGCTCCTTCTCCATCCATGTCTTCATGGTGACTCTTCTCTCTCTTTTCCCCACCTGGGACCCCCAGACTGGAATCAGAAGTACTTACTTAACTCAACTCTCTCTGCAGCTCTTTATTAAGCAATCAGAAGTAACGTAACAAAACAATTTTTCCATAACATTGAGATAGTAGGTGCTTAACAATACCAAAGTCCACGCTATAACCAGATCACTGGGTACAGAGATCAGCATTGAAATACACAGTGAACAAAACATCCTCCAACACACTTCATTTGTAATTTCATTTTGCTTAATGTGTTAGAGGTTGGTCTGATGCTATTTAACTGGCCCTCTTTGTAAATCTACCTAAGTCATTACACCTGGTTGGCTAAGTAAACAGCCTATACCTGGGCAGGGCAGAATGGGATAGGTGTGGCTAAGGTTCCCGAGCTTGGGAGTCTCCCAAGAAGAATGACAGAAAGGACAAACACACAGGAAGAGAGGAAGGACACGGATGCCAGGATGGGTTAGCCTGGAGAAAACACAGCATAGTCAAGGAAGGACTCCAATAATGGTGTGAAAAGGCCCAGATGAAGAATATAAGCAAGCACCATGGGACTATGGATGAAAAATAGACCAGCTGAGGAGGATTAAGGTGGAGGCAATGGACGAGGGCTGGAAGATGGATGGTGAGGATATTCAGACAGCATAGATAGGAATATCTGCCCGACCCAAGGTAAATAAGGTAATTATGAAATCTAACAGGTGTCTGTGTCTTATTATTTGTGATAGTGGGTTAGATAATGCTGCCATGATAATCTTAGGGCTAATAATAAATATTAGCTAGCCCAACAGCCATTTTATTTTTATTTACTACAACATTAATGGCCCCAATAATATTTCATTAAGTATATATTGTACACTTTCCTCTTCCATCCATCTGATGATTATTGGTATAATGTTCTTTTGGAATGCATACAATTTACCTTTGTTCATTCAAATGCTTTTACTATCTGGTTTGAATCAGGACATTGCATTGTGGTGTTTATTCTAAGCATCACCTGTCTCAGTTTGTGTAAACATGCTACCATTTGTTCTCTGTATTTTCAATTAAATGACCAGCCACAATGCTGTGCAATGGAGAGAATAGGGTAGGACATTCTGATCCAGAGAGGAGGAGAAGGAAGGGAGTGGGGGGAGTAGGAGTGAAGGGATCAACAGGACAGGACTTTGAACCATGAGGAAAGATGAATGGGTGAAATCTGAATGGTAGGAAACTATGCAGGCCCAGCATTGTGCTCTAGGCTAATTAAATAAATCCTAGTCTCTGTGTGGTGATTTGGGTATACAGCTGGTTTAGGAATAACTACTGTTTAACTAAAAGTTAATCAATAATAAATATTAATAAACCATAACAGCTGATGGACACGTGGAATGATTCTGCAATTTGACTACTGTGAATAGTGCTATACCAATTTGATCACGGCATGATCTACTTCAAAATATTGCAACTCTTGGCTACAATTTTCAGAGGCATCCCAACTCTCTGATATGGCTAACAAGCCCCAGATCAAGCTTTGCAGCTGTATGTCTCACCATATCCCCAGACAACTGAAGATCTAGTCATAAAATTTATATATTCTGTATATTACAGCTCTGTGTGTCTCATTCTCTTCCAAACACCAAGAACAATAATAGTTCTCAGTTTTATCATGATAAATAATAAATTTTCAAACTGTAGAAATATTGTTTTCATTTCTCCTAAATCAAAGAGATTAGGCAATTCCAAGAGTGAGAACAGGGGATAATACTGAACAAAATTATACTCTCTTGATTGAAACAAATAGGATACATGATGGTTCAGAAATGCTAATGAGTAAAAACTACCCAACTTGATGTGGAATGTATGATTATCAAATAAAGCCATACAGAACTGTAGCTTACACAACAATTGCAGTCATCTGGTACATCTTCATGAGACATGTCTCTGCCTATTACTTATGTTAACAACAATAAGTGTGAGCTGAGACTCAAGGAAGTTAAATAAGTGCCCATCCCATCAACATTGAGCTTAAAGCCCAAGTTGGTCAAACCCAAGTCCCTGTTCATAAGGTTTCATTAATTTAGTTCACTGGCACTGAGATTTGAGCTAAAAACAAAATAAATTCTAACTTAGTCATGGCTATGTCATGAAATATTTTTGTCAAGTTTGAAATGTGGTGCTTATTCAAAATGACAGGCCAGAGAGTTTTCTCTTTAGATGATCATACACCGTGAAGCAGCACTATACAAACAGGAACCACAGAGCATGAAGGAAAGGTCAAAGGGAGGAATAAACAAGCACTCTGATGATAAAAGTCAAGTGCAACAAGGGAAGGGAGTGGGAGCTGGATCATAACACCCAAGATTTATATTTATTAAAACTAGAAAGCCTATCAGGGAAGAAACACAGCCTGTCTTGAGTTCCTTGTGTATCTTAGATAACTCAACAGTCAAGAGCACAGATAAGGGCCTGAGACAATGATGCTGCCTTCAAATGAAGACAGCTGAAAATATGCTCTACCCCAAAATGTTTAGACAAGTATGATTCAGTCAGTAATGAGGAAAACAAGGAACCTAAATGCTTCCCAAAGCAAGAAACAAAAGTAACAAGACAAAGTTGTTTCACTCTATAGACTCTGTTGGGAGTACCACAAAAAATGGGATTGGTTTACTCATTAAAAAAATAAAAATGTATTGAATGTTTACTGAATGCCAGGCACAGAGAAAGATACAGTAACTACAAAAAGCCCTTGGCATCTTTTAACTTGTATTATAGTGAGAGAAAAATGGAAAACATATCACAAATATTATTAGAATTCTAAGCTAAAATATGAAAGGATAATACAGTGTATAGAGGAGTTTGTGTAGGTCATGAGGGGGTTCTGCATGAGGAATGATATTTGAGCAAGGACTTGAATCACAAAATTAAGCTGGTATGAGAAGATAAAGGAAGCAGGTGTTCCAGGAAGAGAGAAAGGCAAAGGTCAGTCATAGTCAAATGTAGAAAGACAGTGCATGAAGAAGACCTAAAACCCTGGCAGCTCAGTCTCCAAGTGGGGTCCCTAGTAAGGGGAGCAGGGCCTGTCTCTGGCATGAACTCAGTGACATGTTCTCTGATCACCTCCCCCTGGGGAGGACGGGGTACAGCCTTGCCAGGTCACAGAGGAAGACAATGCAACCAGTCCTGATGAGACCTTATAGTCTAGGGTCAAATAGAAGGGACCTCCCCTATCAATAGACTAGGGGAGGGGCATAGAGGAAGAAGAGGGAGGGATGGTGGGATTGGGAGGAGAAAAGAAAGGGGGACACAGCCAGGATACAAATTGAATAAATTGTAGTACATGATAATAAGAAGAAGAATTGAAAGGGCAATTCCCCATAGGCTGAATAACATGACTTCCAGAGATCCTGGAGCCTAGCTTGAAAAGTGTTACATAATGACATATTGAGCTCAGAAGCAGAATATCAGTTCACAGCAACAAGAATGTGTATTCTTAAGAGTACATAGTCTTTAAAAACAAAACAGAATGCATATATAAAAAGAAAAAAGTGTAGAATTTCAGTGATTGTGCATAAAAGTAATACACTCTTTGCTTTACATTTAAAACTAGCCTGTTTGTCCAAATGATGATGAAATTATTTCATCTTTAGTCACAATAGCAGATACCAGACTCCAAATAAAAAAAAAAACAATAACAAAAAGTCAAGACTATAGCACAAAGAAAAAAGCTTTAAGTTTTTAGAACTTTCTGGGTTTTGGAGAGTTTTGTTTTTGTTTTGCTTTGTTTGTTTGGAGTTTTGTGAGCTTTGTGGTTGTTGTTGTCATCATTGTTTTGAGACAGTCTCACTGCGTAGAATTGGCTGGCCTGGAAAGTAGATCAGGCTGTCCTCTGCCTCTCAAGTACTGGGGTTAAAGATGCTACTAATGCCTGGCCTTGAAACTTTTAATGGCGTCTCTACCTACTTTTAAACAAAGGGTTCTGTTTGCCTTTCACATTTGGTTTCAAGAAAGCACATAGTGGTTGTGGCCATAGGTTAAAGGGAGCATTGTTTTTCATGACTGACACTCCCACCTTCTCCATTTCCCATGTGGCTCACGAGCTGAGATTCTTCTGGAAGAGGTGAGGTCCCTTTAGTTAATCTACTCTTCCTCCAGCATCATGCAGAGTGGCAAAATGGGATTCCTCTCCACCAAAGGAACCACCATCTCACCCAAACTCATTTGTTTTTGTTTTTCTTTATACTTTTGTTTGGCACTTTCATGCATTTATAGAATGAACTTTAGTCATTTTATCCCTTTACTCAACTGTTTCTGAGGCTTGCCAGGGCTGTAGGGTTGACCTGAGCATAGGACTGACATCGTCTTTTCACTAGGCAAACTGGTTTGCCTTTGAGAGGAGACCTCTGCTTCCCTCAACCTTTGCCCCCAACCACCAAGAGCTATGATTGTGATACAGGAGCTGTGTTTGGCTTTCTTTTTTATATCACCTGTGCTTTTCTCTTTGCTTTTCAGGTACCCTATCACTACCTCTGAGCATTTATTGAACTCTTCCTCCCTCTCTTAAGTTTCTTATTCTGATTCTTCTCCCTAATGAATCCCACAAAGGCAATTTCTAGTCTGCCATCTTAACTAGAATCCTAGAGTGCATTGTAAGTGTCCTAACTTCACTTATAGCAAAAAAAAAAAAAGTAAGAGGATTTTATACAATTTACATGTAACATCATCATGACAGAAGTCATTCCATGGTCTACTTTAAACGTTCCTATTTTTTATCTGCTAATTGGTCCACAGTGAAGGGTGGAGAGAAAGAATAACCAAACCTGAAAAACAATAATACTGTATTGTGCTTGGCCAAAAAAAATGTACTAAGTGGATTGTGACGTAAAACTGCATTCAGGATACTTATGTGAGAAAAACTCCAGGATCTATGTGGTAATGTTGACCAGATCTCCAAACCATCCTGAACTCTTTGCCATGAGAGGAATCTCCACCTGCTTATTCCAGCTCAAAATCAAATATGATTTTATACCAGGGAGTCTCTCTGATTTTAGTGCAAAGTTATACAAAGGACCCATAAATTTTGGATCCTAGACCTGAAGATAGTATGATTCCAAATAGATACTGCTGTGCTAGTCACTTCTCTTGTTGCCATGACAAAATGCCTGACAAGTGCTACGTCAGGAAGGAACTTCTTGCTCACAGTTTTAGGGTAGAGTCTGACACAGTAGGGAAGCCATGCTGGCAGAAGCTTGAGGAATCTGGGTTCAATTCAACTTCAGTCAGGAAGCAGAAAGAGAAGGTGCTTTCTTTTTCCTTTCCATGAACCCTTGGACTCCCACACACAGAACAGAGCATGCTACCCACATTTCTGTAAGGCCTTCCTGTCTTAATTACCTCAGTCTACAAAAGCCCTCACAGACATGCCCACATATTTGTTTCCCAGCAGATTCTCAATCTTGCCAAGCTAGCAATCAATTTTAGCTATCACAAGTCTAACCCTTGTCAATTTGACATGCAAATGTAACACTTTTAAACTATCACCTTCCTCCTAATGTCTCCATAGGCTCATTACCATCTCATTCTCCAAGATGAATTCAGCCCAATTTCAAAAGCCTTCAAAAGTTCTAACATCATTCAAAATTGCAAATGTGGAGTCTCTTCTGAGACACCAGCAATTTTTTTTTTTTACTTTGAAGTCCTATAGCATCAAAAAGCAACATAGCATGGTATCAACACACAATAGCACAGAGTAAATGTTTCCACTCCAAAAGGGAAGAATGGGGACATAGCAAAGAATTTTTGAACAAAAGATAAAACAAAACACAGTAGGGAAAAAATCCTGCAGCTTCATGTCAAACATCTAAGGCTCCATGAGTCTGGATACCTCAGCTGGTCTTCAGGATACCTCAGAAGCCAAAGCAAGTAGGGAATCTGACACACACAGTGAAGGAACAGCTCAGCACTAACACATGGGAAATTTCCCACGACAGTGAGGGCAGGCAGGCAAAAGGCAAAAGCGTCTTTCTTCCATGTCCTTTCTATAGGCTGCCACCAGAAAGTGTGGCCCTGCTTCACGGTGGGTTTTCTGACATCAGATCAGATGAAGAGAAATCACTCACAGGTATGCCTACCTGCTTGCGTAGTCAAGCTGATGACCAAGAGTAACCATCACAGATGGCCATATGGAAAATAAATAAAAAGTGTGCGTGTATGTGTGTGTGTGTGTGTGTGTGTGTGTGTGTGTCTGTGTCTGTGTCTGTGTAACTATGCATCAATAGATTAGAAGTTTGATTGTAAATACTACAATAATAAACTTTTAAAAGAAAATATACAAGATATATTCAAGCAGGGCTAGCGGTATCCAAATTGAGCTACATCAAAACTGGAAAATTCTGGTCATCTAAAGACACTATTAAGAGAATTAAATAATGAACTATCTTGGCAATGAAGTTATACAGTGCAAATCTGCATTTAAAATATATGGAGAACCACAAAGCAAAAAGAAAAACTCAGTTCAATTGAAAGTAGAGAAAGTAATTTACATAAGGTCTCAAGGCACATAACCGAGGCATCAGGATTATAAAAATTGAAAACATAATGAAATACCACTAAATGCACTTAGAACTATGCCGTGTTGGCAAGAATGTAGACCAACTTAAACTGTCATACACTAGTGCTGGGAATGTAATTGTAACAAACGTATTGGAAAGTATCTGGCAGCCATTACAAATGCTAAGAATATGCTAATCATATGACCCAATGCATACAAAACACAGTATACATATGTTTAACAAAAGACATAAAACAGAGTATGCATGACACCACTCTTTAAAAAAACTAGAAACTTGAATTTAACAAAATGTCCATCAAAAATAGAATGAAAGTTAACAAGTAGTATATCTATATAATGGAGTGCTATTTAGATTACACAATATAATACAAATGGAATACACAAAACTCCATGCAACAATACTTGATTCTCTTCAATATAATACCAAGTGGAATAAGCTAGAAACAAAAAAAAATAAAATAGTGATTTATTCGTCTGAACTGCCTGACTGCTTCTTGACCTAATGTTTACATGAATGTATCCATCTTGAGAAAAATTATCACATTTTTTGCTTATCCATTTTGTTGTCTGTGTCCTTCAGATTTGAGTGAAATATTTAAAAAAATACTCCATGTATTGTGTACATATTCTTAGCAGAATATTGTGACATTTTGCTGTGTTATGTAACATCATAATACCTAGAATAACTGAAGAAAGTGAGCGAGAGCGAGAGAAAGATCGAGAAAGCCATGCCAGTCATAGCACTTTCTTAGATGCTGAATTTGAAGGCAAATGGCATTGACTTACAAATTTCTATTCTTTTGTCTTTTTCACTCTGTTCTACCTAAGATTGACCTCCAATTAAGTTATATACAAATAGAAAATAAAAATTCTTTCAAAATGTGAATTTATAACATAAATACCTTTTTAAATTTTGTAATATTTTCAGATTTAATCAAGTTAACCCTGACCATGAGTTTTTTTTTAAATAAACAAGAAATTTTACTCTCAAAAGAACCTAGACAAAACAGACTTAATATCCTTGATTACCTAACAAAGTTCAAAGCTATTATACCCCAAGCAGAAATTACAACAGCTGGAAAGAAAATACCCCTTTTTAGCATGCAAATCTATTGATTCTGTTTTTTGTTGTTGTTGTTGTTATTTAATTTTTTTAATATTAGTTACAGTTTATTAACTTTGTATCCCAGCTATAGCCCGCTCCCTCATCTCCTCCCATGCCCTTTTCCAAGTCCACTGATAGGGGAGGTCCTCCTGCCCTTCCATCTGACCCTAGCTTATCAGGTTTCTTCAGGACTGGCTGCAATGTCCTCCTCTGTGACCTAGCAAGGCTGCTCCTCCCACCGGGTTTTGGGGGGAAGATCAAAGAGCCAGCCATTGAGTTCCTGTCAGAAATAGTCCCTTTTCCTCTTAATAGGTAAACCCACTTGGATACTGAGCTACCATGGGCTACATCTGAGCAGGGGTTCTAGGTTATATCCATACATGGTCCTTGGTTGGAGATTCAGTCTCACAAAAGACCCCTGACCATGAGTTTTTTCACCTCCGGGAACTATTGTCTATGAGTCAGCTGTTTCTGATCCACAGATTCCAAAAGTTTAGCCATTCATTGTTCATTTTCTGTCAACATATTGCTGATCACCTCCATTCAGCACTCTTTCCACTACAAATCTTGTGTCATGGTTAATATTATGATCTTAATAGCCTGCTGCTCTGGAAAAAAACAAAAAACAAAAAACAAAAAAAAAAAAAAAACTTACCACTGCATCTGGAGCCAGTGATTAGCATTAGGAAAATTGTTCACACATGGAAAGTCCTCCTCCTCCTCCTTCTTTCTTCTCAATAGTAGTGAAGCAACCCTGAAAGGAATGTAGCAGATCCAAGCTGTTAGAGTGACAGGCATTGACAGAAGAAGGTCAGAAAACAAACATAGGTGAATCTTAAAACTTGAGACTCAGCTGTCTTACTAACTAAAGTTATTGGGGAAAATGCAGAACTGTTTTCATCCATCAATAAAAAAGGCAGAGACCCCAATTTGATACAGTATAGCACTAACAGTAAACAACTCAGACCTGAAGGAATGTGTCATTCTGAAGCCTCCAGTCATCATTTGTGGTGATTTGAATGAAAATACCCTTTATAGACTCAAAGAAAGTAGCTCTATTAGGAACTGTGGCCTTGTTGGAATAGGTGTGGCTTGCCAGAGGAAATGTCCCTGGGGGTGGGATTGAGGTTTCAGATTCTTAAACGAGGCCCAGAGTTACTCTCTCTTCCTGATGCCTGCCAATCCATATGTGGAACTCTTGGTTCCTTCGCCAAGACCACGCCTGCTGTGTTGGCCATGCTTTCCACCATGATGATAGTGGACTAAACCTCTGAAACTGTAAGCCAGCTCCAATTAAATGTTTTTTTCTTTGTAAGAGTTACCATGATCATGATAGTCTCTTCACAGCAATAGAACATTTACTAAGACAGAAGTTGGGACCAGGAACTGGGGTATTGCTGTAATAGCCTGGACCATGTTTTTGTTTGGAGGAAAATGTAACAGGTTAAGACTTTGAACTAGAAAAAGCAAGTGGACATTTTAAGGGGAGCTTAATGGGCCATCCCAGCAGAAGTAAGGAGTATGGAAGACAAAGATGCTGAGGGTCATTTGAGCTGTGGAGAGCCTGGCTGAAAAGGTTTCAAAGAAGAATATTAGTAAACGGCCTAGAGATCGTTCTTGTGATAGTTTGATGAAGAACAAGAATGCTTTTTGCCCTTGTTTGAAAAGTCTTTCTGAGGCTAAATTGAAAAGTTTTGGATTATGTTTGCAGAAGAGATTTCAAAACAGCCTACTGCTAACTGTTTTGTGTGGTTAATAGTGACCAGTCTTATTCATATATATATAATGAAAAGGAGCAAGTTGAACAAGGAAAAATACAAAATGTACATTTTGAGGGGAGAAAGAGTACCAGAAAGTGTAAACAGATTAAATAAAACCTCGATGCTATGTAGAATAAAGAAACTGGCTACCTCAGAGCAAGACAACACCCAGCTAAGCTTCAAACTTGTGAAAAGTAATTAAAGAAAAGCTTAAGGCTAGACATGGTGGTACACAATTTTAATCCATGAACTAGGAAGTCAGAGGCTGGTGAATTTCTGAGTTCAAGGCCAGTCTAGTCTACAGACCAAGTTCTAGGACAGCCAAGATTAAGAAGTAAAAAAAGAAAAAAATTAATAAAAAACAGAATGCTTATACATAGGTAACAGAACAAGAGGGCCATTTTCCAGCCCCAGCAAGCAGAAGAACTCTGCAGCTTAAGCCACATGGTTCTGACTTTAGAGTCAAGGATTCAAGGCGAGGATTATGGAATCTCCCTTTTTGACTAAGGAAAGCCACTGAGGCCAGGCATGTGGCAGGGGTGTCCTTGTATGGAGGCCCAGAGAGGCCATTTTGTAAATCTATGAAAATGAAGCCTAGATCGCCTTGGAGACCCCAAAATATTGAAGATGCCAGAGTTATGGATATCTACCAAGGAAGGCTGCTACCAGGAAGTGGAAGTAGTCCAAAGAAAGATATGTGTTATAGTCAACAAAGCTGAAAGGAGTTGGAGATCTGAAGAATGTTTTGGCATCAGACATGGAGATGCAGTTTGGAGTTTGCCCAACTTGTTTCCAATCTTGCTTTGGTATTTTCTCATTATGCTTCCTTTCCTCCCTTTTCGAATGTTAATGTATATTCTATGCTATTGTATGTTGAAAGCATGTGAACTGTTCTTTTATTTTGATTTTATAGGCACTACAGTGAAGAGATAGTCATGAGTCTCCAAAGAGACTTTAGACTTCAGACTTTTAAAAAGAGTTGAGACTGTTATAGACTATGAGAACTTTCAAAGTTGGACTCTCCATGAACCTTTCATTGTCTCTATTGTAACTGAGGCTTCACCTTCACTCATGGCCTGCCCCGCCTTTCATACTAGCTTTCATGATGCCAAACAGGTACACATTTACACATTATTAAGTTTGGATGGCAAATTGACATTCAGCTTTGGCACCCTCTGAACCACAACTTCTGTAGACTACTTCTAAGGAAATATTACTCATAATATTTCACCTCAAACATGCTAATCTCTTATTAATCACAGCTGATTCTTCAGCTCCAGCCACCCAGCATTGATTGTCACAGTAACGATTTCACAGTTCTTAAGCCAAAATACTGCATAAAGAGTGCTGATAGAGCCTTAGCTTCCCTCTAAAACTTCAGAAGTTTGTGCCATGCTCTGCACCTCTCTCAACATTCCAGTCCTTCAAACTGCCACAATAGTTCATTAAGTTGTGAGCACTCAATAGCTTTTTGTGGTGGTTTGAGTGAAAATGGCCCCACAGGCTCATAGGGGCTGACACTGTTAGGAGGTGTGGCCTTGTTGGAGGAAGTGCATCACTAGGGTGCAGGCTTTGAGGTCTCAAAAGCTCAAGCAAAGCCTAGTCTCTCATTCTCTTCTTGCTGCCTACTGATCCGGATATAGAACTCACAGCAATTTCTCCAGCACCATATCTGCCCGCACCACGATGATAATGGACTAAGCCTCTGAAACTGTAAGTCAACCCCAAGTAAATGTTTTCCTTTATAAGAGTCTCCATAGTCATGGTGTCTCTTCACAGCAATAGAAACCCTGACTAGGGCAGACACTTTCGTAGCCCAAAACTCCAAAATCCTTATACAGTCCTCCAAAATAAAAGTTCAGGTTCATTAAAATAATATTCCACTCTGTGCTCTTAATTTTGTATTAGTTTGTTTCTCTGCTGCTGTGATTCAACAGTTGCCAAAAGAAGCATAGGAGAAGAAAGGATTTGCTTAGCTTAGAGGTTGCAATGCATCATCCAAAGAACATAGAGACAATGCCAAAGATGCTGCTTACTAGCCTGCTTTCCATGGCTTGCTCAGCTTGCCTTTTTACATAACCAGGATAACATCCCCAGGGGTGGAAACACACATCCATCCCATCCATGATTACTCATGAAAATTCCAAGGCAGGAATTCAAGGTAGGAACCTGGAGTTGGGAACTGAAACAGAGGCTGTGAAGGAACAGGGCTGAGTGGCTTGCTTTCCATGGCTTGTTCTACTTGGTTTTACATACAACCCAGGATGGCTTGCCTAGGGGTGGTAATGGCTACAGTGGGATGGGCCACCCCACATCAATAATTAACTAATAAAATATGTCCCATAGACATTCCTATAGGCCAATTTGATAAAAGAGGTTTCCTCTTCTCTGATGACTCTAGTTTATGTCAAGCTGACAAAAACTAATGAGCACTTTTTTTTTTTGGTGTGTGTTGTATCATTTTACTGATACAAACCTTTACTGATACCCCAAACCTTCTCTATGATGTCCCTGCCTGCAGGTGTTTCTGGCATGACAACCCTCATGCCCAGGCCCTGATTCCTACCTGGAAAATGGTCCTAGGCTTAGCAACAGCAGCTGCTATGTCCCTACCTCACTGCTCAAAATGACCAATGATGACCAAGTCTTGGCTGAGACAAGTCTTGGCTCCTCAGTGAACAGCTTGGGTTATGCTGACTGTATCGAGGCTCCAGATGTTAGGCAGCCCCTCAAGACCTTAGCCTAATTGACACCATGGTGGAAATACCATTCGGGCTGTAAAACTCAGTGAGTAGACAGCACCACCTGCCAAAACTAAAGCAAAAAGCCTAATCCATCAAAGTCCATAGTCCTGGGAAAGTTTCTAAATGTTCTAACCTTGCTTTTTAGCTTCTGCAGACCTGCTTCTGGCCCACTGTTCTTATTAACTGAAATATGTCAACCCGGAACATGTTTTTTGTGTATAAAAGCTCACCCTGAGAAAGGCTTGGGACTACACTGGGATTCTGAACATTCAGTGTTGTCATTGGATGGCTAACAAAGACTTTCCGTTGGCTTAATCCCAAGTCTGGCACTCTTCTCTGATGACTACCTGACATCACTGACAACAGGGCTGCTCAGGGCTCTCATACTGTAAGTTGGTAACCATCATGATAAGAGTCATTTGGCCTGGAGCCCATCGTAGTGGCTTACACTTGAAAGCCCAGCCCTTGGGAGACTGAGGTTGATTTCTCAACAGTCCAAGGCCACTCTGAGCTACTCAGAAAGAGCTACTTCATTATAGCATGGCTATAATTCTAGCACTTGGAAGACTGAATAGATAGTTTTTTCCTCAGCCCGCCTGGAAAACCTGGGCATGGGTTAATTACTTATAAGCTCCAGACTCATTCATTTCCATTCCATTCTTTTGTTGACCCAAGCCAAGTTTTTAAAACCTAATCAACCTTTGTAGTAAATTAGAGCCCCTGTTTGGTTTATGAGCCTGGCTTTGGTCACTGGCACTGCTTATACTGGACTTATCTGGCCCAAGTTAGAGAATTATCTTCTAATTGAAAAAATAAATTAAATAAAAATAAATAAATAAATGACTGAAGCATCCTTTTCCAAGGGCCCATCTGAGATCACAGTATCATATTTCATGAACCTAGCATGGCACTTGTTATTAAAGATTTTACCAATTCATCATACTTACGATACACAACCATGTTTGAAAGGCCCAGAGTGTGAAGTCAATCTCTTTTCACTAATATTTTGTAGTAATTCACTTTTTTAGCAGTTCTTTTCAGGCAGCTATAGTGGCATGCACTGTGTAAAAGAAAGGGCTATGAATTCCTTGGAAAATTCGAGGCAAATGTTAAAAATCAGATAGAGAACTGTGTTCACAAAACTGAGTGCTGACGTCAGTAAACACAGTTCAGGAAGCCTTCACTATCGGTACCCGTGGAAAACATTGTTTAAATCAATTTCCTTAAGTGTTTTCTACTGAAAATGGGGAGATATGAGAAACTGTGTATGCTAAATTCACACATAGGGAAAGTAAACATCTATCCCAGAGAATAGCCCTATAAGACTCTCCAAGAATTGGTATCAAGACTTGTTCTCAAAGACCATAGGATAAATGCAGGCCAAAGCACGAAGAGGCAGTTTCACTATGTGATACTTTGAGTATTGTACTACCTACCTTTATTGCCTGGTTTTTAAAATGTAAAAATAAGTCAACAAATGGCATATATGCATTTGTAAATAATTATAAATATTTATGAAAACTAAATTTGGGGCTAAAGAGATGGTGCATCAGTTAAGGGTGCTGTCTGCTCTTCCAGATGACCAGGGTTTAATTCCCAGCACCTATATGACAGCTGACAACTGCTTGTAACACTAATATCAGGGTGCCCAACACCCCTTTCTGACCTCCAGAATACCAGGCATACAAATGATGCACAGACATAAATGTAGGCAAAACATTCACATACATAAGATAAATATGAAATAAATATTTAAAAACTAAAATTTACTTTAAAATTAAAAAATATTCTTAAAATGATCATAAAAGACAGTATCTAGAATGTCATCTTAAAGAATTAGAAATCAATTAAAAGTTAGTTTAACTTTGCTTCATGTGTGGTACATTTCAAATGACCATCGAAAATAAGCACAACTGCTTTAACTTAAAACTAAATCAATCTTTCTGATGTAGTGTAAAACATCCAACCCTAACTGTGGATAACTTTGACCATGAGCCCAAAATCGTGTGCTTTTTCCAAGAATATTCCAGTTTTTCAAGGGCAGCTCTAAACCTCTAATTGCTTAAATCATGATCCTAGCAAAGAGTGGGCATAGATTCATTGAAAGGTCTTCTAACTGTGCTCCCTAACTGACTCTTTTACATTTATTTTAATGAGACATAATATATGTGTGCATCTTTATGGGCATGATATAATTCAGTCCTTGTATAAAATGTAGCAGCCACGGCAGGGTAATAAGTAGTTCATTCTCCTCAAGCAATAAATGTTTTTGATGTGTTTGGAACACTTGAATGCTTTTTTAAATTATTACATACACACCAGAAATTGGAATAAACAGTAGTTTTCCTAACGTGCTGTAGAAAAACATAACTAGTTCCACATCTAACTTACTCCCGCTCCCCCTTGTCTATTCCTGTCTCTGGTGAAAACTCTTCTACTCAGTTCTAGGAGACTGATTTCAATTCCCACACCTAAGTGAGAACCATGATCTTTCTTTTTCAACATCCGGCTTATTTCATTGAACATGATGACCTCCAATTCTATTCTGTGTTGCTGTAGGTAACAGAATTCTATTTTTTAGTACTGACTAGTCCTCCATGGTGTGTATATCCATGAGGTCCTCACCCATTCATCCACTATAGACACGCGGGTCAGTTCCACAGCTTTTGCCCATGTTTCCACAATAAACATGGAAGTACTACTATCTTTTGGATGTAAAAATTCTACCTGCTTTTGGATACTTTCTCAAGAGCGGGATTGTTGGATTATTTCCTGGGACTGTTTTTAATTTAAGGAAACTCGTATTGTTTTCCATAAGAGTTGTACTGAGGGAGGGGGCGGAGCCAAGATGGCGACTAGCACACACAGTTTCTGAGTGGTGGGATACCTGATCTTCTGAGTTGGAGAATGGAAGGACCCCCAACCCAGGAAAACCACAGCGAGGCTTTCTGAACACCAGAGAACATCGCAGGAGGTGAAAACTTTGGCCTCCGGTCACCGGGAGACTTGCTTGGGGAGGGAGAGAAAAGATCCTTTGTTCTTGCTGCACTCCCTTTCCCCAGACCTCCTTCCTCCTCGGCACAGAGGCACAGCGGACTCATCTTTCTCAGCCCAGACCTAACTGCCTGGGGTATACAACCGCTGAGACGGAGCCCCAAGCACTTTAGCGGCAGACAAAAGCCAGCAGTACTTGCCCCGGAGTCCCAGATTCGCGCAGCGACTGCACCATCCTCCCAGGGCGCGAATCTGCTAGACACCATACTAGCTCCGCAGGATCGCCATCACTGACGGTACGGCCCGCCCAATCCCACAGTGACAGAGAATACGCTATATACTCACCGAAACCAGGCAGAAACGTCATACAACCTGGACACACCAGGCACTGGGCCTCCCAAGCTTGGAGAGCACAACGAAGAGATCCCAGGACTTCCCAGAAAGCATTGGGACTAGCAAGCCAGTCTCCAGTTACAGCGGGACGTGGCAGCGGAGCAGTACTGAACTGGCGGGGCACCACAGCCCTCCAGTTTAAGACTAACCAGGGCCAAACCAGAGAACAGAGAGCCTGGTTACCCCTTCCCTGCTGAAGTGACCACCCTGAAATCTCCAGCTGCAGCAAGACCTCAGAACCTGGCAGTGACAGCAGCACAGAACTGGCGGAACACATCAAAGAAGCAGGGCCAAACCAGAGAGCAGAGAGCCCCGGATACCACGATCTCGGCCAAGAGACCTGCCTGTAAGTGAGTGCACCCTTGAGAATCTGCAGTTCCCCAGATCCTGGGTCCTTCTAAATCAGAAGCCAGGCATCGAACCCCCCTCCCACCCACATACCCACTTTGGGAAACAGAGGGGCACTAGGGACATTGAAGTTCCTGCCCTGTGGGCCTGATTGAGGAGCTAAGACAGTTAATGCCAGAAATTGCGCTGCTATCATCATTAGCGCCTGTGACATATACAGTGCAGAGCCCCTCCCACACACTCAAGGGTTCAACATTAGCCATCACTCTGTCCCTCGAGAAACTCATCCACGCACACTTACACACACAGACACACACGCGCGCGCGCGCGCACACACACACACGCTTGCATTTGCCCCGTTTGCGCCTGCGTACTTTCCTCCCACAGGTACAGCTAGTCCTCAGCACACGCTGAGAGTGCTCAGCTTCCTGAAGAACTCTCCAGACACCAGAGAGAGACAGCACCAGTCTGATCTGCAGAATCCAAAAACAAACAGGGAAGGTTTCAGATAAGCCAATGGCCAGAGGTAGGCGAAAGAACACTTCCAACATAAATCAGGACATCATGACTTCACCAGCAAACCCCAAAATCGATGGATACACCAATTCAGCAGAAGCACAGGAAAATGATTTTAAAGCCATGCTTGCCCAATTATTTGAGGCTCATAAGGAGGAAATGAACAAGTCTTTCAAAGAGATGGCCAGTCAATTGGAGGCAAAGAAAGAAGAAATAGACAATATCCTTAAAGAAACACAGGCAAACATAGCCAAACAAATAGATACACAAGTAGAGGAAAAATTAGTGGCATATAAGAAGGAAATGAAAAAAGAAATAGAGGCCATCGTAGAGAGACAGGAATCCAAATTCAAACACATGAAAGAAATGGTGCAAGGCATGAAAACAGAATTAGAATCAATAAAGAAAACACAAAATGAGAAAACCCTTGAGCTGGAGAACTTGGAGAAAAGATCAGGAACCACAAAAGTAAGCATCACCAACAGAATACAAGAGATGGAAGAGAGAATCTCTGGAGCTGAAGACACACTTGCAGAAATGGATACTTCTCTCAAAGAAAAAGTAAAATCAGAAAAGTTCCAATCACAAAATATCCAAGAAATCAAGGATGCTATGAAAAGACAAAATCTAAGAATAATAGGAATTCACAAAAAAGAAGACTCCAGACTCCAAGGTCCAGAAAATATTTTCAAGAAAATCATAGAAGAAAATTTTCCCAACTTAAAGAAAGAGATGTCCATAAATATACAAGAGGCCTACAGAACTCCAAATAGACTAGACCAGAAAAGAAACACATCACGTCACATCATCGTCAAAACACTAAATCTACAGAACAAAGAAAAGATATTAAAAGCAGCAAGGGAAAAAGGCCAAGTAACATATGAAGGTAGACCTATCAGAATCACACCGGACTTCTCATCAGAAACTATGAAAGCCAGAAGGGCCTGGGCAAGTATCATGGAGACTCTAAGAGATCACAAATGTCAACCCAGACTACTATACCCTGCAAAGCTTTCAATCAACATAGATGGAGAAAACAAAATATTCCATGACAAAACTAAATTTATACAATATCTACACAGCAAACCATCCCTACAGAAGATACTAGAAGGAAAACTCCAATCCAATGAAAACAAATTCACCCAAGAAAACAGGGCATACAGATAATGTCCCAACAAAAATGAAAAGAAAACAAGCAATGAAACAGGGTTAGATCATCGACTCCATTACAAAAGGAACTAACATGCATTGGTCACTATTATCTATCAATATCAATGGACTCAACTCACCAATAAAAAGACACAGGCTAACAGAATGGTTAAGGAAACAGGATCCAACATTCTGTTGCATCCAAGAAACACACCTATGCAACAAAGACAAACACTACCTCAGAGTAAAGGGCTGGAAAACTGTTTTTCAAGCAAACGGTTCCAGAAAACAAGCTGGAGTAGCCATCCTAATATCTAATAAAATAGACTTTCAACCCAAGTTAATCAAAAAAGATAAGGAGGGCCACTATATTCTCATCAAAGGAAAAATCCACCAAGAGGACATCACAATCTTGAATATCTATGCCCCAAATACAAGAGCACCGACATTCGTAAAAGAAATATTATTAAAGCTTAAATCATACATTGATCCTAATACCTTAATAGTGGGAGACTTCAACACTCCACTCTCACCAAGGGACAGATCAACTAGACAGACACCAAATAGGGAAATAAAAGCACTCACAGAATCCCTAAATCAAATGGACCTAATAGACGTCTACAGATCATTTCACCCAAACTCAAAAGAGTACACCTTCTTTTCAGCACCGCATGGAACCTTTTCCAAAATAGACCATATAGTGGGCCACAAAGCAAGCCTCAACAGATACAAAAGGATTGAAATAATCCCTTGTATACTATCTGACCACCATGGACTAAAGCTCGACCTCAACAACAACAGAAACAACAAAAAGCCGACACGCACATGGAAACTAAACAACTTACTACTCAATGACAGCTGGGTTAAGGAAGAAATAAAGAAAGAAATTAAAGACTTCCTAGAATTCAATGAAAAGGAAGGCACAACATACCCAAATTTATGGGACACACTGAAAGCAGTGCTCAGAGGAAAATTTATAGCACTAAGTGCCTGCAAGAAGAAATTCGTAACATCACATACAAACAACTTAATGGCCCAACTGAAAACCCTAGAAAAAAAAGAAGCAGATACACCCAAGAGGAGCAGACGGCTGGAAATAATCAAACTAAGGGCTGAAATCAATCAACTAGAAACAAATAAAACTATCCAAAGAATCAATGAAACAAAAAGCTGGTTCTTTGAGAAAATCAACAAGATAGACAAACCCTTAGCCAAACTAACTAAAAAGCAGAGAGAAACTATCCAGATCAGCAAAATCAGAAATGAAAATGGGGACATAACCACAGACATTGAGGAAATCCAAACAATTATTAGGTCATACTACAAAAGCCTATATGCCACAAAATTTGAGAATCTAAATGAAATGGATAATTTTCTTGAAAGATTCCATCTACCAAAACTAAGTCAAGATCAGGTAGAAAGACTGAATAGCCCTATATCTCCCAAGGAAATCGAAGCAGTCATTAACAGTCTCCCCTCCAAAAAAAGCCCTGGACCAGATGGCTTCAGCGCAGAATTCTACAAGACCTTCAAAGAAGTGCTAACTCCAATTCTCCTCAAGCTATTCCACAAAATAGAAACAGAAGGAACACTACCAAACTCATTCTATGAAGCCACAGTCACCTTGATACCTAAACCACACAAAGACCCAACAAAAAAAGAGAACTTTAGGCCTATCTCTCTTATGAACATTGACGCAAAAATACTCAATAAAATACTTGCAAACCGAATCCAAGAACACATCAAAGATATCATCCACCATGACCAAGTAGGCTTCATCCCAGGCATGCAAGGGTGGTTCAACATACGGAAATCCATCAATGTAATCCACTACATAAACAAACTGAAGGAGAAAAACCACATGATCATCTCCTTAGACGCCGAAAAAGCATTTGACAAAGTCCAACACCCATTCATGTTTAAAGTCTTGGAGAGATCAGGGATACAAGGCACATACCTAAACATAGTAAAGGCAATATACAGCAAGCCTATAGCTAACATCAAACTCAATGGAGAGAAACTTAAATCAATCCCACTGAAATCAGGGACAAGACAAGGCTGTCCATTGTCCCCATATCTCTTCAACATAGTACTTGAAGTCCTAGCCAGAGCAATAAGACAACTAAAGGAGATCAAGGGGATACAAATCGGAAAGGAAGAGGTCAAAGTGTCACTATTTGCAGATGATATGATAGTATACATGAGCGACCCCAAAAATTCAAGCAGAGAACTCCTTCAGCTGATAAACACCTTCAGCAAAGTGGCAGGATACAAAATCAACTCAAAAAAATCAGAAGCCCTCCTATATACCAAAGACAAAAAGGCTGAGAAAGAAATTAGGGAAACAACACCCTTCACAATAGCCACTAATAACATAAAGTACCTTGGTGTGACCCTAACCAAGCAAGTGAAAGACCTGTTTGAGAAAAACTTCAAGTCTCTGAAGAAAGAAATCGAAGAAGATATCAGAAGATGGAAAGATCTCCCGTGCTCATGGATTGGTAGGATTAACATTGTGAAAATGGCCATACTGCCAAAAGCAATCTACAGATTCAATGCAATTCCCATCAAAATACCAACTCAATTCTTTACAGACCTTGAAAAAAAGATTCTCAGCTTCATATGGAGAAACAAATAACCCAGAATCTCCAAAACGATCCTGTACAACAACAGATCATCTGGAGGTATCTCCATTCCTGATCTCAAGCTGTACTACAGGGCAACAGTAATAAAAACTGCATGGTACTGGCATAGAAACAGAAAGGAGGATCAATGGAACCGCATAGAAGACCCAGAAATAAATCCACACACCTATGAATACTCGATATTCGACAAAGAAGCCAATTCCATTCAATGGAAAAAAGACAGCATCTTCAACAAATGGTGCTGGACCAACTGGATGTCTACATGCAGAAAAATGAAAATAGATCCATATTTATCACCCTGCACAAAACTAAAGTCAAAGTGGATCAAGGACCTCAACATAAAACCAGATACCCTAAATCAATTGGAAAAAAAAGTGGGGAGCAGCCTAGAACTCATTGGCACAGGAGACAACTTCCTGAACAGAACACCAACAGCACAGGCTCTAAGAGCAACAATCAATAAATGGGACCTCATGAAACTGAAAAGTTTCTGTAAAGCAAAGGATACCGTCATCAAAACAAAACGACTGCCTACAGATTGGGAAAGAATCTTCACTAACCCTTTATCTGACAGAGGACTAATATCCAGTATATATAAAGAACTAAAGAAGCTGAAAAGCAGCAAACCAAGTAATCCAATTAAAAAATGGGGAACAGAGCTAAACAGAGAATTCTCGACAGAGGAATATCGAATGGCAGAAAAACACTTAAAGAAATGCTCATCCTCATTAGCCATCAGGGAAATGCAAATCAAAACGACCCTGAGATATCACCTTACACCCATCAGAATGGCCAAGATGAAAAACTCAAGCGATAACACATGCTGGAGAGGTTGTGGAGAAAGGGGAACCCTGCTCCACTGCTGGTGGGAATGTAAACTGGTACAACCACTCTGGAAAGCTATCTGGTGCTTTCTAAGACAAATAGGAATAGTGCTTCCTCCAGACCCAGCTATACCACTGCTAGGTATATACCCAAAGTTTGTTCAAGTACACAAAAAGGACACTTGCTCAACCATGCTTATAGCAGCTCTATTTGTAATAGCCAGAACCTGGAAACAACCCAGATGTCCATCAACGGTGGAATGGGTACAGAAATTGTGGTATTTTTATACAATGGAATACTACTCAGCAATCAAAAAGGAGGAAATCATGAAATTTGCAGGCAAATGGTGGGATCTAGAAAAGATCATTCTGAGTGAAATATCCCAGAAGGAGAAAGACAAACATGGGATATACTCACTTATATAGACCTATAAGATATGATAAACATAATGAAATCTATACACCTAAAAAAGATAATCAATTGAGCGGACATGGGGTAAGATGATCAATCTTCATTTAGAAAGACAGATGGGATGTGCATTGAACGTATGACAGGAGTCTACTGAGCGCATCTGAAAGACTCTAACTAGCAGTGTTTTCAAAGCAAAGACTCATGACCAACCCTTTGGCAGAGTACAGGGAATCATAAGAAAGAAGGGGAGTTAATCTGATGGGGAAAGGATAGGAGCTCCACAAGGACCAAATATATCTGGGCACAGGGTCTTTTCTGAGACTGACATTCAACCAAGGACCATGTATGGATATAACCTAGAACCTCCACCCAGATGTAGCCTGTGGTAGCTCAGTAACCAATTGGTTTCCCAAAGTGAGGGGAACAGGGACTATTTCTAACAGGAACTCAATGACTGGCTCTTTGGTCTCCCCACCCCCGAAGGGAGGAGCAGTCCTGTTAGGCCACAGAGGAGGGCTTTGCAGCCAGTCCTGAAGATACCTGATAAAACAGGATCAGATGAATGGGGAGGAGGTCCCCCCTATCAGTGGACTTGGAAAGGGGCACGGTGGAGATGAGGGAGGGAGGGAGGGAGGGACTGGGAGGGAATGAGGGATCGGGACATCATGGCTGGGATACAGAGTTAATAAAATGTAACTGATAAAAAAAAATAAAATAAAATAAAATAATAAAAAAAGAAAAAAGAAAAAAAAAAGAGTTGTACTGATTTACCACCAACAGTGCTCAAGAACTCCCTTTCCTCTATATTCTCATCAGGACTTATTATCTTTAGTCTTTAAAAAAAATGGTGTGTGTGTGCCTAAGCACACTTACATATACACCAGCTGCCACTTGCCAAATATGTGGAGGTCAGAAGACAACTTTTTGGAATCAGTTCCCTCCTTCTACCCTTATATACGTTCATGTTATTAGACTTAATCAAGGCCAGAGTCTTTACCCACTGAGCCATCCTACCAGCAGCCATCCCACCCATACTTTCTGACTGAGACGATCTTACACTGTGGTTTTGATTTGCATTTCTAGTAATTAGCAATTACAATGTACTTGGTCATGTTGACATCCTTTGAGGGAGAGAGAGAGGACTCACTTAGTCCTATTGCTCAATTTTAAATCAAGCCATGTGGATATTTTTGTTTGCTCTTGAGGTTCTCTAGTCCTTGATATGAACCCCCTGCCTGGAACACAGTTTGAAGATAGTTTTCCCGCTTTTAGGTTGATTCTTGTCTCTGTCAGTGGTTTCCCTGTGTAACAGATCTGTTTAGTCTGATGGAATCTCATTTGCCAATTTTTGCTTTTGTTTCCAGTGTTTTTGAGATCTTGTCCCATAATTCCCTTACTCCTTCCAATGCCTTGCAGCATTTCCTTTGTTTTTTTTTTTCTCCTAACAAATGCATAGTTCCAAGCCTCACATTTAAGTGTGTAATCCTTTTTGACTTATTTTGTACCTGGTCAAAGATGGGGGTTGCTTTCGTCTCCATTGTATATATCCAGTTTCCTCAGAGCACTGTTTAGCAAATTGCCCTTTCTCTAGTGATCCTTATAAAACATGAAATAAATCCTATTCACAATAGCCACAAACATTAATATGTATCTAAGTACCTATATCAAAACTCAGCTGACTATACTACTGACTACCGTATTCTGCTTCATTGGCCTGTATGTGATTTTTACTGCCATGCTGCTTTGGTTGGTAGCTTGGCACTAAACTTTGAAATCAAGTTTGCAATGGTCCAAGTTTGCTCAAAATCACTTTCACTATTATACCTCTTTTATGGTTCCCTATTAATTTTAGAGTTTGTTTTATATTCTGGGAAGGAAGTCATTGGTATTCTGATTGTGATTACATGGAGTGATAAACAAAATAAACTGCTTTGGGAGGTAATATTCATTTTAAAGATATCAATTCTTGTGATTATAAAATGAGATGGCCTACCATTTTTTCATGGCTTCTACAATTCTTTCATCTGTACTTTCCAGTTTTTTACTATAGATATCTTGGAGGTTTTGCCTAGAACAATTAGAAAAGAGAAAAAAATAAGGAGCATTGAAGTTAGAAAGGAAGAATTAAATTAGCCATATTTCCAGGTGACATCATTTTTAAACACAAAAAAAAAATCTCAGTACTCCATCTTGAGACTGCTAGAATAAATAGACTTAGTAAATTTATAAGGTATAAATTATTTTTTAAAATCCAGCATGTAATTTTTAGATAGCAATAATGAAAGATGCTGCAAAACCCAAAGTAATTTTAACTAACACAGGTGCTTAAAAAGGGATGACATGACTTCTATCCTTGAAGATGAGGACCTGACCTGAGCTGTTCCATATAAACCGAAAGTCCATAGTTTCCATGAAGAATGTATCTGACCACTAAACCCAGAAATCACTCTGTTATAACTAGAGAAATTTACGGGAAAAAAAAAATAAGTATCTTCAGGTCTTTGTGACTCCAGAACCATGAAACAGGACCTTGGAAATTGCTTAAGCAATCAGAAAATGAAAAATACCTTGCGGGGGTGCAAATCTGAGAGTTGAGATGTTTGGATTATCCCTGTCTTCAAAATAAACTGTATTTGGCCAACTGTGCCAGAATGCCTAGATGTCCCACTCGGGTTGTCCAGCGCTCTGCGAGAGCCACTGACTCAGAGGAAGCTCTCGTGCCAAGGTTGATGTACTAAACCCTTATGGAGTAGCTGAGTTTTAGTGAATGGCACTAAAGAGCCTGTTGAGTGGGAGCCAACTAACCTCTATTCACACCGCTCTGCTTTCCTTTGAAGCACTGTCAGATCATATAATTGGTGGGTGCTTTTACACCTCTATTGGTTCTGAGGACTGTGATTTGATGTATTAGTTACTCGACCAAGCCAACGTTTAGAAGGAAGTTTTGGAGAGGTTATGGTTTCCAGAGGATGAGAAATGATCACCATCAGAGTGGGAAGCATGATGGCGGCAGGCAGGCCAGCAGGCAGGCATGTTGCCAGAGCAGTAGATGAGAGTGCATTGAGGATGTTAAGAGGCTTTTGCCATAAGCTCACCCTATGACACACCTCCTCCAACATTCTAATATTTCCCAAACAGTTCTACCAACTGGGAATAAAAGATTCAAACATATGAGCCTATAGGGGCCATCCATACTCTTTCAAATAGCCACTCGGGGTTCACTTTTTCGCTTTTCTTTGGATTATAGTTGCTCAGGTGAATTATGCTGAGTTTTTTTCTTTTGTCAAGGCATATAAGTAGTACAATGGCTGAGGTAGAAATGCAGGAAAGCCCTGGTTGGTTTTAGGCATCCAAAGAAGCCCAGGGGAGGAGAGGTACCTAGCTGGTGCGAAGTTGGAACCGTGACACAGAGAACACAGAAACTCAAGGGTAAGCCAGCAGTTCTTGGACCACATCAGCAGAGCTGAAGCTTTTTAAATTAAGACTCAAACTTGAGCCAAAGGAGAACTCATAAGATGGGCTGGATGTGAGTAAGGTGCAGTAATGTATTTGTATGGCCCACTTGATGATATTCAGAAAACTCTTCTTCATATATTATTGCATCAGAAATACTTTTTGTCCTGAGTACTTTTTATCTGTAACTGTTTACTGAGGATTTAGAAAGGAATCAGTGTCACCGGCCAGCAGTGACACCTGAATACCACCTGAGAGAGGGCTGGGAGAGAAAGAGACAAGGCGACACAGAGAAGGACACCAAGTCTACATGCTGATCCAGGTGTCAACTTAACTTTACACTTAAGTAGGCAAGAAAGTACAAGCAGTTTCTCACGTAGGAGCTTTACTTGATCAAAACATAGGAGAGCTCACTCAAGGTTACACAGAGCCTGCTGTCTGGTTACTATGGTTGCACAGTTTCTCAGGGTCAGAGCAGTCCGCTGTAGGACCACCAAGGTCAGTTTATGAGAAACTGGACTTTGGAAAATAGCCAAAGCTAAGAGGCCGAATTCCACTGCTCAGATGCCATTAACTCCAAATTTGCCATTAACTCCAAAAAGGCTGCCACAATTCCTCCCTTTCAAATCAAAACAAAGGGACCATGCCTGTCTTAGGTGGGGGTGATTCCCAAAAAATATCTTACCCATCATGGGAGAATGCCGCTTCTAGGGGGATTTCCATGTCTTAGGTTGATAAATATCCGATCACCCAGAATCCGTCATTGACTAACTGGCCCATCACACAGGAAAGGAGAGGTTAAAGCTGACGTTTGAGCTGGGCAAGCCAAGCCCCTACCTGGGGCGAGGGATTCACAGCATGCTGCTCTTTCAATGGCATTAAATCTAGCTTGGCGCTGTTGAGCTAAGTGGACACATCTGGCAATAACAAAGATGAATAGTACCAGACCAGCCAAAAACAAAGGTGTGTTAACATGGACAGGGAGAACAAGAGGGGCATGAATGAATCAGCTGCAGCAGAATCAGCAATATCGTCACTTGGAGAACGATCCACTTGTTGCACCAGTCTCTCTGGCAGCCACCAAGCAGCATCTTTAACCTGCAAAAAAATACAAACATCTTTGCAGCCAGTCCTGAAGATACCTGATAAAACAGGATCAGATGAATGGGGAGGAGGTCCCCCCCATCAGTGGTCTTGGAAAGGGGCACGGTGGAGATGAGGGAGGGAGGGAGGGAGGGACTGGGAGGGAATGAGGGATCGGGACACGGCTGGGATACAGAGTTAATAAAATGTAACTGATAAAAAATAAAATAAAAAAAAAATACAAACATATCCTCATCCCCAAATTAAAATGGGGTTGGGTCCATGACATGTATTATTCAAGGGGTCCCTCCATTTAACCATGGAGGTTTTAGGGTACCAAAAATGTTTAGCTGCAGATTTGCCATGTTTGTCCAAAGTTAAAAAATTTAAATTGAGCTCTGGATGAACAAGAAGGACATAATTCCCCCTTTGTTTTTGTTTTTTGTAAATATATCTTAATGGTGTCATGGGCATGTTTAACCATGCCTTGGTCCATAGGATTATAAGGAATACTTGTTACATGCTTTATGTTTAATTTTTTTTACCAAAAAAAAAATTGAAAGGGCTTGTTGATGTAAGCTGTTCGATTATCAGTCTTAATTTGGCGTGGCATGCCAAGAACAGCAAATGCAGCCAAACAATAATCTATAATATGGCGTGCAGCTTCCCTAGAATGCAAAGTAGCAAAAATAAATCTTGTACAGGTATTAATTGTTACATGAATAAATTTTAATTTTTTTAATTTTATAAAATGAGTCACATCCATTTGCTATAGCTGACCTGGGGTCAGCGCTAGAGGGGTTAACCCCAAGATGAGGTACTGGACAGAAAACATCACAATTGTTATAATTTTTTAACAATTTTTTTTGGCTTGTTTTTTGGTAAGGCCATAAGTTATACGTAAGGGGTGACTATTAAGATGATGTAATTTATGAGCCAATTGAGCTTATTGTATAGATGTTTCTTGAGCTAAGGTTATTAAGGCTTTATCAATAGTCTGGTTACCTAAAGCAAGAGGTCCAGGATGACCAGAATGGCCTCTATCATGAATAATAGCAAAAGGATTATGACGAGCCTGAATAAGTCCTTGAATCTGAGCAAACATTTGACTAGCCCAAGTGGTAGAAAGAATCTGGCTTGTTGTTTTAGCTTAGGAATAGCTTGAGCAATATAAGCACTATCAGTAAACAAATTAAAAGGCTCAGAAAAATGTTGTAAAACTGCATGGATAGCCATCATTTTTTCAAGTTGAGCAGATAACCCTGGAACTTGAAAAATAACTTTTTGTCTATTAACAGTATAGCCAGCTTTTACTTTAGCATTACCATCAGAAAAAATAGAACAAGCATTTTAAAGGTTTATTTTTAACTATGATAGGAAAAACAATACTATGTAAAAAATTGAATAATCTTATTGGAAGATTAAATGATTATCTAGTTGTAGCCAAAGAAAGTAACCATTTTCCTGAATTGGCGTAAAGCCAATTAGTTTGAGCTTTACTATATGGTATAATAATCTTAGAAGGCTCAATTTCAAAGTAAGCCCTTGCCTGGGTGCATCCCAACACAATGGAATGGGCAATAGCCTCATAATAAGGCAAAATAACTTTATTGGGATGAGCTGACAAGTGGATCCACAATAGAGGATTAGATTGCCATAACAATCCAATAGGAGTTGACTCTGTTTGAAATACAAGTAATAGGGGAGGACTATCTGGATCCCAGTGTGTTACAAATTGATTTTTTAAAGCCTTTATTATTATTAATAATGTATCTTGAGCTTCTGGAGTCAATTTGTTTTGGGAGGAGGTAGGAGCTAAATCCCCTTTAAGAACATTAAACAATGGCATAAGTTGTCCAGTGGTTAATTTTAGATATGGCCTAAGCCAATTTATATCTCCTAATAATTTTTAAAAATCATTAAGAGTCTTTAATTTTTTTTAATTTGTACTTTTTAATGTTTAATAGCCAGAGGAAATAAATTAAAACCTAAATAACTATAAGGATCTCTAGCTTGTACCTTTTTTGGAGTAATTTTTAATCCTGCTTGGGACAAAGCCTTAAATAGATCTGTATAGCAAGCCATAACATCTTGAGCTACAGGTGAGGCTAATAAAATATCATCCATATAACGAATGATATAAAACAGAAGGCCATTTTTTCCATACTGGACTAACAGCATTAACTACAAATTGTTGACATAAAGTAGAACTATTTGCCATGCTCTGTAGCAACATACTCCAATGATAACGTTTTACAGGTTTCTTAAAATAATAGAAGGGAGACTAAAAGCAAATCTATGGCAATCCTCAGGATGCAAAGGAATGGAAAAAAAAGCAGTCTTTTAAATCTAAAATAAACTTGTAAGTGTTTTGAGAAATCCCACTAGGTGATGGGAGTCCTGATTGCAATGTTTTCATAATTATTATAGTCTCATTTTTAAAAATCTTGTAATAATCTAAATTTATTAGATTTTTTTAATTATAAATATGGTGTGTTCTTGTTGTCACCACATTGTTCTGCACTGTTGTTGTCAGTAAGGCTCTGGTCTCTGCTTTGGGAAGTTGTTACCCCATGATCATCCATGCCACTCATTCCATCGACTGTCACTTGACCATCCCCGTCTGTTATCCCTACCTCTAAACTGTCTGTTGTCTTGCAGCCAGTTGGCTCTATTTCTTTGTTGACCACCAGCTCTGCTATTCCATTCCTCAACATTGGAACAATATGGTGACAACAAGCAGCCTCCATATGGTTACTACTGACAGATATCAGCAGTTTTTAACAAAAGAACATTGATTTTGACTACGTGCTAAATGTTGGTCTTCTTTTTGTCATAGCTTTTCTCTCTATTTTAGAGAATGAGTTGTAAATTATTTAGAAATTAAGACTAGAAAAAAATTATTTTTCTAAGGGTATAATGATTGATGTAATAAATCTACCAAGTGTAAATTACATAGCTTGACATTATATTAAATACAGGTTTGTTTATGATTTCGTAATGATTGAGTTTGGTCTGTTTTCCTTATTTGGCCTCTAGGGGTTCTGTGTATGTCATGGAAATAAAAGTTTTTAATTAGAAAAAAAAAATGGTGTGTTCTATGGTGAGTTAGAGGGAACTATATGCCCTATAATAGTTAACAATGATCTAAATATAACCCTGTATAACCCTGGGCTAATATGGAGCTGCAGTCCTTTTTTTTCTTTTAAAGAGCATAAGCAAACATCTTGCACTGAAGAATCTCCAGTCCTCTCAAATGAAGAGCAACATAGTTTATAGTTCTCTTTTAATATGACACATTGTAATAACTGCAGTTTTTTTTAATTGGTTCAAACAGCATGGCTTGATTTCACTTTGTAAAATTAATAAAATAAATATCAAGGTCTTTTGACCTCCCCCAAAGGGTTGAGAAACCATTTCAAGTTCTTTTTCAGACTGCCCAATGGTCATTATTTTAAAATACCTGATAAATTTTAAAATGCTCTACAGAATCCAACTCCAATGGTCCAGGACCAAACTCAGAGGTGCCGATCCAAACCGTCTCATGTCCAAAAATACTAGTATCGTCAGTCCAAGTCTACAGATAAACATACACACACACAGATAAACATACACACATAAACATACATAAGGAACATAGAAATCCGACATTGCCATCTTGGAGCAACCAGAATATCCAAATACCAGGACTTGACCAGCCCCTACTGGACACAAGTCCCACAGATTCCAGAAGGAGTGGACCCCCTCATGGGCCCCCTCCCTGGGAACTGGAGCATCCTCCAGATTCACTCGACCAAACTGGAAACTCTCCGAGCTTCCCCAGACCTCGCTAGCAAACAGAAACCAGAAACCAAAACACAGAGCGAGCAGACAAAAACAACAACAACAAAAAAAAAAAAAAGATAAGAAACAACCACAGTACCTGCTTTTTAAACATTTAAATATTTTTTAAACCTTTTTTTGCAATATTAAAACAAAGCATCCTCTTTAGGAGTGAAATCATAAATCATATTAAATTTTTATTTTTTTTATTTTTTTTATTACTTTACTTTTTTTTTATCAGTTACATTTTATTAACTCTGTATCCCAGCCGTGTCCCAATCCCTCATTCCCTCCCAGTCCCTCCCTCCCTCCCTCATCTCCACCGTGCCCCTTTCCAAGTCCACTGATAGGGGGGACATCCTCCCCATTCATCTGATCCTGTTTTATCAGGTATCTTCAGGACTGGCTGCAAAGCCCTCCTCTGTGGCCTAACAGGACTATTCCTCCTGGAGTAGGATGGCTACTCCAGCTTGTTTTCTGGAACCATTTGCTTGAAAAACAGTTTTCCAGCCCTTTACTCTGAGGTAGTGTTTGTCTTTGTTGCATAGGTGTGTTTCTTGGATGCAACAGAATGTTGGATCCTGTTTCCTTAACCATTCTGTTAGCCTGTGTCTTTTTATTGGTGAGTTGAGTCCATTGATATTGATAGATAATAGTGACCAATGCATGTTAGTTCCTTTTGTAATGGAGTCGATGATCTAACCCTGTTTCATTGCTTGTTTTCTTTTCATTTTTGTTGGGACATTATCTGTATGCCCTGTTTTCTTGGGTGAATTTGTTTTCATTGGATTGGAGTTTTCCTTCTAGTATCTTCTGTAGGGATGGTTTGCTGTGTAGATATTGTGTAAATTTAGTTTTGTCATGGAATATTTTGTTTTCTCCATCTATGTTGATTGAAAGCTTTGCAGGGTATAGTAGTCTGGGTTGACATTTGTGATCTCTTAGAGTCTCCATGATACTTGCCCAGGCCCTTCTGGCTTTCATAGTTTCTGATGAGAAGTCCGGTGTGATTCTGATAGGTCTACCTTCATATGTTACTTGGCCTTTTTCCCTTGCTGCTTTTAATATCTTTTCTTTGTTCTGTAGATTTAGTGTTTTGACTATGATGTGACGTGATGTGTTTCTTTTCTGGTCTAGTCTATTTGGAGTTCTGTAGGCCTCTTGTATATTTATGGACATCTCTTTCTTTAAGTTGGGAAAATTTTCTTCTATGATTTTCTTGAAAATATTTTCTGGACCTTGGAGTCTGGAGTCTTCTTTTTCGTGAATTCCTATTATTCTTAGATTTTGTCTTTTCATAGCATCCTTGATTTCTTGGATATTTTGTGATTGGAACTTTTCTGATTTTACTTTTTCTTTGAGAGAAGTATCCATTTCTGCAAGTGTGTCTTCAGCTCCAGAGATTCTCTCTTCCATCTCTTGTATTCTGTTGGTGATGCTTACTTTTGTGGTTCCTGATCTTTTCTCCAAGTTCTCCAGCTCAAGGGTTTTCTCATTTTGTGTTTTCTTTATTGATTCTAATTCTGTTTTCATGCCTTGCACCATTTCTTTCATGTGTTTGAATTTGGATTCCTGTCTCTCTACGATGGCCTCTATTTCTTTTTTCATTTCCTTCTTATATGCCACTAATTTTTCCTCTACTTGTGTATCTATTTGTTTGGCTATGTTTGCCTGTGTTTCTTTAAGGATATTGTCTATTTCTTCTTTCTTTGCCTCCAATTGACTGGCCATCTCTTTGAAAGACTTGTTCATTTCCTCCTTATGAGCCTCAAATAATTGGGCAAGCATGGCTTTAAAATCATTTTCCTGTGCTTCTGCTGAATTGGAGTATCCATCGATTTTGGGGTTTGCTGGTGAAGTCATGATGTCCTGATTTATGTTGGAAGTGTTCTTTCGCCTACCCCTGGCCATTGGCTTATCTGAAACCTTCCCTGTTTGTTTTTGGATTTTGCAGATCAGACTGGTGCTGTCTCTCTCTGGTATCTGCAGAGTTCTTCAGGAAGCTGAGCACTCTCAGCGTGTGCTGAAGACTAGCTGTACCTGTGGGAGGAAAGTACGCAGGCGCAAACGGGGCAAATGCAAGCATGTGTGCACGCGCGCGCGTGTGTGTCTGTGTGTGTAAGTGTGCGTGGATGAGTTTCTCGAGGGACAGAGTGATGGCTAATGTTGAACCCTTGAGTGTGTGGGAGGGGCTCTGCACTGTATATGTCGCAGGTGCTAATGATGATCGCAGCGCAATTTCTGGCATTAACTGTCTTAACTCCTCAATCAGGCCCACAGGGCAGGAACTTCAATGTCCCTAGTGCCCCTCTGTTTCCCAAAGTGGGTATGTGGGTGGGAGGGGGGTTCGATGCCTGGCTTCTGATTTAGAAGGACCCAGGCTCTGGGGAACGGCAGATTCTAAAGGGTGCACTCACTTACAGGCAGGTCTCTTGGCAGAGATCGTGGTATCCGGGGCTAGAAAAAAAAGTGGGGAATATCCTAGAACTCATTGGCATAGGAGACAACTTCCTGAACAGAACACCAACACGACAGGCTCTAAGATCAACAATCAATAAATGGAACCTCATTAAACTGAAAAGCTTCTGTAAATCAAAGGACACTGTCATCAAAACAAAACCACTGCCTACAGATTGGGAAAGAATCTTCACCAACCCTTTATCTGACAGAGGGCTAATATCCACCATACATAAAGAGCTAAAGAAGCTGAAAGCAGCAAACCAAGTCATCCAATTAAAAAATGGGGAACAGAGCTAAACAGAGAATTCTCTGTAGAGGAATATCGAATGCCAGAGAAACACTTGAAGAAATGTTCAACCTCATTAGTCATTAGAGAAATGCAAATCAAAATGACCCTGAGATTTCACCTTACACCCATCAAAATGGCCAAGATGAAAAACTCAAGTGACAATACATACTGGAGAGGTTGTGGAGAAAGGGAAACCCTCCTCCACTGCTGGTGGGAATGTAAACCTGTACAACCACTCTGGAAATCAATTTGGCGCTTTCTCAGACAACTAGGAATAGCGCTTCCTCAAGATCCAGCCATACCACTCCTAGGCATATACCCAAAAGAGGCTCAAGTACACAATAAGGACATTTGCTCAACCATGTTTGTATCCGCCTTATTTGTAACAGCCAGAAGCTGGAAACAGCCCAGATGCCCCTCAACTGAAGAGTGGATGCAGAAATTGTGGTACATCTATACAATGGAGTATTACTCTGCAATGAAAAATAAGGAAATCATGAAATTTGCAGGTAATTGGTGGGACCTGGAAAGGATCATCCTGAATGAGCTGTCCCAGAAGCAGAAAGACACACATGGTATATATTCACTCGTATAGACTTATAGGATAAACCTAAAATCTGTCCATCTAAAGAAACTAATCAATAGAGAGGACTCTGACTAAAATGCTCAATCCCCATCCCGAAAGGCAAAGAGGATAGACATCAGAAGAAGAAAGCAGGAAACAACCTAGGAACCTGCCACAGAGGGCCTCTGAAAGGCTCTGCCTTGCAGACTATCAAAGATGCTGAGACTTTATGACCAACTGTTGGGCAGAGTGCATGGAATCTTATGTAAGAAGTGGAAAATAGTAGGTTATGGAGAGGACAGAAACCCCACAATGAGAGCAACAGAACTAGAAGATTTGAACACAGGGGTCTTCCCAGAGACCCATACTCCAACCAAGTACCAGGCATGGAGATAACCTTGAACCCCTGTGCAGATGTAATCCATGGCAGTTTAGTGTTTAAGTGGGTTACATAGTAATGGGAAGAGGGACTGCCTCTGACACAATCTGATAGGCCTATTCTTTGATCATCTCCCCCTGAGGGGAGAGCGGTTTTACCAGGCCACAGAAGATGACAATGCAGCCACTCCGGATGTGATCTGATAGACTAAGATCAGAAGGAAGGAGAGGAAGACCTCCCCTATCGGTGGACTTGGGGAGGGGCATGCATGAAGAAGGGGTAGGGAGGGTGGGACCGGGAGGGGAGGAGGGAGGGGCTTATGGGGGGATACAAAGTGAATAAAGTGCAAAAAATAATAATAATAATAAAGAAAAAATAATCACAAAAAAAACATAACAACAAATGCATCTAATTTTAAATACAATTTTTCTAAAGCTTTGGTTGTATTATTTTACTTTTTTACAATTTGATCAGAATCTCCTTTTTTTGTTTTTCTTCTCTCCTGCAAATTTGCCTCCAGGCTCTGTCTTACATGCCTCCTGAATCTAGGAGCAAAGAATCTGGAATCTGCTCTAGGTGACTACTTGTGGCTTCTCCTCACAATGACCTCTAACTGTGTAACTGTGTTAAAAATTTCATATATTTTTGGTAAAATATAACAATATAAATTAAAAAAAAAAAAACAAGGACTTCAACGCTAAACTAAACAACTTTCCTCCATGGCTTCAGTAACTGAATACTCTCCTCCGAGTTTGCCCCTGTTCAATCTCTGCTAGAAAATAATTATCACCTGGAAAGGTGCTCGACACTGATAGAGAACAAAGGCACCCTCAAAGGACAGTAGTACAATACCATGGCAAGAATCCTGCCTGGATTATTGGGAAAGATTTTTCAGTGTGACTACCTCTTGTCCAGAGAGAAGAGAGTTTTGTTTGTATGGTGCCACTGAGTTGAAGCCTCAGCCAAGGAATCTATTTTTAATGCCTTATTTCAATGACAGTAATTTCTTCTGGCTTACTTTTAAGCCAGAAGACCTAAGCTACAGCTCTGCATTTTATCCTTGTGTCTCCCTTCTCCCACACCCCACAGAGAACCAGCCAGCTTTCTGAGGAAATAAATGACAAGTCCTGAAAAAAAAATTTAAAAAAGAATATCATGAAATTTGCAGGCAGACAGATGCAACTAGAAAAGAAAAAAATCATCCTGAGTGAGAGAATCCAAACTCAGAAAGACAAACATGGTATGTATTCACTTATAAGTGGATATTAGCTGTTAAATAAATGATAATCAAACTACAATCCACAGACCTAGGGAAGTTAGGTAAAAAGGAAGGCTCTTTTCTGAAGAGAAAACTGGAGGAAAGTAGATCCAGAAGAGAAGTGGGGAGGGAGCTGGGAGGAGTGGAGAGACAGGAAACTGTGGTCAGGGTGTAGTGTATGATAGAAGACTCTCTTTTCAAAACTAAATAAATAAATGAATAAATTTTTAAGATGAATTTTAAAAATTTACAATAATCCCACCAAAGTCCTAAGAGCCAGAACCAAGGAAGACAAGGCAAATTACAGAAACAAACAGGGTGCCCAAGCTTGTCCTACAGGGAACAAGCTTGTCCTTGGGAAGTGAGTTCCATGTGAGAAAGTGGATCCTACATAGAATGCCTAGGAATCCATCACTATGTCAAGGAAGATTTGGTACACCAGGACATGAATTAGGGACAAGTTCAAATGCAAGTAAGACACAGACCTATAGACAGAAGGTACCTAAAGTATAGAGACTTTTGTTTCTTTACCACATCTTTGAGGTTGAAGCCCTCAGTCATCCATGCTTCCTTCTATTGACTGTTTTCCCTAGCCCTCATCAGTTCCTCGCTGTTGTAATCTAGTGCCTGCATTTCCAAACAGCGGGGGGTAAAAGGAGAGATCCAACAGCAAGCACACAGAAGGCCCAGCATCTCTCAGGAATAATTTTAGAAGCTACCATGCTTAGGGGATCAAACCTGGCACTCATGTGCATCCATTAGTGCCAAAACAAAAGCTACCACCTATGAAAGACAAACAGAAGAAAAGAAAAACAGTATTCCACTAGGCTAAATGATACTTATGACTTATCCAGAGACCCTTTCTGCTTAATAAATTAGCTTTTTGTCTCTGTAACTAAAACACCTGTCACAGGAACTTAAGGGGAAATTTTTGTTTTAGCTGCTTCAAAATCATCAGCCCATTATGGGAGAAAGGATGTGATGGTGCAAAGGAGTCCACATCCTGCTGAGGATAAAGCAGAATGAGGATAAAGGAAAGAGGCTGGATCAAGACACAACACCTAAATACATATGTTCAGTTATGTAGGAGAAGAAGAAGAAGAAGAAGAAGAAGAAGAAGAAGAAGAAGAAGAAGAAGAAGAAGAAGAAGAAGAAGAAGAAGAAGAAGAAGAAGAGAGGAGGAGGAAAGAAAAACAACTTTGAAAACTTTGAACTTACATTGGTTGGATCTACGGATGAGAAGACTCCAGATTTGACAGGCTGACTGTAGTATTAAAGATGAATCTTGTTATTAATCCCTCTTACTGATTTGAGAACTACCACATGGGAAAGTTAAATAATTCATCCAAGATCACAAAGCTGAAATGAACAGAAACTGGATTTGTGTCCAGTATCCACCTTGTTTAGATCAAGCTAGCATGTGGAGAATGCAGAAAGTCAAGTATAGATAGAATTGAGAGCACAGACGATAATTGAGCTGTCACGTCCTGGCAGGTTAAGACAACAGAGGATCCTAACTGAGCTATCAGGTCTTTGCAGGTTAAGTCATCAGCAGCCTCATTGAGCTGCTTGGAGTTACTGATGGACATAAACCACAGCAAGGTAAGTGTAGATTCTAGTGGCTCTTATGCAAGTTCCTCAGCTTAAACTAGGTCTGTAGCAGGGTAAGAAGTTAAAAGTTGTATATAAGATGTTTTGCTAAACAGTGGACAATAGCAAAAAAAAGGTGTGTAATTCAACACTCTGGACCACCATGATTCAGCCACATAAGTGGCCCCATCCACAACGAGCTGGACACTATCACATCAATATAAATATAAATACAAATATAAATCAATATAAATATATATTTACTTACATTTTTCGTGACAGGGTTTCTCTGTGTAATAGCCTTGGCTGTTCTGGACTCACTTTGTAGACCAGACTGGTCTCCAACGCATAGAGATGCATCTTCCTATGCCTCCTTTGTGATTACAGGCTTGTGCCACCATGTCCAGCTCAATCGCTAATTTCTAAAATGTCCCAGAGGTTTGTCTGTAGCCTGATTTTATGGAGTCATCTCAACTGAGGCTTCCTTCTCTCTGATGACTTCAGTTTGTATCAAGTTTACATAAAACTGGTAGGCACAGATAGTCCTTACCTATAAAATCTTGACAATATTTTATTGTAAAGCAAATGTACAGTGCTCACCTACTTGCCTACAACATAATTACCCTGAGAGTGGCCTCAGGAGTCTATAGAGTTCATCAAAATATACGAAGTCTTGGTGCAATGGCTTTACCTTGGTACATTGTCTTTACCTTGGTCCTTCCAACCTACCTCTGGTGACGAGGCCTTCTGCAAAGTAGGAATTGATGAATTACCCAAAGGCAGATGTTCAAATAAGGCAGCACTGTCACTTTCCATGGGCTGTTCAGAAGAAATGCATGGGCTCGAAGGGTCCACAAAGGAGATGCAGAAAGAACTGTCTTCATAAATGAGGTCATTACTTTCTTCATCAAAAACTTGGTTTCTTCCATAGCCAGGTCCTGGAAAATCCTTACCTGGCAAAGGGCAAGCCTTCCAGGATCTCTTCCTAAGATAAAACTAACTCCTTCTGTTTCCATGCCAAGCATATGAAACACATGTTCACAGAGTAAATAGATGCTCCTCCTGCTCACTGCCTCTTTGTAAACATCTGGGGCCCACTCCTTTTCTTTCTTCACAACAATATCCCAGTTGCAGACTGAGAACTGAGGGCTGTTCAGGACACAGGCTAAAGGTGTGAACCTTCTGCGATCTTCCACCAAGTTCTGGCCAGGATTCCCACAACATACATTAGAGAGCATCTGGTGGGCATCACGAGGCTCAGCTTCCGGAGCCACATCCTCTGAGGATGACACCAGACTCCCATCCATCAGCCCCAGATGCTGCTTCAATAACGGACCATGCTGCTTGATAAGGGTGATTAGTTCTTTCATCACCCAGTTATACATGGCAGGTCTCTTGTTTTCTTCTCGACAGAAGGGGCAGATCAATGTCAAATCTTTCCTCATTGACATCCACCTCTTAGTGCAGTCAAAACAGAATGTGTGGGCACAGGAGAAATAAACAGGATCAGAGTTCAAGTCCAGGCACACTGGACAGATTGCCTCTTCTTCCAAACTGTTGTAGAGAGTCTGCAACTTAGATGGAACAACCATTTTTCCTTTTCTGGAAGTAAGGGGTAGTCTTCAGCACACAGTCTGTCCTTTGACAGGTAAGATGGTCCTAAATCCAATACAAATACAGATATTATGTACTGAAAACATTTGTTTATAGAGTTCTTGGTGATACTAAGCCACCAAAGCATAGTTAAGTTTATCACTTGTGAGACAGGTTTCTCTGTTTTAGCCCTAGATATCCTGGAACTCACTCTGGAGACCAGGCTGGCCTCTGAACTCACAGAGATCTGCCTGCCTCTGCCTTCCAAGTCCTGGGATTAAAAGTGTACACCACCACTGCCCGGCATCTGTGACATTTTTAAAAAGCTATCCAAAATGATCCGAAATCCAGGTGGTTACAGAAAAAAAAAAAAAAAAAAAAAAAAATCAGTCAAAGATGTCTTTCCAGCCAGGCTAGACTTCCAGAATTCTCAGGAAAATTCTGGGTGAATGGTTGTCTTCTCTGACCAAAACTTTGCCCTGTAGAAATGGAGCCCTCCTATATCTTAAATTATCTAGATAGGAGTAGAAGTTCCCACCCTCCACACTGATCAGTATTTCTTTAAGTTTCTTGAAATACTTCTCTGAATCCAAGTCATAAAACCAAAGTCAATCCTACTATATTTAACACGGACAAGTGACTAAGGAATCTTCATAATTACAGAGAAATGACCACATATGAATAAGACTAGCAACAAGTATACTATGAGTATTAAAGGTGTTATATATAAGCAAAAAGCATAGAAAAGTGTCTAAGAAATAATATTTAAAATTAGAGAACAATTATTCTAAAAATATATTTTACTTAAACATATATTTTACTTAAAGGCACAAAGAAAATCAGGCATACATCTGAAGTTTGAGGCTAGCCTGACCAACATAGACCTTGTTTCAAAATGGAAAAACAAAAGTGTATGTCTATTTCATTATGAAAAGTGCCCTGAGATTACCTTGTAAAACTTGTAAGTGGTAAAATTTAGAGTCAAAGTTCCCAGTTCCCAGCTCCATAAGGAGAGCAACAGATCCAAAAAGTCTGGGCACAGGGGTCTTCTCTGAGACTGATACTCTAACCAAGGACCACTCATGGAGATGACCTGGAACCCCTGCACAGATGCAGCCCATGTAGTTCAGTGTCCAAGGGGGTTCCATAGTAATGGGAACACGGACCGTCTCTGACAGGAAATGATTGGCCTGCTCTTTGATCCCCCTGAAGGGGGATCATCCTTACCAGGCCACAGAAGAAGACAATGCAGCTACTCCTAATGAGACCTGATAGACTAGGATCAGAGGGAAGGGGAGGAGGACTTCCCCTATCAGTGGATGAGGAAGAGGGAAGAAGGGTGGGGTTGGGAGGGAAGGAGGGAGGGAACTACAGGGAGGATACAAAGTGAATAAACTGTAATTAACAAAAATAAAAATAAAATTTTAAAAAAGTTCCCAGTTCCCAGACACTGTATAACCTCCTCTTTCCTCATTTAAAAATCAAAGATAAAGACACAAGCAAAAGTTATAGCCAGAGAGAAATAGGATTGTGACAACAGCCTCACAAAATGTTCAGTTTACCTACAGTTGGTGATTTCCAGCAGAGGACTTAAGGTCTGACAATTTCTTGACTCAAACTGTTGGTGGAAATAAGTTTAGATACTACGCCTTGGACCTTATATACTGGCTGACACCACCCACAATGAGTCATAAGCTCCATCCACAATAGTATTGAAAAGCTCCCTCTATCAGTTACACTAGCCGGCTAAAGTTAATCAAGGCTGGGCGTAAACCAACACACCTTCAATCCTGGCACTCAGGAGGCGAAGGCAAGTGGAGTTCCAAGTTTGAGATCTAGCCTGGAAAACCAGCCAGATATACAGAGCAAGTTCCAAGACAGCCAAGGCTACACAGAGAAACCTTATCTTGAAAAACCAATAGATACCTTTTTCTCAGAGGCGGGACCTGGGGCATCAACCCGCATGCAATCAGACATGCTCTTCTCTGGGTCCAAAGCGGCTGACCCTGAGTGCAGTGCTTAGCCTCGCATCCTAAGCGTAACATTTTGGCTTTTTATGGTAGCCAACCATGCTTGGGGAGACTGTCCTGCTTCAATGGCTGTAAAGGCCTGAATGGTCATGGCTGCATTATGCTGTTGTGAGACTCTAATCTTGGGTCTGATGCTCTTTGGGTGGATGACACCTAAATGAACATCAGTACAAAGTCCCAATTTATTTTTAATATCAGAGATCAGACCTCTACTCTTGCCTGATGCGTCTAAAACAAAAAGGGGGAACTGTAGAGAGCTGCGGAATGCTGTGCCTTAAAGATGGAGCTGGTTTCTGCCTTCCACCTTCCCGATGGTGAGTGCTCTCTGTCACAAACAATTCCACATTTGGCTAAGGCTGAGGATCTGGCTTGCTTCCATGTATGTGGACCTATCTGCATTGCCCACATGGCATGCTGAGGTTGGCTACCCAGAGGCTATTTAAAGTGGGCTGGCTTTCCCCAGGGTCAGATGATTGTTCAAGGTTCCTGAATAAACTGCATTGAAAAAAAAAGAAAAGAAAAGAAAAACCAATAGATAGATAGATAGATAGATAGATAGATAGGGTGGGTGGATGGACGGACGGACGGACGGACAGACAGACAGATACATACATGCATACATACATTCATACATAGATAGATACATAGATTAATAGATACATAGATACATAGGTAGATACACATATATTGATAGATACATAAATAAATAAATTTTTAATAATCTAACTAAGTAAAGATTGATTCTAATATTCCATGCATGTTGTTTTGCGACTCTCAAAGAATTATACTTTCATACAATTAGATGTTATTAAAGTCCACCTAAACAATTATACACTGCTTCATAATGTTCTTGAGTTAAAATCGTAAGGTTGCTGCCATTCAGATGACATTTTTTTCTGCTTTCAGAACCCAACTTTTAGAAACAAAATGTACTAGAGATCAAATTCAACCTCAGCTATAAATACGTCTGATGAATTCATAAAAAATGGTATTTAAAACAGTTTGTATAGCACTTAACTCAGCAATTCTACTTTGGGGATTAATTACTAGACAGGAGAAGGAAAATACCCAGCAAAGTAACATAATTATTCATAGTACCATTTTAAATCTCAAAAAAAAGTCTTTGGATGGGTGCTAAATTATCTGCTCTTCCCTGTTCCTAAGACAGCCGCATTTCTTTGTGCAATGCCAGCCTCATGCCTTAGACACAATGGTAAAGGCTGGAGTGAACAGCTTTGGCCAGATTGGACACCTGGTTACCAAGGTTCCTTATAGCTCTGGCAAAGTGTAGGTTATGGCCTTCATCGACCTCAACTACATGGTTTACATGTTCTGGTATGCCTCTACAGCTTGGCCTCAACAGCAAACCCATCGCCACCTTTTAAGACAGGAACTCCAATCTACATATTCAACACAATTCCCATCAAAATACCAATTCTGTAACACCAAGGCTTGTGCCCCCCTGCTTGCTGCCATGGAAACCCCCAGCTCACAGACTTTCCCTTTAAAAATCCTGTTCACTCAGAGCTCGGGGTCCCACTTCTCTACTGCTGCGCCAGTGAGACTTGGGTCCCGAGTTTGATCGCTCTCGTAATAAAGCTCTCTTGCAATTGCATCGAGTCATCTCCTGGTGGTCTCTGAGGGTTCCGTGAATCTGGCATAACACTATAAGATATGATAAACATAATAAATTCTATACACCTAAAAATGATAATCAAGACAGCAGACACAGGATAATGTCCATAAGATAATCAATCCTCATTTAGAAAGACAGATGGGATGTACATTAAACGTATGACAGGAGTCTACTGCAGAAGGCATCTGAAAGACTCTACTTAGCAGTGTTTCAAAGCAGACACTAAGACTCATAACCAAACCTTCAGCAGAGTTCAGGGAATCATATGAAAGAAGGGGAATTAGTATGATGGGGAAAGAATAGGAGCTCCACAAGGACCAAATATATCTGGTCTTTTCTGAGACTGACATTCAACCAAGGACCATGTATGGATATAACCTAGAACCTCTTCTCGGATGTAGCCCGTGGTAGCTCAGTAACCAATTGGTTTCCCATAGTAAGGGGAACAAGGACTATTTCTAACAGGAACTCAGTGGCTGGCTCTTTGACCTCCCCACCCCCCAAGGGAGGAATAGTCCTGTTAGGCCACAGAGGAGGACTTTGCAGACCTGATAAAACAGGGTCAGATGAATGGGGAGGAGGCCCCCCACCATCAGTGAACTTGGAGAGCAGAAAGGCGGAGAGGAGGGAAGGAGGGTGGGATTGGGGGGAATGAGGGAGCGGGATACAGCTGGGATACAGAGTTAATAAAATGTAACTAATAAGAAAAAAATAAAAATTAAAAAAAAAGACAGGAACTCCACAAGGAGAGCAACAGAACCAAAAAATCTGAGCACAGGGGTCTTTCCTGAGACTGATACTCCAACCAAGGACTATGCATGGAGATAACCTAAGACCCCTGCACAGATGTAGCCCATGGCAGTTCAGTGTCCAAGTGGGTTCCATTGTAATAGGAACAGGGACTGTCTCTGACATGAACTGATTGGCCTGTTCTTTAATTACCTCCCCCTGAGGGGGAAGCAGCATTACCAGGCCACAGAAGAAGACAATGCAGCTACTCCTGATGAGACCTAATAGAGTAGGATCAGAAGGAAGGAAAAGAAGACCTCCCCTGTCAGTGGACTTGGGGAGGGGCATGCATGCAGAGGGTGGAGGAAGGGAAGGATTGGGATGGGAAGAGAAAGGGAACCACAGGGGGGATATATATAAAGGGAATAAAGTGTAATTAATAAAGAAAAAATGTAAAAAAAAAAAAAGAAGGAAAGAGAGAGAGAGATCCCATTAACATCAAGTGGGGTGATGTGTTGTGGAGTCTCCTGCTGTCTTCACCACCATGGAGAAGGCCAGGGCCCGCCTGAAGGGTGGAGCCAAAAGAGTTACCATCTCTGCCCCTTCTGCTGATGCCACATGTTGTGATGGACATGAACCACGAGAAGTATGACAACTCTCTCAAGATTGTCAGCAATGCTTCCTGCACCACCAACTGCTTAGCCTCCCAGCCAAGGTCACCCACAACTAAGGCATCGTGGAAGGATTCATGACCACCATCCATGCCATCACTGCCACCCAGAACACTGTGGATGACCCCTCTGGAAAACTGTGGCGTGATGGCTGTGGGGCTGCCCGGTACATCATCCCTGCATCCACTGTTGCTGCCAAGGCTGTGGACAAGGTCATCTCAGAGCTGAACAGGAAACTCACTGGCATGGCCTTCCATGTTCCTACCCCCTACATGTCTGTCGCGGATCTGACATGCCGACTGCAGAAACCTGCTAAGTATGATGACATCAAGAAGGTGGTGAAGCAGGCATCCGAGGGCCCACTAAAGGGTTTCCTGGGCTACACTGAGGACCAGGTTGTCTCCTGTGACTTCAACAGTGACTCCCACTCTTCCACCTTTGATGCTAGAGCTGCCATTGTCCTCAGTGACAACTTTGTAAAGCTCATTTCCTAGTGTGACAATGCATATGGCTACAGCAACAGGGTGGTGGACCTTATGGCCTACATGGCATGGCCTCCAAGGAGTAAGAAGCCCTGGACCACCCACCCCAGCAAGGATATGAGAGCAAGACAGAGGCCCTCAGCTGTGAGGAATCCATGTCCCAACTCAGCCCCTGACACTGAGCATCTCCCTCACTGTTTCTATCCCAGACCCCCGGAACAGCAGGAGGGGCCCAGGGAGCTCTAGTCTTTTGAACACCATCAATAAAACTCACTGTGCCCACACAAAAAAAATTATGTGGTATCCATCTTAAGCAATAAACATAAAAAGTGGTTTCTTACCATTCTTTTTCCTTCAAATGTGTGTTTTGATACATATATCCACCTTAAATGATTAGGTATGCTGGTTAATATAGTCATCATTTAACATATAGTTTTCAGTTTGGGGATGAAGACATATATACTCTCCTGGACATTTTTAAGTATACTATACAGTGTTGTTAATTATAGTCATCATTAATACAACATATTTTAGAATTGCTCCTCCTATTTACCTAATAGTCTGTCTCCCTTCTCTGCCTCAAAACAATAATACTTTCTACGTTTTTTGTTTGTTTGTTTGGTTTGGGGTTTTTTTGTTTTGGTTTGGTTTTGGTTTTGGTTTTGGTTTTGGTTTTGGTTTTTTTTGGATTTTTGAGACAGGGTTTCTCTGTGTAGCCTTGGCTGTCCTGGACTCACTTTGTAGAACAGGCTGGCCTGGAACTCACAGAGATCCTCCTGCCTCTGCCTCTCAGTACACCACCACACCTCGCTCCACTGTCTACTTTTACATATTGAGGATTTTTACACTCCACATATGAGAAAGACTATGTAATGATTTCTTTGGAGAGACCTGGTTAAGTATAAATAATGGCCTTTAATTCATGCAAATAGTTGCAAATAGCAGGACTTTTTCTTTGTAAGATTGTCTAGTACTCCATTGTGAATATTAACTCATTTTCTTTGTTGATTCATCCATTAATGGATTCTTACATGGACTCTATATCCTGTCATAAATAGTGCCAAAATTAATGTAGGCCTCTGCATATTTCTGTATTGTATTGATCTCCTTTTCTTTGTGCATATAGAAATAGAATTGCTGGATCATAAAAAAGTTATGACTAATTTTTTGTTTCCATAATGACCATATCAATTTACAATTGTTGTGTGGCAAATCTTTCCCTAGGGAGATGCAATGCAAACATCTTCTCATTCCAGATAGGAAACCCATGACAAACCAAAATACAGTACTGATATCAACAAAGTCTAATTAAGTTTTAGGACTGGTTTTGGTTTGGGCTTGTACATCAAGAAGGGCACCGAAAAGTTTTTGTAGGCATCTGTGGTGGTACATGCATTTAATCTCAGTACTCAGGAGTGAGTTAAAGTCCGGGTGCTCTACAAAGTCAATTAGCTTTGTTGGGGTTTACTTGCAGTAATATAGGTGAAGGGTGACTTACAAGAGCAGAAATGACTCAGTGACAGCTGTATCATAAATGCCCATCCAGCACAGGTTCTTCCAAAGCTGAGAACCTGGAGCACATTGGCAGTTCAGCAGGCTGGCGAGTATCCTTTTCAGGTGCCTCAGTTGAGCGAACTCTGTTCCAGGCATCCCTGCTGCTCTCTGCTTCTTCCAGGCAGCTGGTCTGGTCTCAGAGTCGAGTCTTTTTTGCAGCTTTGCTCCTCGGAAGACCTTCCTTACAACTCAGCTCCCTTGTCTGTGGCAGACTCTCAACTTCTATAGCTTACTCTGGCCCACAGGGGATTCTGGCCAGTTTCAGACACTTACGGAAGCCTGAAGCCGTTTTGAGTTTATCTTCCTGTTTCCACATAGAAGGTGATAGGACTTACACTCATACATCAGCAAACCACCAAAAAGTATTTGTAGGTGGGCATAGTGGTGCGTACTCTTAATCTCAGTTCTAAGGAGGCAAAGGTAGGGGGATCTCTGTGAGTTAGAGCCCAGCCTGGTCTACAAAGTGAGTTCCAGGACAGCCAGGGCTACATAGTGAGACTGTCTCAGAGAGCAGGAGAGAGAGAGAATTTAAAAAAAGGAAATTAAAATTGATGCATTTTTTATTACAGAATCTCTCTGTGTATCCCAAGTTAGTTTCTAACTTGTGAGACCCCTGTTGCATATTCCTCCCAAATGAGAAAAATAAGTGTGTACCTCCTTACCCAGAAAAACTGGAGAAAAAAATAAATGTGGCTAAACAACTATAGCAAAGCCATTACAAGTTAATATAGCATAGTCTTATTTAAAAATAAAAAGGAAAGAAACCCATTCTCTAAATCAATAAGCCATTGTTGAGAAAGTCAGGTCATTTTGAAAACTGTATAATTCTTACTGTAAGAGAACTATATCCTCAAATCTGTTTCTGTCCCATCTAATTTTATTCGTCCTGTTCTTTGGATTTGTGTGAGAAAAAAAATCTTACTTCCACATATATTTGGTTAGAAAAACGGGGTGTGAGGGGCTTATTGATCCTTCTACTACTGAGAGCCACTGCTCTGCAACACTCCAGGGAAGCCTGGTAAGCAAGATGACCAGAGATGCCTGGGCCATCTAAGTGCCTCAAGCAAGTTGCGGGTCTAGACGATGCAGCAAATACAAAACATTCCTCCTTTTCCTCCTCCATAAGGATGAGACGCGTTCCATGTTTTCCACTTACTCTATGAGGCTATGGTGATGAATCCAAATCAGGTTGTCCACTTTTGCTCAGCAGATGTTTAACACCGATGAAACCATCATTTCTCATTGGGTTGCTTATTTTTCAGCTGGCTCTAATGGCAGCTTGAGCCTGCTTGAGACCACTCAGCTTTTATCATCCCCCAGCGAGGAAAAAAATGCTTTTTTGCCAGAAATACTCACTTTAGTGCACACCTCTTTGTCACTATTGAAGTGCTGAATTCAGAGAGCAATAACTTTTTTTGGTTTGTTTTTGTTTTTCAAGACAAAGTTTCTTTGCATGTGTAGTTCTGGCTGTCCTGTAACTCATTCTAGAGACCGTGCTGTCCTCAAACACACAGAGATCCTCCTGTCTCCGCCTCCCACGTGCTGGTATTAAAGATGTGCACCACCACCGCCCAGCTAGAAATATCTTTTTGAAAAAGGAGAAGTCAACTGTGCTGGTGAAGAGCTTAAGATAGCCTGAATATAACTCCATTTTGAAATAAAGATCTTGACTGGGAACTGAATTCAGGCACCAGGAAATATCACAGAATGTACACCTGGCAGAAAACAAAGTTAACTCTCCTAGCAACAGCCTCCAGGAAATATAACAGAATAAATGCTTCATAGAAAATAGAGACAAACTCCCTGGCAATAATCAATGGGAATTGGTTGAGAATCGGGTGGGAAAATTCTCCCCAATGTTTCAGATATGGTTTAGAAAAATAGCCATTGTGATTATATGCCTTAGCCATTGTGATTATGTGCCTCAGAAAAGGTCACCCCACCCCGCTAAACTTCACCCAATTCTGTAACACCAAGGCTTGTGCCCCCCTGCTTGCTGCCATGGAAATTCCCTGCTCACAGACTTTCCCTTTAAAAATCCTGTTCACTCAGAACTCGAGGTCCCACTTCTCTACTGCTGCGCCAGTGAGACTTGGGTCCCGAGTTTGATCGCTCTTGTAATAAAGCTCTCTTACAATTGCATCGAGTCATCTCCTGGTGGTCTCTGAGGGTCCCGTGAACCTGGCATAACACTGGAAATATTTGAAGTTAGTAATCTGTGATGTCTTAATACCTTCATGACAATATATCAAAATGTACATAGATTTCTACTTCCAAAATGTGATTATCATTAGAGTTTCCATAAGATAAGATCAAATCACAAACTAAGTTTGTTTCCACAGCATCCTGATGCAAAACACATGGTAGTTAAATACGATGCAGCCCTTCCAGGGAGAAGAGAATAATCAGGGCATCTTCTCCTCCATCCAGAACCAGCCTGGGTTACATAAGACCCTGTATCGAATAAAAATAAAAACATCACAGTTTTCCATTTCAAAAGGCAGCCTCGGTAGTGTGGTAGGGGCAGCTTCCCTCTTTAGTCTTTAGTCCCAGGCGTGGGACCATCCCTTTTCTTTTCAGCTTTCACATTCTCTCCTCATCTCTCCTGTCTCATTACATCCTCATCTCTCCTGTCTCATTACATATTAAAATGGCCCCTTCTGTCTATCTGGGAAGAGATGGAAGGTGCCTCTGAATTATTAATGCCAGCAAAGCACACAAATGGAGTTTCTTCACTCTCCTCTTCAAACAGCAGCCCTTTTAGAGGTCGTAAGCTTCAGAAGGAAAATATTTTCTACATTTAGAACTTGTAGAATGTTCCACTTCTACGTTTTCTTATCGAGAATGGACTGAATAAAGGACAGAGATGCTTAGCATCCACACATAGGTGGCAACATGTCACCCCTCCTGCAGTCTTCTACATGGATGTTATTTCTCAGTCCTCTAAACTGCACTATAAAATCCAAAAACAAAAACCCCTGGGTCATATTGACATGTCTTAGGCCCATGCTGTACATACATGTGTAGAATTGATATGGAGTTCCTCAATCATAGCAGAATTTTTCTTTTTCATTTATCTATCTATCTACTATCTATTTACTATCTATCTATCTATTTTATTTTTTTCTTTTTTTTCTAGACAGGATTTCTCTGTGTGGCCTTGCCTATCCTGGACTCACTTTGTAGACCAGTCTGGCCTTGAACTCACAGAAATTTACCTGCCTCTGCTTCCTGAGTGCTCGGGTTACAGGTGTGCACCATTGCACCCAGCTTTTATTTATTTATTTTTTCTAAGACAGGGTTTCTTTGTGTAGTCGTAACTATCCTGGAACTTGATCTGTACATAAGCCTGGCCTCTAACTCAGAGCCCTGCCTCTGACTCCTGAATGCTGTCATTAAAAGCATGTGCCACCTGATAGATAGCAGGGCTTCTTAAACTATTTCTACTGTTGAACACTTTTCCCTCAATAATCCTAGATCTTTATTAACAGTTACCAGGTGTACAAACTAGTGGATTTCCTTACGACATTTAGTGCATTTAATATAGTTTGGTCATCTTCAATCCTCGGCTGTCATATATTGCACCCTTCCTCTCTGTTCTGCTTTATCTACTTCCAAGCTCTCTTTCTACTTTCATGCATATCTCTACTGTTTTTTAGTACTATTGTTATATATATATATATATATATATATATATATATATATATAGGCATATAAATGTGACCTGATGAGTCCATTTAGTGTTATCCACACATATGTGTTTTAGGGCTGACCACTTGAGAGTAGATAATGACCTTGGAGGTGTATTCCTTAGGGAAAAAAACTAATTCTTCCTCTCTTGGCAGTCATTAGTTGCCTGGGGTTCTTCATCTAGAAATGGACCACCTTATTGGATGTTCATCATCCACATTATTATGTCAATTGCTGTTCCATTTGTTCAGGTCTTGTTTAAGCTACTATGTTGTTGAGATTTCATGGGTGCCGCTTCCAAGTCTGACATAGAAGACACATTCTCACAGCAGACTTCCTAGCCCTCCGGCTCTTGCAACCCTTTTGCTCCTTCTTCCACAATGCTCCCTGAGCCTTGGGTATAGTGTTGGTATTGAAAGATGTATCAGTGAGGGGGTGTACCCTGCAGTCAGTGGTTTTCTACATTTTGACCAGTTGTGGATTTCTGTATGGGTATAAGGATAATTATTTTAAATGTGGTCAGGGGGTCTACTGGTTTAGACTTAGAAAGTCATAGACTTTCCTCAAGGTTCTATGACCTCACAGTAACCAGCATCAATCCTTTCTTATCATGTAGGCCTTAAATCCAATGACATAGCTCCCTAATAAATACCACTATTGAGCCTTATTGTCTGTATTGTTGTACTGGTCATTGTCGTATTCCATAAGCGTCAAAGCTAAATGGTACAATGGATTGTTTATATCGCTGAACATGTGTGGGCCCAGTCCACTGGGGGTGATACCACCCTTAAGCTTATGGTTTCGGATGGTATAAGAAAACAGGATGAGCAAGCCATGAGCATCAGGCCAGTCAACAGCATTCTTCCATGGCCCCTGCTTCAGTTCCTGTCTGCAGGTTCCTCCTTTATTTGAGTTCCTTTCCCTGACTTCCCTCAGTGATGGACTGTGTGCTGGCTAGACTTATGTCAACTTGACACAAAATATAGTCATCTGAGAGGTGGGAACCTCAGTTGAGAAAATGACTGTATAAGATTGGGCTGTGATACTTCTGTGCAGGGGTTCTAGGTTATCTCCATGAATAGTCCTTGGTTGGAGAATGAGTCTCTGGTTCAAGTTTTCTGGTTCTGTTGCTCTCCTTGTGGGGTTCCCGTCCTCTCCAGCTCTTACTATTTCCCACATCTTACATAAGATTCCATGCACTCTGCCCGTCAATTGCAGGCCCCAGAAGATGACAATGCAGCCACTCCTGATGTGATCTGCTAGGCTAAAATCAGAAGGAAGGAGAAGAGGACCTCCCCTATCAGTGGACTTGGGGAGGGGCATGCGTGAAGAAGGGGGAGGAAAGGTGGGGTCGGGAGGGGAGGAGGAGGGGGCTTATAGGGGGATACAAAGTGAATAAAGTGTAATTAATAAAAAAAAATTTAAAAAAGATTGGGCTGTGAGCCTGGCATAGTGGCACATGCCTCCTGTGATCTCAGCACTCAGGGAGGCAGAGGCAGACAGATCTCCATGAGCTTGAGGCCAACATGGTCTACAAAGTAAGTCCAGGACAGCTAAGGCTACACAGAAGAACCCTGTCTCAGATTAAATCAATAAATAAATAAATAAGATTGGGTGATGGACAAGCCTATAGAGCATTTTCTTAATTAATGACAGCTGGAAGAAGGCCCAGACCATTGTGGGTGCTGCCATCACTGGGCTGGAGGTCCTGGGTTCTATTAAAAAAACAAAAAAAAAAAAAGGAAGCTGAGCAAGCCATGTGGAGCGAGCTAGTAAGCAGCATTCTTCTGTGGCTTCTGCATCAGCTCCTGCCTTCAGGTTCCTGCCATCTTTCAGTTCCTGCCCTGGCTTCCTTCGAGGATAGACTACATTGTGGAAATGTATGCTCAGTAAGTCCTGTCTTTCTCAACTTGCTTTTTGGTCGTGGTGTTTCATCACAGAGGTAGAAACTGAGATAACTGGTGAACTCATTACTTATCTTGTTTTGAGCTAATTTTCAGCAGTTGCACATTCAGAAACCCTTTAGTTATTCAGGACTCTTTCATTAAGTTAGTGAAACTCTATGTGAACCCACATTGTCTGTGAAAATAGCCACCTCTAACCTGAGTCCCTATCAAGTGCCAATGATATGAGGCCACTATCAAGCAAATGTGTTATACTTTGCCTCCCTAAGTGAGTCACCATTATTTCACTGAGTGGTTCCAGTCCCTAAGCAGAGCCAATGATGTTTAAAGTGATTAGGAGTAGATCTTTGAAGTAGAATGTCACACTTTAATTCAAATTTAATCTGGCTTACACCTTCTGGTGGAAGCCTATATAAGGACATGGAAGAAGGAAGCTTTTGCCCTCTACCTCCTTGCTATTGTCTTGCTAGCAAGTCCATTTCCTTACCGTCATTACAGCCTACTTCTTTGGCATTCCAGCATATACAGAAGACTGAGACATCCAGCCTCATGGTCAGAGCAACTATTGGATTCTTGGACTTTCTGTTCATAGCCAGCCATTGTTGGATTAGTTGGACCACAGCCTATAAATCATCCTAATAAATCCCCTTTCTAAAAAGAGAGAGATTCATTCTGTAAATTCTGTTACTCTAGAGAACTTTCATTGTCCTATTGCTTTAGCTAAAACTTCAAGTACTATATTGAATGGGTATTGAGAGAGTGGACAACATTGTCTTGTTCCTGATTTTAGTGCAAATGCTTTGAATTTCTATTTAGGTTTATATTGGCTGTGAGCTTGCTACAAATTGTCTTTATTGTGTTGAGAAATGCCCATTGCATCCCTAGTCTTTCCATGGCTTTTATCATGAGGGAATCTTGGATTGTCAAAGATTTTCTACATTGTTGAAAAAATATCATTATTTAATATTGATATATATTTTACTAAAGCAGTGATTATTCCTTAACCAGCTATATACCCAAATCACCACACAGAGACAAAGATTTAATTAACCTAGAGCACAATGTTGGGCAAAAATTATTCCATCTTATACCTCCAAGCCAGTATAGCTTCCTCCCATTCAGATTTCCCACATTACACTTGCTTTTTAGTCATATCTCAGGTCTAATTCATCTCTCCTGATGTTTCCTGGTCCTCTCCTCTCGGATCTCCCCTGCACTGTACCTTTTCTCCTCCCCTCATCAAACTAGGATGTCCCATCCTATTCTCTCCATTGCTCAGCATTGGCTGGTTGGTTTTACTGGCAATACAGAGAATATATGGTGGCATGTTTACACAAACTGGAGACAGGCGATGCTTAGAATAAACATCACAATGCAATGTCCACATTGAAACCAGATAGTGGTAGAGAAATCCACATTTGAATGAGTAAGGTGTACACAGCCCACAAGAACATTACGTCAACACTGCATCAAAGGAGTTGATTATGTGGTTTTTGTCTTTTAGTCTGTTTATTTATCACTTTATGTATGTTGAACCATCCCTGCATCTATGGGATAAAGCCAATTTGATCATGGTGGATAAAATCTTTTTTTTATTTTTAATTACACTTTATTCACTTTGTATCCCCCATAAGCCCCTCCCTCCTCCCCTCCACATCCCACCCTTCCTCTCCCTTCTTCATGCATGCCCCTCCCCAAGTCCACTGATAGGGGAAGTCCTCTTCTCCTTCCTTCTGATCTTAGTCTATCAGATCACATCAGGAGTGGCTGCATTGTCATCTTCTGTGGCCTGGTAAGGCTGAATCTTTTTTATATGTTCTTGGATTCCATTTGAAATTATTTTATTGAAAAAACATTTTATTGAAAAAATATGTGTTCATTTAGGATACTGGTCTGCAAATTTCTTTTCTTGTGTCTTTATGTGGTTTTGGTATCAAGTTAGTAGACCTTGTAAAAAGAAGCAAGAAATGATGCTTCAGTTTCTATTTAGCATAATAATTTAAATAGTGTTGGTGTTAATTTTTTTTAAAAAATCTTGTAGAATTCTCTAAATCTGTCTTTAAAAAATCAAGACATTTTTGATTAGGAGATTTTTAATTACTGTCTCTGTTTCAGTGGGGTTGTGGATCTGCTTAAGTTGCTTAACTGATCTGGACTTACCTTTAGTACGTGGACTATAACAAGAAATTTATTCTTTTTTTGTTTTTTCAGTATGGTGGAGTACATATTTTTTAAAATGTATCCTTATGATTCTCTGAATTTCCTTGGTGATTATTGTATTGTCCCTTTTTATCTATAATTTTATTAATTTGGACCTTCTCTGTGTATTAATTTGTGTGTTTGTCAATCTTGTTGATTTTTCTCAAAGACACAACTCTTTTTCATTGATTCTTTGTATCAGTTTTGCTGTTGTTACTCTGTTTGTTTTCAGCCCTGGTTTTGATTATTTCCTTCTACTATTTCTTATTGTTGGGTGTTACTTCTTCCTTTTGTTCTAGATTTCCCAGGTGTGCTGTTAAAGTGCTATTATGACATCTCTTTAATTTTATTGAAGGCACCTAGTGACACAAACTTGTCACATAGAATTGCCTTCAATGGTGCCCACCAGTCTGGGTATGTTGTATATTCATTCAGTTATAAAGGTTTTTAATTCCCTCTTGCTTTATGTCTTCATGTCCTATATTTTATTCAGTAGTAGGTGGTTCGGCCCCCACGAGTTTATAAACTTTTGTTGTTCCTGTTATTGTTGATACCCAGCCTTAATTTGTAGTAGTCAGATAGGATACAGGATGTCACTTTTCATGTATCTATTGTGAGTTGCCTTGTGTCCAGTATGTGGTAAATATTGAGGAAAGTTCCATGAACTTCTGAAAAGTAAATTCTTTTCTGTTTGGGTTAAATGTTCTATAAATAGCTGCTATATTCCCTTGGTTCAATATCTTATTTAGTTTCATCATTTCTCTGTTTAAGTATTTTTTTTTTTCTGAATGGCCTGTCTTTTGGTGAGAGTGGAGTGTCTGAAGTAATGTAATATTAGGGTTTGAAGGACAATATGTGATTGTAGCTATAGTAGTCTTTCTTTTACGACTGTGAGTGTTCTTGTGTTTGGTACATAGATGTTTAAAATTGTAATATCCTCTTAGTGTATTTTTTTCCCTTTGAGTATGCAATGTCCTTCCCTATCTTTTCTGATTAGTTTTGGTTTGAAGTATATTTTGTCAGATAATAAAATGGCCACACCTGATTTCATCGTGGGTCCATTTGCCTGGAATATCTTTTAGCAATATTGATATTAAGGTGATTTCTGGGATGGAACAAAAGGATGGACTCTGTTTTTATATCTAATCTATTAGTCTGTGTCTTTTTATTGTGTGATTGAGACCATTAATGTTTAGAGTTACCAATAAGCAGTATTTATTGATTTCTGTTATTTTGTTGTGATGGTTTGTGCCTTCCCTTTTTATCAGCTGGTCTGTTTTATTTCCTTGTGTTTTCCTTGGTTGTTAACCCCTTAAAGTTGAAGTTTTTCTTCTAGTATGTTCTATAAACCTGGGTTTTTACATAAATACAGCTAAAATTTGGTTTTATCATGGAATGTTTTTCCTTATCCATAAATTGTGATAGATAGTTTTGTTGGGTATTGTCGACTGAGCTGTCATCTATAGTCTCTTGGAGTCTACAGCACATATGCCCATATCCTTCTGGCTTTCAGGGTTTCCATTGAGAAGGCAGATATTATTCCAATGGACCTTTCTATGTAACATGTTTGTTTGTTTGGTTGGTTGGCTGGTTGGTTGGTTTTCCCTTGCAGCTTTTAATATCCTCTCCTTGTTCTCTAGATTCAGTGCTTTCTTTATTACATGTCATGGGTAATTTCCTTTCTGGTCCAGTCTATATGATGTTCTATATGTTCCTTATTCTCCACATGATGTTCTAAACATCCAGTAGGCACTTCCTTCTTATATAGAAGAAATTTTTTCTATTATTTTCTTTAAAAATAATTTTCTACCTTTAATTTTGGTTTCTTTTTCTTCCTCTACTACTATTATTTATACATTTAGTCTTTTTTATAGCGTCCCAGATTTCCTGGATGTTTTGTGCCAGGATATTTTTTTTTAATTTAACTTTTTTTTGGATCAGCTACCCATTTCTTCTTCCTTGTCTGTAACACCTATAGGTGAGGCTTGCCTCTGAGATTTTTATATGAAATACTAAATTATTTATATGAAATACTAAATTATTCTTTTCCAGTTTTATTTCATTTTGGGCTTTTTTTTAAGTTATTCCATTATATATTAAATTCTACCTTTGTGTCTTGACTTGTTTTCATTATTTCATTCAACTGTGTTCTCATTGACTTCATTAAGGGATTTATTCATATTCTTGTTAAAGTCCTTCAATATATTTATAATAGCTATTTTGAAGTCCTTTGCCACGGACCGGCCCAGTCGAGCTCCCGTCGTCCTCGGGAGAACAAGGCTTTAGACAGAAAGACACGGTTTCGGCGAAGAATTGACAGACAGAGACACCTTGATGGTTTTGACTCTGCTGCAACTTTACTGAAATCAAGCTAGTATTTTTATAATGATTTTACAAAAGGCACCTTAAAATTGGCATACTTCCCAGAACATTCAGACTTTTACCAAGAATACAAAGTTTACATTTTAACTCAAAATGCAATCAAACATAAAGCAGTACCCACAAATAATCTTGGCCTAAAAACTTTTTGATCAGAGCAAACAAAGGAAAAGAAACCTCAAATATAATTTCATTATTGCTAACCAATGAAGAGGAAAGTCAGGAGCTAAATCAGATGCCTGCCAAAGTCCTTCTCTATATCAAAATCTAACTACACCTTTGTTAACCCTCCTCCCATATGTCCTGCCCAAGATTTATGATCTTCTCTAGGAACAAGGCACTGAAGGGAGGGGGAAACTCCCGCCAGCTGTACCTCTCTTGCTATTATTTCTTAAGAAGGAGCTTACTATTATTTTACTATTTTAATGCCTATTAATACTAAATCTAATTCATTACTTTCCTTAAACTTATTTTTATTAAAGCCTTTAACAATCTACTAATAATAAATTTCTTTATGAAGTTAGTTGTGCTGTTTCAGGTGTCACAGGGAAAGATCAAAGAATTCATTATTCCAGCCCCAGAGCCACAACTGAAGAAGCGTAGAAATCTCAGAACACGTCTCTTTTCCAAGTGGGATGAGTTTGCCAGGGACCTTCCAGGGGGCATTATTTCCGGGGAAATCATATCCCCCACCCTGTAGCTTATGCTACTATGGCGACACTGGTGTGGGTGTGACAGTCCTTGTCTTGAGAGGCAGCTATACCCACATTGTTTGGAGCCTACCACAATGAGTTACTGGTTTCTGCTGAAAGCATATTGTCTTAGCCATTCATGTTTGTGTTTTTGTTCTGGCATCTAGGTACTTTGTTGCAGAATATTTGGTTCTATTGTGAACCCCAAAATTGTTAACTGTAAAACCCTGTTTCCTGTTTGGTGTAGTCACATATCTTTAATCCAAGAACTTTCTGTTTCTTGTAAATAGGTGATTATGGTGTGGTTCAGTGAGCCCTAGCACACACCTTTAATTCAAGAGTTTTCTGTACACAGGATTTAATAAAGTTAATCCTAGATCAAGAGACAGAGCAAGAAACCGACTGGCAGCGATTAAATAGTAGGCGGGACTTTGAGTTGAGGGATATTTAAGACAGTATGGAGAAACAGGAAAGGCTTTATGGCTTAAGCTTTGGCTTTAGCTCAGGCTTCAGCTCTTCAGCTCCCTGGCTTTTGGGGCTTTGAGCTAGTAAGCTTTTGACCTTGGATTTTTTTGGCCTTTTCCTCCTAGGCTGTCAGTTGGGCTAGTGAGTCTTCTGGGGTTTTTTCATCCGGACCTGAGCTGAAAAGAAGGTCAGCTGGATGCTGTCTCTGCCTCTCTGAGGTAGCAGGTTTTCAGCCCCACACTGGTTCCTGAGTCTTTATTGGTAAAATAGAACAGTTGGGATTTTCATTATTGACTATAAAAGCAGTATTTGAGGTGTTTCCTCAAGTCAATATTCTGTCTTGTCTTTGTTGAGGAAGTGGTCTGTTCCTTGGTTGTTTTTGTCCTCTCTGAACCCTAAGCAAGTGTAGTGGCTGTGGGGTCCCTGGTAGAGAGTGCTTCTGTTGGTTGGAGGGTGACAGGAAAAAATGGATATGGACTAGGAGGAGCTAGGGAGACCAGTATCATACTAAAAAGCAGAGTTCCCAAAGAATGGAGGCGGGGTAAAACAAGGGGCTTCTGAAATCAGGCTGCTACAGAACAAAGAGAAAGTCTGTAGAGATCTTAATGGAGGACAGAAAGAATCATGAAAATTGTCCACATAAATCTCAAACCAGGGGAAAGCAGCCTTACCAGGCCACAGAAGAAGACAATGCAGCCACTCCTGATGAAACCTAATTGACTAGGATTGGGGAGGGGCATGCATGCAGAGGGTGGAGGAAGGGAGGGATTGGGACAGGAGGAGGGAGGGAACCACGGGGCGGGAGGGAGATTTCTTGCAGTGTGTGGCCACTGCAAGAAAGGTCTGCACTTGAGCATGATATTTTGACAGTCATCAGATTACACTGGAGGATCTAGAATGCAGTATTCACTCTCCATTTTCTAGCATTTTCATTGTTTCAATAACAGTGTAGGTTCTAACTGGCCTTCCTATATTTTCAAATATGGTCATTGATGTCTGACACTGGACACTGCCTTTCCAGGATTTTTAAAAGTCTAGTGGTTTCATAGTATTAGTTTGTAGTATCACTGCAAAACAAGAAAATATAGTAGCTAATCACAGAACTCAACAGTCTTACAAACTTAATAGGGAATGTCACATATGGCCAAGTCCTCCAATTAACAATAATCTCAACACAGCGCACACTCTGAACAGCACGCTGCCTATGGTCATGAGGTAAGTCAAAACATATGAACTGATTACCAAAAGTTTCTAGGGAAGCCAGAAATACCCCAAGATTCGCAAATGAACATCTTTTGAGTCTTTGTTATTTTTGAGGAACTCTATTTAGTACTGAGACCTTACAAAAAATTAAGAGGAATAACACACTAATGTTTTTTAAGTTACAGTAGAGATAAACATTTCATGAAAGGCAAATAATGTTGTGAAGTAAACACAACTATTACCCACCTGGCTTTAACTGCGTGTACATATAGAGAACAAAAGAAAACCGATTTGGCGTTTTCAAAGATGTGCTCTTTCCAGAACACCCATACATATAAAATTAATATCTTGAAAAAAAAAATAGAAGACCTTTGAAAGCATGCCAGTTAACTCATCCTGCAGGAGTAGGATACACTCATAAAAATTTACCTTTCTTCACAGGGGTTAGTAGGCCCAGAAGAGACACCACCTGGGAAAGGCCTGAGCAAACTAACTCAGCTGCTACCCAGGCCCTCTACTTCCTGTACGAGCTGCTGGAGCAGGTGGAGGAAGTAGACATCATTGCTACGTGTATGGCCTGTGCTAGGCCCACTGGCAGGCCCCCATCATGGGGCCACCGCAGCTGCAACCCATGCTGTTTGCCCTGCTGGGAGATGGAGAACACAGGGAAGTGGAGCTGCCTGCTGGCTAGCTGACTCTCGACGAGCCTAGAGGAAGCCAACATCAGGTGCAGGGGTTGTGCGGCAGCCTGGAGGTCACACGGAACCTGCCCCCCTGACACCTGGACTAGCACTAAAATCACCCTGGCTCTGGGCAACAGCGGAATATCAGAGAGGAGTCTTGGCAATGGTTCAAGTATTTATGAAGCTTCAGAAACCAGAACCCTTGAACCAGACCAATTCTCTGCAATGAACATTTTTCATGTAAAACTGTTTTCATGGATATATATATACACATATATAGTGTGTGTGTTTTATATGTATGTAGTATTATAGTGTGTGATGCACTGAAGTTTCCAGTGCCATGGTGACAAACCAATATGTGATGGAGAGGTGGGAAAGATGGGAGAATGAAGAGGTGAGCGCACAGTGGTGGAAAAGGTGGCACTAGAGACGAGACAGCAGTGACAGGTGGGGGGAGGCTGCAGTCAACAGGGGACACGTCATCTGTCAGCAAGGACAGTCGCAGAGTGGTGTGCCACCGCCTGGAGCTTGCACAGACTCAGTCCCAGGACACATTGCCCGGCTGCAGTTTACCCGGCTGTGAGCAACAAGAGGATGCCTGAGATGAAGAACAGTTTGTTTTCTTTTTTTTTTATATATATATTTTTTCTTTATTAATTACACTTTATTCACTTTGTATCTCCCCCCCCCTGTGGTTTCCTCCCTCCTCCCATCCCAATTCCTCCCTTCCTCCACCCTCTGCATGCATGCCCCTCCCCAAGTCCACTGATAGGGGAGGACTTCTTTTCCTTCCTTCTGATCCTAGTCAATTAGGTCTCATCAGGAGTGTCTGTGTTGTCTTCTTCTGTGGCCTGGTAATGCTGCTTCCCTCTCAGGGGGAGGTAATTAAAAAGCAGACCAATCAGTTAATATCAGAGACAGTCCCTGTTCCTATTACAATGAAACCCACTTGGATACTGAACTGCCATGGGCTACATCTGTGCAGGGGTCTTAGGTTATCTCCATGCATAGTCCTTGGTTGGAATAGCAGCCTCAGGAAAGACCCCTGTGCTCAGATTTTTTTGGTTCTGTTGCTCTCCTTAAAAATACTCAACAAAATACTTGCAAACCGAATCCAAGAACACATCAAAGACATCATCCACTACGACCAAGTAGGCTTCATCCCAGGCATGCAGGGGTGGTTCAATATATGGAAATCCATCAATGTGATCCACCATGTAAACAAACTGAAGGAGAAAAACCACATGATCATCTCCTTAGATGCTGAAGAGGCATTTGACAAAATCCAACATCCATTCATGTTTAAAGTATTGGAGAGATCAGGAATACAAGGCACATACCTGAACATAGTAAAGGCAATATACAGCAAGCCTATAGCCAACATCAAACTCAATGGAGAGAAACTTAAATCATTCCCACTGAAATCAGGGACAAGGCAAGGCTGTCCACTGACTATTTCTGTCTCCATATCTTTTCAACATTGTACTTGAAGTCCTAGCCAGAACAATATGACAATTGAAGGAGATCAAGGGGATACAAATTGGAAAGGAAAAAGTCAAAGTATCACTGTTTGCAGATGATATGATAGTATACCTGAGTGACCCCAAAAACTCTACCAGGGAACTCCTGCAGCTGATTAACACCTTCAGCAAAGTGGCCGGATACAAAATTAGCTAAAAAAAATCAGTTTGTTTTCTGAATTAGACCTCCTTGAAAGTCCTCCATGGTCCGTGCAGCCCCCTAGAGTCCATGTTGGTATCCACAGTTTGTGCTGTGGGCTCAGGCCCTGTTAAAGACCAAGGTTCAAGTGGATATCCACAAACTGTGGCCTCTGGAGGCCATGTGGATCTCTGAGACCCATGTTGCCAACAGAGGCCACTGTTTGTGCTACTGCAGGAGGCTGCTGGTGTTATTTTATTTATTAATTTATTTTTATTATTAGTTACATTTTATTAACTTTGTGTCCCACTCCCTCATTCCCTCCCAATCCCACCCTCCCTCCCTCATCTCCTCCCTGACCCTTTCCAAGTCCACTGATAGGTGAGGACCTCCTCCCCTTTCATCTGACCCTGTTTTATCAGGTCTCTTCTGGACTGGCTGCAATGTCCTCCTTTGTGGGCTAACTAGGGCTGCTCCTCCCTGGTGGTGGGGGAAGGTGGTGTCAAAGAGCCTGCCATTGAGTTCCTGTCAGAAATAGTCCTGTTGCCCTTACTAGGATACCCACTTGGCTACCATGGACTACATCAGGGCAGAGATTCTAAGTTATATCCACGCATGGTCCTTGGTTGGAGAAACAGTCTCATATAAGACCCCTGTGCCCAGATATATTTGGTCCTTGTGGAGCTCCTATCCTCTCCATGTCATATTAACTCCCCCTTTTTTCATATGATTCCCTAAACTCTGCCGAAGGTTTGGTTATGAGTCTCAGTATCTGCTTTGATTTGGATGTAAGAGAAAACAAGTAACAGGACAGGAGCCTACCACAGAGAGCCTCTGAAAGACTCTACCTAGCAGTGTATCAAAGCAGATACTGGTGTTATTTTTTTAACTATTTGTTTGTAGTTTTTATACCTCTACCTCTTTTCTCTGCTACAATCCCTTTCAACACCCCAACACCAAGTAGGAGAGAAGGAAGATTAGAGGGGAGAGGGGGCAGAATGTTCTTTATGTACTTCCTGATGGTTAGGGTCCTTGGGTTCCTTGGGGCAAGCCCAATCTTCATTTCAGGATATCTCCAAATTCTTCCCATCAAACTGCATCAACAGCAACCAGGAGCAACAGGAGGAAGCAGCAGCATTTTTTCTTCCTCAGAGGCCCCTAACACTCCCTGGGCTCTGGCATTTATTCTCTCTCCAGATTCCTCAGAATTACACTATCTGCATCTGGCAAAAAGCCCCTGTACTGCTGCCTGAACCAGTGTTAATGTCTGTGGTCTGTGCTGCTGCTGAAGGTCATTTTGGGGTAAGTGATCCTACTGCAGCAAAGAGTTGTGTCAATGGCCCTTGTTAAGACCCAAGGCCACGATCTATGGCACAGCCTGAAGCCATATTGCTATCCATGGGTCATGCAGCTCCCAGAGACCATGTTGATGTGAGTGGCCGGGGCTGCTACCTGAAGCTATGTTGATGTCTGTGGTCTTTTCCATGATGCCTTAGAGGGTCGTGTTGTGGTCCATGATCCTGCTGCAGCTGGGGGCCAGATGTCCATGGCCAGTGTTACCACTGAAGACCATGTGGATGTCCATGGTCTGGGCCACTGCTTGAAGCCATGTTGATGTCCATAGGCCACACTGCCCCCAGGTCCTTGCAGCCTATGCCTCAGAGGTCATGATGATGTCCATGGCCCATGCTGCTGAGGCCCACAGCTATGAACCATGGTTATGTCCGTGATCTGTACTGACATTAGAAACCATGTTGAAGTCCATGGCACATGCTGGCACCGGGGACCATGTGGAAGTTCTATGATACATGCTCCCACTGACTGTAAAGGGCAAAGAACCTAACATTGGCAGCTATCAGTGAATGCAGACCCGCAGCTGATGAGAGACATAGAAGGCTTCTGTGACAACCTCTCCACCTCACCCCACCCCCCAGAAAAGTAACAACCTAAACAGGAAGCCATCAAAGAGAACTCTTAAAAATTGTGATGCTAAAGTGTAGCCCTTCACAATTGATGGTGTGTGGTGGGAAAGGACTCCATTTTCTTTAAAGGGCTGACCACTGAGAGTTTGACCAAGCTCCATTAAGTGAGTACATGGGCAACACAAATTGGACAATTTGGATTTTTGTTTTCTTTCTTCTTTTTTGGGGGGGGGTCACAAGCATGGGGGTGCATACCTGGAAATACTGGGAAGTAAGTGGGATCAGGGTACATTTTGTGAAATTCCCAAATAATCAACAGAAATATTATGATGGAAAAAAGTTTTACTTTTTTAACCAAGCCCTCCTCCCACACTAACCCACTTCTAATCACCCTGACAATCCCACAGCTAGTGTCCAACAAAGACCATGGTTGTTAGTTCACAGTGAATTTATCCATTCTTGCATCTCTGCCACGAATGGTAAGCCACCATGTCCCTCTTGTGTCCTTATTCTCGTAGAGGCATGATCTGAAGGAATGGACACAAGATTGATGAACGAGGTAGGTGTATCTGCCTCTGGAAAACCTGCAGTCTGGTATGGACAGGGGTCAGTAAATAGATTCTGTAAGTATTTTAGTAGAGAAAGTACACAGTGCAATACTGAATGTAAAAGAGTACTTCAAGCAGCTTAGAAGGTGTTCAAAGAAGGAGGAAGAGATGTCAAGGCCAAACGGCTGAGAGCAAGGAATGCAAAGAAAAAAGATAAATGATAGAATTGTCTTAAGCAAGAAAACAAAACAACCTCTCATCAAAGCAGCTTCAAAAGTCAACAGTAAGAGAAAGAAGCTGAGAACAAAGAGGCCAGTTAGGCTGATGAACAAAATCAGGTTGTGGTAACGATGCTGATCCTAAGACAGCAGGAGAAACTGAAAAACCTAAGGGTTTCCCAGGTTACTTAGGAGCCAGCCTTAGCAGACCCTAGCCATTATCTAGAGAATGGAACATGAGTCAAAAATGAATATGGAGCTGGAGGATGGCCTCAGTGGTGAAGAGCGCTTCCTGTTTTGCAGAGGATCAGGGTTCAATTCCCAGCAGCACACAACAGCCTGTAACTCCATCTGTTGAGACGCAGTGGCCTCTTCTGACTTCCATGGTGCACGTACACATTCGCAGGCCAAACACTCATACATTCATTAAAAAAAATAATAAAATAAGCCGGGGGTAGTAGACCATCCCATTGTCCCAGACAGACGCTGGAGGATATCTATGAGTTCAAGACCAGCCTGGTGCTACGAAGTGAGCACCAGGAAATCCAGCACTACATAGAGAGACCCTGACTCAAAAAATAACAAGACAACAACAACAATAATAAAGTCCATTTTAAATTTTGGTAAGGATGAATATGGGATTTCTAAGACAGATACTGCGAGAGTCAAGCATGAAATTTGATTTTACAGAGGGGCCAGGAAACTAAGTATCTCTGTAGCCATGAGTCATCCATAGTTCCAAAGGTCAAAAAAGGGTCTAAGACCAGCTCGGAGCAAGGGGTTAAGGTGGCCTATTAAAGCAGAGCAAAGTGAGAAAGGAGGACTTAAACCAAACCTCAAAAAAAAAAAAAAAAAAGGCAACATCTAAAGGAAAGGGAAAGCAAATGGAAAGTCTGCATGCCAGACACTGAGAAGAATGCTCTCTGCAGTCAACCAGGCCATTCTGGGTTCTGAAAGCTCCAGCGGAGTCAAGCAATTCTGGTAATACTCAGTGGGTTAGCCTAACTAGGCCAGGCTTGGATGCCAGCACAGTGAATCAGGCCAGAAAAAGCCAATGCAGGACTTCCAGAAGCCTGGGGAATTGGACGGAGATCTAAACCCTAAATGGACAAAGACAAGTGGAAAAATAAATGTGATGCGGCAAGTGGATAAGGACCGGCGGGCCACACACAGTGCGAACAGGGCTCAGAGCAGAGCCCCGGGTCTGAGGACACAAATCCAGACCAGAGGGAAGATACGAGGGTGACTTTGTATCTATTGAGATTACTGAATCTGTGTAATTAATCACTACACACTATTCGAAGGCAATCCCCTAATAACTCTTATTTTAAGGACATTGACTTTTTATAAGTATCTGCTGCTTTGCTGAGTCAGGCTTCCTTGACTAAGAACAATGAGCATCGTATTAGAAAGGACTGCATTGCTTCGCCAGGATTAAACGGACATAACGCCAGTTTTAATAATCTTTTGCAAAACTACCTCAAGTTCCTATCTCTTTTGGAAAAGAAAAGGCTTAACTATGTTAAAGATCTTAAGAAATCATTAAATTCGGGGCATCAGAGTGATAGCTGTAATAAAATTAATAAACTTTGACACATGGGACTAAGAGATCATGCCGCGCATCAAAAGGGAGTCTTAAAGTATAACTTTTCTTCAGGACTAGATTAAATAAGCTTAACGTTCTCTGGTGTCAGAGTCAATCAGAAAACAACAGTTCACCGGTTCAGTTAAATGTGGAAAAAGTGTTTTCTCAGACAACCTCTTCTCCCTGGGCTGGAAAAACCAGCATGCAGTCTGGAGATCCTATGCCTTCCCGGTCAAAGCCTCTCAGGACTGAGCCGCCTGGGAATCTGTGTGGCACGGCGCCATCTACTGCGAGTCTGCAGAACTGCAATCCTATGACTTTACTTGTGAAGCTTGGTCCTCTGGGTGAGAACAGCAATGATTTTGCTTGTGGGAGGTTTTATAGGGACTATAAAAAAATTTTTTTAAAGATGCAAATTAGAGATTCCCATGGATGCACTTAGATCCATGGGATGAATACTTGAACAATTAAATTAGACAAGAAGTTTCCTTGCTGTGGGGAAATCAGTTTGGAAATTGGTGATTACTTTCTTGGCATTTCAGAGAACAGACAAACATTCTGGAGGTTGTTTTCTTTTTTAACTCAAATCCCAAAGCATGCAATTCTAATTAAGATGACTGAATTATGTATATGTAGAAGAAAGGAAAAATACTTATGTAGGTCTGTTTTATTTATAAAAGAATGTTTGCATGACTCTCTTCTGCTACGGTCAGGCATCAATTATTTAAAGGCAAGCGTTCTATTTGGCTCAGTCTCTCTTTCTTTAATGTTGGTACCTAAACTCCATCCAGCAGTGCCACAGAAGAGAAGAGATGTGTGGTACCGAACAATCACACGAAGCCTATTAGCTGAGTTTGAAAATAGTGCTGATAGGTCAGCAAGGCAAGATGTTATGGTAGTTTGCCAAATCACCAGTACTACCTGAGTCCCTGTGATTTCCAAGATAAGAGCTGTTTGCAATTATGTTTTATGAGCACAAGCATGAGTGCATTATGATGCTGAGCTATTGCCCGCTAGTTTTGGCTAGAAGCTGGGCTGAGAAGCTGTGTGCATTAAGAGCCTGAACTGTCACAACACTAAGCATGTTTGATCCTAAAATGGCAGGGACCATGTTGAAAAACAATTATTCTGGAAAAATAGCAATTTGGGATGATCCCTTGAGCAGGATGAAAAGACTGTAGTACCTGAAAAAGATAAATGGCTGAGAAGAAACAGGAGTTACCAGGGGAGTAAGGGGAAAGGAGAAGAGAGTGGGGAAAAAAGAGGGAACCTTGCAGTGTTTCTTCGCTCACTCTCCAGTTTTCCTTCATTCTTCTCCTCCAAAGGTTAAGAGGACTCTGTTATGATTTTTTTTAAGTTGATAATGTCAATGTAGAAGGCTGTTATGTCTGAGATTTGAGTAGCCAGTTTTACTTCAAGAGCGTCTGCAAGAATGACCTGCTCTTGGTTTAGGAATGGGTTTGTTGTTTTTTTATTTTGTTTTTGAGACAGGGTTTCACTTTGTAGCCCTGGCTGGACTGGGACTTGCTATGTAGACCAGGCTGACCTCAAACTCACAGAGAGGTACCTGCTACTCCTACCTTCTGAATTAACGGGATTAATGGTGTTTGTCACCATGCCCAGATCAAGAATGATGAACCCCTAAGCCTTCATATCAACTGGTGCTTAGGGAAAGAAGAACACTGGACAACTTCTGGACTTAACAACTGAGGCCCTTCAGTTCCCTGCTAGACCTTTCAGAACAACTGGGCTCCAACTAAGATAGACAATGCTCAAAATCTCGAAGAAGACCACCACTGCCTTCGCTGTGTGGACAAGGCCATGTTTGGCACTGCTGAATGAATGAGCGATGAGTTGTAAAGAAGTGAAGACTAAGAAAACTATTCACTAAGCACTGCTTTGTGTCAGGCAGGGTCTTAGGTTTGCATCCCTGGTTCAGGGTTTCGGATCTTCCCTGAGATGCATTAGCTCTGTCATAAAGTCATATCCTTCCCCCCCCCTTCCATTGCCAAAAGCTCTTTTACTGCCTTGATTGTCTCTCCCACCAAAAAAGTAAATAAATAATAAAAAAAGTGAGATGGGTTTGTGAAAGAGTCAAATCTTACTTATCTTTTGAACGGATGCTAGGAGAATAAGACCAAGCAAAATATAAGCTATGCTCCTTATTTTAAACTTCCTGCCAGTGTCATACATGGATACATTCATGCAGAAGCCAAGACTTCTGCTGCTTTCTCTTCCTCTCCAAAGTGTTCAACTATCAACCTCCCTAACACCTGGACCCTCAGCCTTCACAGCAACTTCCAGATAGGTGTGGCTTCATGCTCTCTGTCCACTTGTGGTCCTCTGTTAGCCAAACTCTTCACTTCCCTTGGTTGAACTCACTGGTGGATTTATCATTTTGTCTAAATTATCCACCAGAATTTGACTCCTTGAGAAAGCTTTCCCCAAACCCAAGCCCAGGACTCTCCTTTAATAAACCATCTCCTGGTACCATATCCCATCCTCCCTTTGGAATATTCATCAATATGTAACTATCCTTGACACTGTGCCTTCATCTTTATCAAATAATAAAGTAACTTAACGTGACTGTCGATTTATAATTTGTTTCTCATCAAACTGAGTTCCATGAAGATAAAAGGAGTTTCTACTCACTGGTACATCTTGGTCACCTCACCAGGGCTGACTTCATGGATGTGTGACATTTGCAATCACCTGTAGGAGCTCAGAAGGGTGGCATGTCTGAGTCATTACTCTTCTGTCACAATCTTAAAATGTTTAATTTTCAAGCAAGAGGTTCCATCTTTATATTTGGAACTAGGGCCTGCAAACTATGTAGGATATTTTATAGTTAGATTACTGCTTGACACATAAAAGGCATTCAAGAAATAGATCTTCCATGTTGAATTATACACAAATTAGCACATAAATGACAAAATAAGTCACAATTTCATGTGCAACAAGAATGCTTTCCAAAAATGTAGCTGTCTCTTGCTAACTTGTATTTGTGAATCCCATAAAAGTTAAAATACTGCATTAACAAATGGAGAAAACTAAACCCTTAACTTCCCTTAGAAAGAGTGCAAAACCAAGTCCATGCGGGCACATAGATCTGGCATTATTGTTTCCACTAAGACTAGGAGGGCTGAGAGAATGCTGGCTTAGTCATGTACTGAACGCCAGGCAGTGGTGACAGCAACTAAAGTCAGGCCTCTCCTATTATCTGCTTTTCTGTGGAAATTTCTCAGTACCCGTCAGACACATTTTAACACTAAATTCCTTGGCTAGGTCAACATCAGATGTTTATTTGGTAACTCCTAATTAGAAGTTGGGTAGTAAAATTAGAGGTTTTATTAAATTTAAGTAAGAAGTACATTAAAAATAGAAATCCAGTATCCATGGTAAGAGTTTGGTTTCCAGGAATCTTTTGTTAGCTAGGTGACCAAGAGCCGTGTATGTGACCCCTTAGACTTGGTTTGTCCAGCCATATGCTGGGAGAAGGAGGTTATAGACATGTAAAGATTGCCCTGTGTGAGGGAAGAATGGTTCTGGCATGCAGGTGCCACTCTAGCCACCACCGCGGCCACCTGGAAGAAGGGAATCCATGAGTATGGCTCATACACTCACTATCATATGCTTAACATCTACTCAACTAGGAATAAGAATGAGACTTTTTTTTTCTTTTCCTTTTTCCTTTTCTTTTTCTTTTTTTTTTTTTCTTCTTACTTGTACTGACCACCAAGATGTGTATCATTTAATGACTTTGACCTCCTTCTACAACATTTAAACTGGGTGTGTTACACAAATTATCTTACTATTAGCCCTCAGTCGTTTGAAATTGAGTTCATCTGGGCCCATTCAGTTCATGGACATAGAGGTATTTTTTTTAATCTTCTAAAGACTCCTCCATAATTTGTTTTTCAGTACTGGGCATACTGTATCCACTGAACCTATGTTTTCTTTCTATTTACTGAAGAGTAATGGAGTTACAGGGTCCTATTTTACAAAGACAAACAAGGAACTCTCTTGACCTTCAATAGGATTCTTGACCTAGGATATAGCAAGTCCTAGCCAGGTGAATGGCTGGAAAAACTACAGCACAGGGCTAGAAATGGAGCAAGTATCAGGTAGAGAGGTACAGAGGTTAATTTTTAAGGCCAAGGTAGTAGAGATGAAGATATTCTTTGGTATTGTTTTGTTTTGTTTTACTTTGTGACAACAGAAAAAGTTGTGGTAAGTGTAGATAAGGAATTGTCTTTTCGCTATTTTCACCAAGGTCTCCAACCCCTGAAGAGACCCCAGGCCTCTGTGATCACCCATGCATCATCTATCCGTTGGTGTAATGATTTCCAAGGCTGCACACATACCACCAGTTTCAACAGATGCTAATTCAAAAGTTCGCAGTGTAGACCGACCACTCAACCAGCCACAGGGGAGCAATAGTTATCCAATACAGGAAGAGTCGGGGGGACGTCATCTGAAACATGAGGAAGTATCTCTAGCCCCAAAACAGTCATGGATAAGAAAGCTCGAATAACGTTTTCTTTACAGCTCTCCGAAGGAAAATAACCTCTAATGCGGGAATAGTTTGCACCTATGTCTTCTGGTTGCTGGATTGCCTCCTCCTTATGAGCCAGCAGGGCACACTGCACTCCTTTACCCCATCCCTATACACTGCATAACCCAGCGCCCAGCCTTGTTCAAGTTAGAACTGGAAGGACTTGAGTTCTAGAACGCCTCTAGGAAACAGTTCCCACTGCAAGCGTAAGGGGATCAAAAGAGTGGGAGGTGAACCAAGAGGTGAAGCTTTCAGAAGTATCCAGTAATTAGGGTAAGGATTTGAGGTCGTTCATCTTGCCGATAAACCGATTTAATAAAAATAAAAAATATCAGCCTTCGTGGATGACCTACGTGCTGGCCGCCAGCTGTCCAAAATGACCCAAAAAGAGAGAGCAGAGTGGTCAAATTTGAAATCGAGGATTCAAGTCTCAGAACACAAATTCCTGCAAAATTTCTCGTGGAACTCTGTCTAAGGTTGAAGTCTGACATCTCCCAAGAGCCTCTGGTGGGCTCCCTTTTTCTCAGCGGGGCTCTCTCTCCACCCTGGATCTTTCAAAGAGTGTCACGTAGCCCTTTTCCTGACAACAAAACCAGTTCAGCAAGCACCTGGGGATTCCTGGGGACACCCTCCCCGCCCCCCATGCTAATGAGATGCCTTGGAGTCTTGGCTCAGTTCTGCCCTCATTCGTAGGATAAATACATTCTCCTCCTTAGGACAGTGTGCTACTGCAGGTACTGCAAGTACTGTACAGGTAAATTAAATGTGCCTAGCACCCCTGACCCTGGTGAATCAAACACATTCACCCTCGAAACTCCTCCCACTACCCAAGGTTTATTAGCCCCTGATTTCACATGAAATACACTGCTGGACCGCCAGAGGCCATGTGCTGCTGGTTGCAGCGAGCTTCCGCCATTCACTGGGTGTGTCAGTATTAAGGAGCCCTGAATCCTGCCCCATCCGCTGCTAGATCAGTGCCGGCCTCCAGCAAAGCTCCCACCAGGCCTGAATTAGGCCCGCTGGGCCAGCACCTTACCAGGCCTGGCTGCCAGTCTGCTGAGCAGAGAACAACAATTCTTCTTGGTACTTTTAAAGGGAAATGTTTTGATATTTTAACTCACATTCAAAAACTCCCAAAGATGAATATGCCCAATACCGTAGTCCATTTGACCTACAAAATCACTATGACTCCCCACCGCTTCGCATAACTATGAAGGTTTTCTTTCAAGTTTATGAATCAAGTTTATGAATCAAGTTTATGAATCATGTCTGTTAGTGTTAACAGACATCAAACATTTTCTGAATAGCGTCCATGGTTCATGACATTTTACAATGCAATTATTGTGGGACATATCATAACATAATTGAGACTCTGGAAATGGGAATGAGAAGTAATAGGAGGAACAAAATTACTCAAAAAAATTCAAGGAACATTTTATTTGAAAATTAAATTAAAAATATAATGAAGTGGATGTAAAACTTGATTGAAAATATAATTGAGAGAATTTGGAGTTTCTGTAAGGGACATATATAGGAAGGTCAGCTATGACACATGAACTAAAGCTTAAGAACCTCCAAAATGTGTCAGAGTGGCTAACTGATGCTGAAGCAAGGGTAGCAAGCTCATGAACTTGTCTGAACTTGAAAAAGCAGCAGGGAATTTTTCCAGTGTGAACACCAAATCAACCAGAGAATATTTGACATTGTTCTCTCTCTCTCTCTCTCTCTCTCTGTGTGTGTGTCCCTCTCTCACTGTGTCTCTGTTCCTCTGTGTGTGTGTGTGTGTGTGTGTGTGTGTGTGTGTCTGTGTGTGCCTGTCTCCCTCTATGTTTATCTATGATATTCATATATGTATGTAATGCACATATATACACTGTATGCAAGCATGTAAATATACAGGAATGAGCCAGGGGTGTAGCTCAATGGTAGAGCTTTTGCTTAGCGTGTCTAAGGCCCTGGGTTCAATCTCCAACCCCTTACAAAGTAACTGTTAGATGCTTAAGAGATTTTATACTTGGATACTTTAATATATGGCTCCTAAGAAGAGGCATTTTCTTCACAGCCTCGTTAATATAACCAAAACTGAGGCAGCAAAAGCGTGTGCCACCATGCCCTGCAAATGAAAACAAGCAAGTACCCTCCAAAAGGGTATTTTTTTTTCCTTTTAAATATAGGCATATTGCGACCACAAAAGGAAAAAAAACTAAAGCAGCAAGGTAATCCGTTCTTCCAGTCCTTCTGTGCTGCTGCAGCTTCTCATTCAGAGCAACAATCACCTCACCTCACAGTTTGTTTGTTTGTTTTCATTTGTTTTTGGGGGACACCAACATTGTGATAACCTTTTTCCACTGACTTGTGCAATTCTTTTCTCTCTAATCTCCCTTGCCTGGTTGTAGCCTCGTGATTAAGTTCCGATCCAGAGCTTTAAAAGCTGGATCACCACGCCATTCACTGTTCATTTATATCTTTGGACCCTAGACAATTCTTTAAAAGATTAAAGAGAGAGAGAGTACACCCTTTAAGATATTAAAAAATATCAAAGAAAGGGGTAAGGCCTTGTTGGTTTGTGTTGATTCTTTAGATCAGACGCAGATGGTGAAGTCACAAGGCGTGTGTGAATTTAGAAATTTTAGGGCATTTGAAATGACTCAGCCAGCCGTTAGAGATTTACTCAAAAACTCCCTTTTCTTCCTATAGAGAGATTTTTGAACTTAAGAATTTAAAAAGTGATTGTTCATTATCCAAATCCTTTTAGGAGAGAAATAAAAAAAAGTGTGGGCGGCACTCTAAAGGAAGAATCCTTCGTTGCTGGGGTGAGACACAAAACTGATGACTTTCCCACTGATTCTGTGGCCAGTTTGGCCCCCTCCCTAGCACCCCCTCTCCAGAGATTAAAACATGCCTGAATTGGAGTAGGCATTTCCTTCCTTCTGTGCTGTGCCAGTTCTCAGAGGAAAACATCCATTTTGTGCTTTGATTCTTGTAGCCCAGAGACAGCAATGAAAGGGCCTGCTGCTTCCTGGAGTATAAGGATTTCGTTGGGGGGCTGCAGGGCAGGAAGGAGAGTCTGAAGGGTGTGTGCATCAAGCGTGGGTGTGAGAATGATTTTCCTCAGGGCCTTTATTTGGTCTGGAGCCCAGAGTAAACCATTCAGCCACCTCAAATTGCAGTGGTGCTGATTGCCCATTTTCACTGTGGCTCCATGTGGAATGTCCTGGAAACCAATGCAGTTTTCCATTTCTTCCCCATGAGAGGATTAAGTGATGAACCTCTCTTAGGGTGGGCATACTGTCACATGTCTATAATCCTAGGGAGTATATAGTGTCTATAACAGTAGGGAGTTTGAGGCAGGAGAAATATGACTTCAAGGCTAGTCTGGACAACATAGTAAGACTTTGTCTCAGGAAGGAAAGAAGGAAGGAAGGAAGGAAGGAAGGAAGGAAGGAAGGAAGGAAGGAAGGAAGGAAGGAAGGAAGGAAGGAAGGAAGGAAGGAAAAAAGGAGGGAGGGAGGGAGGGAGGGAGGGAGGGAGGGAGGGAGGGAGGGAGGAAGAGTGAGAGAAAGAGCAAGAAGGGATAAAAGAAAAAAGGTGTGCCTTTCAGTAAACTGAAATGAGAATAATTTTTCCACAGAAGCCAAGAGTTGGGAGGACATATTGACATTGCCCTATATTGCCAGATGCAAAAACTTTTAGCCATAAGCCTTACATCCACATTCTGAGAGGATGTGGTGGATATGGTTATCTTGGTGGACATGAAATCTGTTCAGACATGGAATGTTCAAGAGGGGAAGCCCAGCTTGATCCATTTTGATCTGAAAACGTTTTTCTTTTTCTGTTCATCTTCAGGTTGTAACAGAATAAAACACATGAATAAATCAGGCTGGTCTTCTTGCAACACAAAATTGCTGTTTCTCACTAAGGACATGTGAGTTGAAAACACAAGGTAGACTTAGCCAAGCCTGTGATGGCTGGCTGTCCTGGTTTGCCTGGGACTAAGAAGTTCTCCAAATTAAGGACTTTTGGTACTAAACTAAGACATACTTAAAAAACATGGGACATCTGGTCATCTTAGGAGAGTCCTAATGGTCAGAGTATCTAAAACTATGAAGTGCTTTGCTAAGCTCAACAGTTATAACTTTAAGCTTATCTCAGAACTGGTGAAAATGAACAAGAAGCATGGTTTACTGGAATTCCATTGCAGAAAGTTCTACACAAACAAATGTCCATAGGCTTGCGAGATGGCACAGTGGTCTTGCTTACTGATCTTCAGAAAGACCTGCCTGAGTTCAACTCACAACCCACACGTCAGGTGGTACAACTGCCTGTAACTATATCTCCAGGGGATCCAACATGTTCTTCTGGCTTCTGAGATCACACACACATGGCATATATTCAAAGTTGGTGCATGTGTGTGTGTGTGGAGAGAACATACTTAGGGAAGAAAACAGGAACTACAGAGATAAGCATAACCAAGAGACTACAAGAGATGGAAGAAAGATCTCAGGTATGGAAGATACAATGGAAGAAATCAATGTATCCATCAAAGAAAATAGTAAATCTAAAAAATTCCTGACATCCAAGAAATCTAAGACAACATGAAAAGACAAAAACCTAAGAATAATAGGAATAGAACAAAAAGAAGATTCCCTCCTCCAAGGCCCAGAAAATATTTTCAACAAAATCATAGCACACACACACACACACACCTTGATAAAAGATAGGAAGAAATACGAAGGTCCAGAAACACAGAATTAAAAACTATGTGCTTGAACTGTTTGGGGAAAAAAAAAAAAAAAAAACTGCTACTATATCCCTTTCAGTAACCATTTTGTGACATCTGCTCCTGAGAAAGTAAAAAATTACTTGTTCCTTCCTGAATAATTTCTTTGAACTGAAAGCACTATCATTTCAAGGTCTGCAAGTCAGTAAACCAGAATGACCACAAAGAAACCAATTGACACAGAAATTTTCTTCTGGTGGCCCAGCAAAACAGTGATTCCTTGATCCATGAATTCCACAAAAGACTTTGCTAGCTATGTCTGTAAATAAAAGCGTCTTGCGCACAAAATAGATTCCACCAAAATAATTAGAAGAATCTACATTTCGGTCATACTCCAGTCCCTCTGGAGGGCTGGGTCTTGAGAATGATGTGCAATACAATAGGATGTGTTGGCAAATGATCAATAAATCAGGATGTAAACAAGTCATAGAAATTAATTTGCAATATGTTGCTGAGACAGTGCCATCTTTTTATTAATGGCCAAGGACTTCTGCCCTACTACAGAATCTACTCAAAAGTATCTCAGTAAACATTTATGTGGAGTCAACCCAGTGACTTGAAAGAAATATGGATTGAATGGTTTGCAAAGCCGTTACATAGCCAAAATTTATTAGTGCAGAAATCACACCACCAGGAATATAAATGACACAGACTTAAAATTAACCACGATTGTTAGCAGTACTGGAAGATCAGGAATTTAAGAATTACTTGGTTTTGGAAAAGACACCAAGTATCTAACAGGCTACCTGCAAAAAAGGACAGACATCAGATGGTATAATAAGGAGACATATTATTGTTAACATCATTGTATTTATATAGAGAAGCCAATACAATCTCTGGCATTTGTATTCATTTGGAAGAGTAAAGGTTGAAGGTGTGTGTTTTCCAAGTCTAACAATGTCTTGTTTTAATTATCATGGTAAGTTAAGCAAAACTTATGTGATTCAAAGGCCACATGTTTTTATGATGTCAAGTTCTAAATCTTCATGGTGGCTATAGCAATGTTATTTGGAAGTCATCAAAGGCTAGTGAGATGGCTCAGCAGGAAAGGGTGCTTGCCACCAATCCTGAGAACTTGAGTTCAATCCCCCAGGTCCCAGATGATAGAGAGAATCAATTCCCAATAGTTTTTCTAGACCTCCACTGTAGGTGTATAGGTGTGCTCCCACACACATATACAAATAAAATAAATAGAATTTAAAGGTCATTAAAACTAAATTTCTAGTGATTTTAAAATAAAGTATATGCTTCTAAACCTCATTAAACATTCCTCAAGCTTGTAAGCTTCTCTGTTGTTACAACTTCAGAAAAGTACATTTTTTTCACTTCTCAAACATCTCCTGTGGAACTTACATCTGGAAAAAAACTAAATGCTGTAGGATACTAGCAAATTACATTCAGAAACAACAAGTTTGAAACTTTCCCCCAATTGGGTTTTGAGACAGAGTTTCATGTCGTCCAGCTTGGACTTGAATTCAGTATTTAGATAAAGATGACCTGATCCTGTTACCTCTATCTTCCCAGTAATGAGATTATAAGTGTGTGCCACCATTTCTGGTGCAAACTGAAAACTTAATGATTGGCTTTGGATTACTCTTGGATAACTCTTTGGATTACTCTCCTAATGGTCAAATTTTCACTTTGAGATGAAAAATGAATATTAAAAACCTTTTCTGCACTGTCAGATTTAACACTTACAACAATGTAAAATATCAGTGACCTTATTTTAATAGATGAGGTAACTGAGGCAGAGAGGAGGGAAGAATGGAAGTACAATAATAAGAATCAAGCTGACTCAAAAATTCTTGTTCATGACTACCACACATTCCTACCTTCAACAAACTTTTCAGAGGAGAGAGGTACACAAACTTGTGGCAAGAATCAAGACCCAGTGTCTGGGATAACAAAGAAATACCCCAAGTTTCTGGGAAGAAGGAGTCAGTTTCAGAAGGTGTAATGCATAGACCCAGGGAAATACAGACAATTAAAAAATGTCCAATTGTCTTAGGCTATTTGGAATGTGTTGGTGAGAATACTTAGAGAATGGAGGTCGAGGGCAAAACCCAGGTACTTATATAAGAAAAGACAATATAATTAGAGGTCTAGGCCACTCCTTTGAAATTTTTGAACTTTTAGAAAAGGAAAACTTGATGGATGGAGAGGGAAATGTCATTTCTACAGGAGCTGCTCTGCCCAAATGAGATGCCCAAGTTCAGAGCAGCCCAGAAATCAGAAATTAAAGCCAGTGGCCTAGATGACTTTGGCTAGAGAAAAGAACAGCCATGTTCTGAGACGTGTCAGGACATCACGGGGGCCAACGAGCATGCAGATAGAGAAGAGAAGGCAGCTATTACCTACCTGGTAGATGATGGAGGCTTTACCTGGAAACTATTCATCCCCAGTGAAGAAAGAGCAAGGTCATCTCCTGAGACAGAAGGGAGTGCTGAGGAGGGCTGAAAGGATGCACAGTGAATATGTAGAAATCCCTGAGGGAATTAGAGGGTTCAAAGGCTTTAAACAACTGAAGGTATTGACAAGCTCTCCAGGGAAATCATCTGAAGCTGGAGGCCAATTGCTTCAAGTCTCTCAGTGTGCCAGGAAGTGCCTTTGTGTGCATGATGGCTACTCTGCTGCGTACCAGAGGAGGAGAGATAGAACCAGGATTCCAGCTTGCTGTGCAAAAGCAGTGACAGGGTGTGGCAACCAAGATGCAAGACTGCAAAAGACATCAGATCAGAACTAAACTAAGGGTCTTATACCGAATTTGACCAAGTCCCTTCTTCCTGTTCCACATTTTCCATCATTCCCATTTTAAGCCTTGCACTGCCAGAAGTCAAATGGAACACCCAGGATATTTCCTAGAGAGTTCAAATACTTCACAGTGTGGGAGTGTGACCTATAAACACTGCTCCTGGTGTGCAAGGAAATGAGCTTCTAAATCAGGTCCTTATAGAAAAACATCAAAAACCAAGCAGTGTACACTAAGTGTAAGTGCCCCACTTCCCACAGAGAAAATGGAGGGCTGTGCTTCGAATTCAAAACAGTCCTTGTGATGTGGCTTCAGAAGGAATTTTCCCTCATCGTAATCAAGAGCGTGGCCACCTTTGACAACTCCAACAAAGTTGAAATCTTTCCTGGCCAGTGACAGAAATGCACTTCATCAGCTAAAAGAATCCCAGCGTTGGAAGATTTAAGATCATGCAAGCCACCTTTTTAATTGCCAGAGGAGAAAACATCAACCAAAGGTGGGAATGAGTCCTGTAGGAAGGCTCAGAAAGAGAATCAGTTCTGCTCTTCTGCCTCGCCGTATCTGACTCAAATGTGCTGTCTTTTCTTCCCCTTCTTAAAATTTGTTTATGTGGATCTTATTCCTAAACATTTAAAAGTAAGCATGCCAAAGTGTCTTAGAAGCCGCTCAGAGAGATCTAGCTACTTAGCTAAGTAGGAGGTTGTAATTTTTATAACTTTTACATGACTGGGCACAGGGTCAACCTTAGTTAAGGTTTCTATTGCTGTGAAGAGACACCATGACCATGGTAACTCTTATAAAGGGAAACATTTAATTGGAGCTGACTTACACTTTCAGAGGTTTAGTCCATTATCATCACAGGAGGAAACATGGTGGCATACAGGCAGACATAGATCTGGAAAAGGAGCTGAGAGTTCTACATCTTGATCTCCAGGCAGCAGAAGGGGACTCCCCCCCCAAAAAAAAAGTGGTATCTGCAAGTTCTAAGCACAAAATGAAATATAACTATAAAAAAAACAGTTTATTACTGTTGATAAAGAGTTTCTCATTTTTTTCTGTGATAACAAAGTAATCAAACAGTAATTCATTCTTAGTGTTCAAAAGACTTCATGGAGTGATGGCAAGATGGCTCAGGGACAATGGCACTTGCCAGCAAACCTAGTGAGCCGAGTTTGATGGATGCTAGAACCTGTCCTGGCTAGTATTATGTCAACCTGACACACAAATCAGAGTTATCTGAAAGGAGGGGACCTTAATTGAGAAAATGCCTCCATAAAATCCAGCTGTAAGGCACTGTCTTAATTAGTTATCGATGGGGAAGGTACAGCCCATAGTGTGTGATGCCATCTTGTTGGTGTACTTGAAAGAAAGAAAGAAGGAAGGAAGGAAGGAAGGAAGGAAGGAAGGAAGGAAGGAAGGAAGGAAGGAAGGAAAAAAGAAAGAAAAAATTTTTTATTTAAATTTCTTTTATCTTTTTCTCCCTACTCCATCCCGATCCTTTCCAACACCCAAACACCAGGTAGAAGAGAGAAAGGGCTAGTGGGAGAGGAGGCATAGTTCTCTTTCTTAGCTGCTTCCTGCTGGTTAGTGTCCTCAGAGTCCTTGGAGCCAGTCCAATCCTCATTTCAGGAGGTCTCCAACTTCTTCCCTCAAAACAACAAACAGAAGCAGCAATGGTGAAGCAGGAGCAGCCCTGTTCTTTCTCAGAGCTCCCACACTCTCCGGGCTCTGGCATTCTCTCTCTCTCTCTCTCTCCCCAGAGTCCTCAGATTTAAACTATCTGCAGCTGGCAAAGAGCTCCTTTCAGAGCCTGCATGAGGCAAACAGCCTGCTTCTGGGGACCATCTGAATCAGTCCCATACCCCACACCTGGGACCAAAACAAAAACATGTTTATATCCATAACACAATCCCTGGGCTGGTGGTCCTCAGTTCTATAAGAAAGAAGGCTAAGCAAGCCATTGGGAGCAAGTCAGTAAGCAGCACCCCTCCATGGACTCTGCACTAGCTTCTGCTTCCAGGTTCCCGTTCCGTTTGAGTTCCTGTCTTAACTTCCTTCAATGATAAACAGTTATGTAGAAGTATAAGCCAAATAAATTCTTTCCTCCCTAACTTGCTTTTTGGTCATGGTGTTCTGTCGAAGCAATAGAAACCTTAACTAAAAAAGAACCCATCCCATCCAAATTGTCTTCTGATCTCTACAACACCTCTACATGTGCATGCCATGGTCTGCAAAATCCTACACGCACATCGTGCACACATACACATAATAATATGTAAATTAAAAGGAAATAAATACCTCATGGGGCTGAAAATTGGAGCTATGTCAGCACTGGACATACTCTGCACAAATTCTGTACATTAAAACATAAAGGAATCAAGACTCCAACATCTCCAAGTGCCAAGATAAATGTTACCCATCAGATCTTGATAGACTTCCATAACTTTTCCTGCTTCTTCTCTCCCAGTCTGTAAGATCTGGAGTGCTAGCCATACCCACAGCCTACCCTGAGTTGATTGATAGCTTGCTTTGTTCATAGTACCTGACATCCTTGGTTTTCATCTTCAGTACATTGTGAAAACCTCAAGGGAAAAGCACACTCCTAGAGTACTGAGACATTAGACATGGCATTAGACATGCGACATAGCCAGGTCTTTCCCTTTCTTTGCCAGGAGTTTATTATTATTATTGTTTTGTTGTTATTATTATCATTGTGTGCCTGTAAGCACATTTGTGCCACGGTGCATATGTGGAGGTCAAAGTACAATTTTTGGGAGCTGTCTTTCTTCTTCCACAGTGGGGTCTGAGAATCAAGATCCAGCCATCCAGTTCATGGAGCAAGTGCTTTTAGCCAAAGCCCTCACTGTGAGTTGTTAGTTCTTCAGAAATATTCACCTTAAATCTTTAACTAGATAAAGAAACTTACTCTGATAGATTTAGGTGTCTTCATTTGCATTTCAGAAAATAAAAACAGTGCTTGCTATTGTCCAGATGTCACTGTATCCAGAACTAGAAATAAGACCAGATTCAAATGAACACAGACAGGCTTTTATAAAGCATCTACTAGACTCATACAGGAGATACAGGTCTAAGGAAGAGCAAGTTAGGATGGGAAAACCAAACAAAAAAGCAAGGAGTAACTGACAGCTCCCAACAGAGGTTCCCATCAAGTTTCTCGTGCAAATAGGAGACCCAGACTTGCAGAGAGTGTCCAATGCTGCCTGGTTAATATCAGCTCCTCTGCACAACCAAGAAATTCAAGCTTGCAAAAAAAAAAAAAAAAAAAAAAAAAAAGTTTATAGTCCTTACCAGTCAGCAGCTATACTCAGTTCTAGACACTCACTGGTCAGCTTTGCAGAGGGGTAAGGATAATGATCCTTGTCTGCATTTGCCTCTGTATCCATAGGATTTGTTTATAGCTGTCTTGTTTTTAATTTGGAGGCTGTGTGTGAGCCCTGGATCCCCATTTGTCTTTATTTGGCTTGCTATGAAAACACAAAACTAATATGATCCCTGAAGGGCCTCTTTCTATTATCTGATTCATCTGTCACCCTTTTGGAAAGTCCTCTACTCTCGCTATGAACACTGACTATTCTGGAACTTACTATGCAGGCCAGGGTGCCCTCAGACTCACAGAGATTTTCCTGCCTCTGCCTCCCAAAGGATGGAAGGAGAAGCATGTGCCACTACATCTGGCCTAAGAAGAAAGTTTTAATAAAATGTATTATAAAAGAATGAGGCAGCTCTCGCCAGGGAAGCAGATAGGCTAACTGCAGATCTTTACCCCTTCTTCCTGTCCCCTAAATCCATGCCCCCAGCCTTATAGCAGACCATCTGCTTCAGCATCCACCCCTATCTAAAATTCTTCCCCTCCAAACTTCCTTCCTCCAACTCATCTCTTTATCCCAGCCTCCAACTCCAGCAGGCATTCCCTGAGAAACTCAGGCCAATAGCAAATTAGGTATCCAAACTGAGGATCTTCATCTCCCCTTTAAATCTCCTCCAAATACACTCCTCCAGCCTTACCCACAATTCTGTAGCAGACCATTTGCTGTGTCCTCCCTCCTCTCTGCCTAAATCTCCAGTGAATCAATATGTTCTCCTCTAACCTTCCTCTCCACCGATCCTGTTCTTCCAGGCCCCAACTCCAGCAGGCTTTCTCTAGGAACCCCCAAGCCAAGTCTGAAATAGAAGCAAGCAGGCCAGAGAAGCTGGTAGGTTAGCTTCAGAACTTCACTCTCCTCCCTTTCCTCCATAGCCAATCTCCCAGTCTCATCCCTAGCTCGATAGCAGACTACCTGGGGTGGCCTCTCCTTACTCTCTGCCCTCTTTCTCACAGGACAATATGTCTCCACTAGAGGCCAGCAATCCTACCACAGTAGGAACTGAATATTGCAAAAAGCTGAAGCATAACACAAAGACCTTAAAATAATCTTTATGGATATGACAGAGGTCCTTAAAGAGAAAATGGAAAAATCCCTTAAAGCAACCTATGAAAATACAAATAGTGGAAGGAAGCAAATAAAATAGTTCAAGACATGAAAGTAAAAATAGATTCAATAAAGAAAACCTAAGCTGAGGAAAATCTGGAAATAAAAACATTAGGAACTCAAAAGGGGACCTAAGAAGCAAGCCTCACCAACAGAATATGAGAGATGAAATAGAGACTCCTAGGCATTGAAGACATGGTAGAAGAAATATCTCAGCTGAAAAAAAAAAAATGTTAAATCTAAACGAACAAACAAAAAACACCCAGGCACAAAACATCTAGGAAATCTGGAATACTCTGAAAAGACCAAATCTAAGAAGAAACCAAGGTCAAAGTCTCAGAATATATTTTCAACAAAATCATAGAAAATTCCCTAACCTAAAGAAATAGATACCCCATTAAGGTACAAGAAGCATTAAAAGTTGCAATGGAAAAAGACCAAGAATCATATAGATTAGATGTGATTTCTAGGAGATTAGATATTAGATTTCTAGGAACCTAAATTTTCATTTGCAATGTTCATTAATCATATGGAGATGAGTTCTGGGTTAGGGATGGGCTCACTTCTCCTTTCACCTCTAGGACCCCATCTGGTGCAGACCCATGCAGGCCATGTGCATGCTGCCTCAGTCTCTGTGAGTTCGTATGTGCAGCAATGAAAGGTCCCCTGTTGATATAGAGGACCTTGATGGCTTGGTGTCCACCATTGCCTCGGGCTTTCCTTTTCCACAGAGTTCCATGAACCCTGGGAGGAGGGATTAGATGAAGGCATCCCGTTTAAGGCAGAGTATTCCAAGCTCTCTCATTCTCTGCATGATGTCTGTTTTACTTAGGGTTTCCATTGCTGTGAAGAGACACCATGACCCCATCAACTCTTATAAAGGAAAGCATTTAATTGGGCCTGGCTAACAGGGTCAGAGGGTTAGTCCATTATCGTTATGGCTGGAAGTGTGGCAGGCAGGCAAACTGCTTGAGAAGGAGCCAAGGGTTCTATATCTGGATCCACAGGCAGCAAGAAGACAGAGTGGGTCTGGCTTAAGCGCCTAACACCTCAAAGCCCACCCTTCAGTGACACACTTCTTGCAATAAGGCCACACCTACTCCAACAAAGCCACATCTCCTTATCTTTTCAAATAAAGCCATTCTCTATGAGCCTATAGAGGCCATTTTCATTCAAAACTACTACATTCATTTCCCTGGTCCCTACAGGCTTCTCACCATATCATAATACAAAATGCTTTTAGTCCAACCTCAAACATCCCCACTGTCTATCACAGTCATAAGTCCGCACTTCAAAATTTTTGATACTCACGGCAACCTCTTAACTGTAACCCCCTATAAAATCAAAAACAAAAAAGAGGATCATATATTTCCAACATATAATGGAGCAGGATGTACATTAACTTTCCAAAAGCGAGCATAGTGAGGAAACACTGGAACAAAATAAAACCAAAAACTAGCAGAGCAAACTCCAAACTCTGCATCTTCGTGCCCAATGTCAAAATCCTCTTTAGATCTCCAACTCTTTTCAGCTTTGTTGACTGCAACACATTTCTGTCTCTTGGGCTGGTTCCACTCCCATAACGGGGAGCTTAGCAGCTCTCCTTATCAGCTATCCTATGAATCTGGCATCTCCAACATCCCAGGGTATTCAAGGTAATCCAGGCTTCACCTTCACATCTTCACACAATTCCCTCTCTGGGCCTCCATACAGGGACAGCTCTGAGACCTGCCTGGCCTGGCATTCTGTTCTTGATGGTTTTTCCTTTACTGCTTAAGCTTGGCTGTTGTGGAACTCACTCTGTGGACTTGAATTCAGAATTCCAACTACCTCTGCCTCCCAAGTGCTGGGATTAAAAGTTTGATTCACCACACCAGATCCTAAGCTTTTCTTTAATTTGTTTTCACAAATTAGAAGCTTAGCTGGGTGGAATCTTGCCCTGATCACCACTCTCTTTATTCTTGGTGCTTCTTTTCTCCCCAAACTGTACGTCTTGTATTTTCCCTTGCTCAGCTTGATCTTTTTCACAATACGCCTGCACAAGGGTGTCAACTAACAACCAAGCAACACTGTCAGTGGAAGGCTGTCCAGAAAGCTCCTCTGGTAATCCAAAAATTTTCAATTTAGCCTCAGACAGAATTTTTTGGACAAGGTCAAATAGCAGTCACATTCTTCTTCAAAGTATCTCAAGAACAATCTCTAGGCCACATACTAATATTTTTCTCCTCTGAAACCTCTTGAGCCAGACTCTCGTAGTTCAAATCACCCACGGCACCACTATTTTCCATGTTCCTAACTAGGATGGCCCATCAAGCCCTACTGAAAGTGTCCAACCACTTTTCTAGGCTAAAGTCCCAGTCCCATATTCCCACAGTCAGGTGTATTACAGTAATACCCAAATCCTCAGTACCAAATCTGTCTTAGGGTTTCTATTTCTTTGAGGAGACACCATGACCTGACTGCAGCATTTTTTATTTGAAAACAAATAAACAAAACAAAACAAAAATCATTTAATTGAGGCTGGCTTACAGGGTCAGAGGTTTAGTCTATCATCATCACAGCAGGGAACATGGCAGCATGCAGGCAGACATGGTGCTGAAGAACAAGCCAAAAGTTCTACATCTGTAGCAGCAGGCAGCAGGAAGAGAGAGTGAGCCACTGGGCCTGGCTTGAGCTTCTGAAACCTCAAAGCCCATCCACAGTGACATACTTCTTCTAATAAGGCCATACCTGCTCAAATAAGGCTGCACATCCTTTCAAATCCTTTCAAATAATGCCACTCCCTGAGAGCCTATGGGGGCAATTTTTAATTCAAACTACCACAGTGTTGGTCTTTGTATTTGTTCCCATCTGCTTCTCTGATGATGGCAGAGCAAGACACAGACCTATGAGTATAGCAGAATGTCATTAGGAGTTTTTTGTTGTTGTTGTTGTTGTTTTTAATAATAGTAGCATTTGTTTTCATTCTAGGTCCCTGATTTATCTAGTCTCTGGTTCTTGGGTCACTCAAGCAGTATCATCAAGTATGGGTTCCATCTCAAAGAGTAGGTCTCAAGTCAAATCAGATACTGGTTTTGGTTTTTGTTTGTTTGTTTGTTTGTTTGTTTGTTTGTTTGTTTTTACTCCTATAAGCTTAGTGCCACCATTGCAGTAACATATCTTGCAGTCAGGACACTATTGTAGATAAAAGGTTTTGTATAAAACAAAACCTTAGATAAAAGGTTGACGTTTACATTTCTCCTTTGGTAACGTGCAGGGTACCTTCCTGTACCAAAGATGCTAGTACCTAGGGGTGAAGGCTGTAGATAGGAACCAATTCAACTTCTCCATGTTCAACAGGTTGTGTAATTGTCTTGTCTTCAGTAATGGGAGCTTACGAACAGTTTGTGGAGAACAAACTGCATATAGACTTGGCAATAGCCTGGGTTATTTGGGAGTTCCCATGGGACCCATTTGGCCAACAACTAAATTAGATGTAGCCCAATCTTGGTAGTAGAAGCTTCATTTGGTGACAAGAGATGGTCCATTGGGGCACTGTAACCCCACCATTTGAGGATTTCATTTAGACTCTCTTCATATATGTATATATTTTTATGAAGGTTCTACTGAATTAGGTTTTCATACTACCCCTCAAATATCCCTTAATTTTAGCTGTGTCTCCCCATATTCCATCCTTCATTTTCCTCTTCTTTCCCCTCCCCACTAGATCCTTCCATTCTAGTCATTACCACCACCACCACCACCACCACCACCACCACCACACACACACACACACACACACACACACACACACACACACAACCACCCATAAGTACTTTACTTCCCCTTCCCGGGAAGATTGATCTATAACCCCCTATTTCCTTACTCTAGCCCCTGTAGTTCAACAGATTGTAACTTGATTATCATTGACTTAACAGCTAATATCCACTGTCTGTACAAGTTTGCAGTCCCACTCTTACTTCACATTCTCTCAGCAGCATGAGCTGTCACTTATGTTATGGATCTTAGCCATTCTGATGGGTATCCGATGAAATCTTCAAATAGTTTTGATTTGCATTTTCCTGATGACCAAGTATGTTTGTCTTAGTTAGGGTTACTATTGCTGTAATGAAACACCATGACCAAAATTGACTTAGAGAGGAAAGGGTTTGTTTCATGCACAGTTCCCTGTAACAATTCATCATCAAAAGCACCAAGGGCAGGAACTCAAGCAGGGCAGGAACCTGGAGGCAGGAGCCGATGGTTCTGCTTATTAAGGCTTGCTCATCATCTCTTGCTCAGCTCGCTTTCGTATAGAACTCAGGACCACTGGCTCAGGAATGATGGCACTGCCTACAATGGGTTAGGCTCTCTGCTATCAATCATCAATTAAGAAGATGCCTTAAGACTTGCCTGTAGCTCAGCCTTATGGAGGCTTTCTCTCAGATGACTTTAGCTTGCGCCGTGTTGGCAACAAAACTGCCCAGAACAATGTTGAACATCTCTTTAAGTGTTTCTTAGCAATTTAAGTTTCCTCTTTCAAGAATTTTCTATTTATATATGTTTCCCCATTTTTAATTATATTATTTGTTTTCTTGATACCTAAGGTTTTTTTTTGTTTTTGTTTTTGTTTTTTTTTTTTGACATTAGCCTTCTATCAGATGTGTAGTGGGTAAAAATATTTTTCCATCCTGTAGGCTTCCAGTTTTTTCAAAAAAAAAAAAAATGGTGTTCTTTGCCATACAAAAGATTTTAAGTTTCATGAGGTCCCCTTTATTAATTGTTGATCTTAGAGCCTGCACTAATGGTGTTCTGTTTAGAAAATCTTTTCCTGTGCGAATGAGTTCAAGGGTATTTATGACTTTCTCTTTTATCAAGTTCAATGTACCTGTTGTCATGTTAATGACTTTGGTAGAACTGGAACTGAGTTTTGTGCAGGGTGATCAGTATGGACCTACTTGGATTCCTCTACCTGCAGCCATTCACCTTTGACCAGCAGCATTCTTTTAAAAATACTGTCTTTTTTTTCCAGTATATGCTCCTGACTGCTTTATCAGAAATCAGATGTTCATAGAGATATGAACTTATGTCTGAGTCTTCAATTCTATTCCATTAATTGTTATGTCTGTTTTTGTGCCATACCATGCTGTTGTTATTACTATAGCTCTGTAGTAAAACTTGAAATTAGGGATAGTGCTATCTCCCCCAGTTTTGTTGACATCCAGCTTTAATCCATGGTGATCAGATAGGATGCAGTGTTATTTCAATTTTCTTGTATCTGTTGGGACTTGCTTTGTATCCACGTATGTGGTTAATTTTGCAGAAAGTCCTATGAGGTGCTGAGAAGAAGATATATTTCTTTGCATTTGGGTGAAATGTTCTGTAAATAAATTTTGGTCCATTTGGATCCTGTTTGGTCCATTTGGCTTATAATTTCAGTTAGCTCCAGAATTTGTCTGTTGGCTCTTTGTCTAGATGACCTGTCTATTGATGAATGGTGGTACTGAAGTCTCCCACTATCAATGTATGCATATCAATATGTGCTTTAAGGTGTTTCTTTTATGAACCTGGTGCCCTTGATTTGATGTATAAATGTTAAGAATTCCAATTTCACCTTTTTACAGGTCCTTTGTGTATATAGTATGGCCTCCAGTTTAGTGATTTTATGAGATTCCTGGGTGTACAACAAGTGGGCCTCTGCTTCTCTATGTTTCATGTGTCTTTTCTTGGGCTCTTTTCCTTCTGTCTGTTTGTTTTGTCCTGTTCCAATGTATTTGTTTTATCTTACCTTATTATATTAATTTTTATTGTTATCTCTTAAAGCCCTTTCTTCTAATGAGAAACAGAAAGGGAAATTATCCAGATGGAAAGGGAGGTGTAGATGGAACTGGGAAGAGTAGAGGGAGGGGAAAACGTAATCAGGATATATCCATATGTATGAGCTATTCTTGGTTGTCAACTTGACTACATCTGGAATTAACTAAAATACGAACAGTTGGGCACACCTGTGAGGGCTTTTTTCTTTTCTTTTTTCGTAATTAAATCTTTTGAAGAGGAATACCCACTTCTAAACCAGCTCTTTGAGGTGGGAAGATACCTCTTTAATCTGTATCTTTTGAGATGGGAAGATCCACTTTTAATCTGGGCCACATCTTCAGCTGGCAGCCTGTATAAAGGACAAGGAAGAAGAGAGCTTTGCTCTTTGCCAGCTAGCTCTTGATCTTCCTAACAAGTAAGTTCTAAGGCTGAATCCACTGGCTTTAGAGCCTACTTTATCAGGATTCCAGCATATAATGAAGACCAGCTGAGACATCCAGCCTTGCCAATGGAACAAATACTATATTCTCTGACTTTCTGTTGGTAGACATCCATTGCTGGACCACAGCTTATAAGCCACACTCTAATAAAGCATATATATATATACTGTCTTTTATATATTATATATATATATATATAGAGAGAGAGAGAGAGAGAGAGAGATTCATTCTATTAGTGCTGTTCCTCTAGAGAACCCTGACTAATACATTACTGAGGAAAAAAAAGCTATTTTCAATTTTTTTTTAAATGAGGCTATCTGGAGCATATCCCTATAAAGTTTTGGAGACTATAATGTATGTCAAGTGCTGGAGAGAAAAACAACCACATTCCTCAATAGCCCAAAGGTAAATTTACTAGGTCAGCACATGCGCCTTGATTCAGAAGAAGTAGACTGAAAATGGCACTGTTCATCTTACCAAGTGAACATAGGAATGAAGACCTTCCAAAGTATAAGTCCGTCAAGTTGTGCTTTGCAAATCTCGAAGGGGGCACACACATTAACTCTAAACAATATGCTAGATTATAAAGGAAGAAAATTAGAGCTTTACTCTTCCTGGAGAAAAGAAACCAAGGAGAAAACAATATATCATTAATAACATTACTCTGTTGCTGGAAATGTAAAAAACTGTGGGTGTCAGGGGCAGGACTTTTAGAGAAAACTGACTCTCCCTCTTCCAGCAGCTAACAGTTGCCAAAATTCCTCAGAAGAGGCGGACCTTTGTGCTCAACTCCCCGCTCCATGCTGGGATTTGGTCTGTCTCAGGTTGCACAGGTCTTCACCATGCTGCCAGAACTTCTGTGAGTCTGTATGTGCCACTGCTCTGGCCAGAAGACACTGTCTCCCTGTGCTCATCCAAGGCCTCTTGCTCTTGTATTCTTTCCACCTCCTCTTCTAAAATGATCCCTGAGCCTGTGGAGGAGGGAATTTGTCCCTCTTCAATGTTCTCCTTGAGACCAAATTTTACCTATGTCCTCTCAGGTGATAGTGGTAGACCGCTAATGATTACACCATGGACAAGCCTTGGATAACATCAAGTAAATAAACTCTTTACTGAAAAATGACCTGCAGTGGTATTGGTTGTCACAGACACACTGCAAATTTCTAGTGTGGAAGGCCTGTTCACTCTCTTCATTGAAAGTTCTCTAGGCTGTTTTTTTTCCTTGTCTCCCTAATTGAGATGGTTATTCTTGGTTGTGAAAGTTGGCTGCATCTGGAGTTGACTAACTCCCAAGGACATGGGTACAGCTGTGAGAGTTTTTTCCTTGGTTGGATCATTTAAGGTTGGAAGACCCACCCTAAATCTGGACCTCACCTTCTGTTGGCAGCCATAAAGCAATGGAAAAAAGCAGCTTTTGCTTTTTATCTCCTTGCCCTCATTCCCACTAGCAAGTTCACCTATCCTGCTCCTGAGGCACCCCTTCACTAGCATCCCGACTCCTTTGGGATTCCAATATATATGGAAGACCAACATAGACATCCAGCCTCATGGACTGAACAACTATTGGACTCTTTGTATTCTTGTTAGAAGACAGCCATTGTTAGAGCGGCAAGACTTAGAGTTTTTTCGCTGTGAAGAGACACCATGACCATGGCAACTCTTTTTTTTTTTTAAGTTTCTTTTTTATTTTTAACATTTCATATACTTTATTTATTTATTACAATTTATTCACTTTGTATCCCAGCTGTAGCCCCCTGCCTCCCCCCTCCCAATCCTGCCCTCTCTCCCTCTTCTCCTCCCATGCCCTTCCCCCAGTCCACTGATAGGGGAGGTCCTCCTCCCCTTCACTCTGACACTGCCCTATCAGGTTTCATCAGGACTGGCTGCATTCTCTTCCTCTGTGGCCATGGCAACTCTTTTAGAGGAAAACATTTAATTGGGACTGGCTTACAGTTTGGAGGTTTAGTCCATTATCATCATGTCTGGAAACATGGCAGCATGTAGGCAGCTGAGAGTTCTACATCTGGAACCCAGGCAGCAGAAAAGGAATGGGACACAATAAGCCTGGCTTGAGCTTCTGAGACCTCAAAGCCTACCCCCAGTGACACACTTTCTCCAATAAGGCCACATCCACTCCAACAAGCTCACATCTGCCAACAGTGCCAGTCCCTATGAGCCTATGAAGCCATTTTTCATTCAAACTACCACACAGACCAAAGACTGCAAGCTACTCTAATAAATCTCCATATACTTATATATATATACACACACACATATATATACACGTTTGTTCCTCCAGAGAATGCTGACTAATACAATGGTCATTCAATAATATTGTAGAATGAGAGTTCTTTATAAGACTTTGAAAACTTAACAATGAAGAAAGCATAAACGTTACAGGAGTAAAAGAAAGCACAGTAGAATGGCATAAGGTGAGAAAACATGGGTTCTAAAGTCACATGGATCTCAGTTCGACTGAGAAGCCAATTAGTAACTATAGGAACATAAAATAGACAAAAATGTTCATTTTATCCAAATCATCAGTTTTCCTTAACATGCAAAATGCATCCCTGTCCTGTTCTACAGAGACATCCCACTGAACTGTGTATGGTCTAGCACATTGCAATCACCGACGGTGCCTTTTTAAAACACTGAAGCGAGAGCACGTGTGTAAGATATTTACAGTATGCCTCCATTTGAATTCTTAGCTCTAAAATAAGTGATATTTTTCTAGGCCTAATGTCCCAAAGAGTATATTTTAATACTGAAGGTGGTAGAGGAGATTGTCATGGCGGTAAGAAAGCTCCTAGCAACATGGCCTATGACTTTATAACAGGAAGCTAAAGTAGAGGCTGGGAAGACCTGCAGTATTGAAGCAATGATACAAATGTACAACACGGATACAAAGCAATGCTTAGACAGCAACTAATTCTACTCTTATTCCTCACTTTCCTAAATAACTCATCATTTGTTCTTCCAACAAGACCTAACAGAATTTTGTTTATATTTCCTTCTTTCTAGTTTTTATTAGATGGTGGATGGCAGTTATACCTTATTCATGACATAACATGACATAAACCTGTATTTGCAAGTTAATGCTACCCCATGTGTGTCTATGTGTTTATGTTGCTAAGCATTGAACCAAGCATCTCAGTCATACATGCTAAGTAAGCATTCTTACACTAAGGTATATCTTCACCACCCTACACACACACCCTCTTTTTTTGAGACAGGACCTCACAAATTTGCCCAGGCTGACCTTTAACACACCATATACTTAATCCAGCCTTGACTTTGACTTTCTTAAGTAGCTGAAATACACTTGGAATAAGCTTGGCTACCCACAAAATCAATATTAGGGTACATATATTCTACTGCATTCTTAGAAACAAAAACAAAAAACAAAACAAAAAAATGTTCCTAACTGACACCACACCAATCAGAGTGAAAATAACCTATCATTTCAATACAAAGAACTCCAGGAAATTCAGGCAGACACTTTATTGGAATCTGTTCAGAGTAAGTAATGGACCATGATGTGAAACTATATGCTGAAATGAACCCTTTCCTCCCCAAGTTGCTTTTGGTCATGGTGTTTTATCACCACAACAGAAGCCCTAAGACAGGAACTAAAGTGCCACAGACTTTCACTGGTTAACAGTGAAATTATATTAAAACTTCTCAATTTGTGGTTATATGATGATACATGAGTATCATGTATTACGATACATCAGCATTATGATACATCGGTATCATAATGTAAGGTGAAAAGAGCCTGAGTAGAAAAAATGCATTCATTGCATCCAACCTACCTTAGCTTAGCAACACAATACACTCCACAGCGGCTCATAAGTTAGGAACCATTTACATGATGAGCACATTTAGGTATTTTCCCTTCTGTGATTGGTGTGTTGATCATTTGTCGCTTTTAAAGAATAGTTGCATTTATCCTTCGAGAATTTCATGCATGTATACAACGTATCTTAATCATATTCACCCTCAACTCTTCCTCCACTTCCCCTGGACCCTTCCCCAACACATTCCCCTCCCATCTCCATGTATTTTCTTTTTCATCTTTAAGTTTTTTTTTTAATAATGCCCTGAGTCCAGCTAGAGATGACTTCATGCATGTGGATATGGGACCATCGAAGCAGCATGTAAAACCTACCAGCAGCCGGACCGTGAAGAAAAAATGACTTTCCCTTCCCTAGTAGCCAGTAGCTGCCAGCAGCCCTTCCGTTACAAGTTGGGTCTCATAAGCCTCTTCCCAGCCCGTGCTGGAATGCCGCTTTAATCCTGTACAGGTCTCATGCCGGTAACTACAGCTGCTGTGAGTCTGTGAGTAAACTAACCATATGTGCTCAGAAGAAAGCATGTCACAGCACTCCAACCCCATTCCCCCATCCGCTGCCTCTTCCACTCTTTCTGCCCCTACTTCCCCAATGTTCCCTGAGCCTTGTGAGCTGGGTAAGGATGGAGGTTAACATAGATAACTCATTTTGGACTGAACACTGAGTAATCACTTATTCTCCACCCTTTGACCAACTATAAGATTCTGAGTTAACTACTGCCCACCGCAAAAAGAAGTTTCTCTGACCAAGGCTGAAAACAGCATTAGCCTATGTGAATAAATATAAATATTTAGAAGACCGTGTGACAGCATATCAATTTGACAAAATAACACGCTTTCACACCATGGACTTTTGGCAAGGTTTATACAGAGACCAGGCATGAATTCCCTCCTGTGGAGGCCTATGGAGAAAGTGCTTGGGTTAGCCTATAACAGTTGTGTCAATACTGTATTAACTGGCGCATCTTGCCTAGCAGGTTAGTATTATGTCATTCAGGGTGTTCTGCTGGGAAAGGCTATGGATGACTTTTCTCTCTTAGCAGTGTGTGAAGCACTTCAGGCACTATAAAAACTAGCTAGCAGGAAAGAGGCTTTTCATTCCATGCAACATTGATTTCTCTGTGCTCTGCAAACAGTGCCCTGTCTTCTGCAGTGGAGTTTTACCATCTAGAATTGAAGGGCAACTAAGAGCAATGACAGTAGCCAGTGTAGTTTTGGGAGCCTTCTGGGGCTTGCCCTTATTTTGACTTGATATTCATTTTAATATCGGTCAAAGTTTTTAATATTAGGAATAACAATATGGCCGCCAAAATATATAGCAAATATTTTCCAAACTTTCAGAAATAAAATATAGTCAAAATTTCTCTCCATGATCCCCTTCATTGAAGCATCCCTCTCTCTTGAAGCTTTACATTATATATCTATGACTGGCATTTAATGAAACAGAGTTCTAGAAAAACAAGGACAAAGCATTCAATTAAACTATTAGAATATCTTTGTTCACATTTGACAAGCAGTATTTATCCATATGTAATCTTTGATTCCCATTTGCAAAAGGATAAACAAGAGATAAAGACTAACTTTGAGGGTCTTTACATGAAATAAAATGGGTGGTGCCAAAGTCTGGCTATGAAGGGTAAACAGCTGAACTGAGATCCTGACTTTAGCCTTGCCCTCTGGCTGATCTGATGTGGATTCAGAGGTGGTGGAAATAGTAGTTATCTCCTTTGGTGATTCACTTTGTCTTCAGAAAGGAGTTTCAGACCCCTGTGTGATAGTTCAGAGGGAAATAAGATTATATGTCATCCCCACAATAACGGTAATGAGCAAGTTTGAAAGCTTTAAAGCATTCCTCCACACTATCTCCTCTTACCCTTGTGTCAAATGAGATGGAAAGGCATCATTAGCTCCATTTTACAGAAGAGAGAAATGAATTACCTCTGGTGCACTGCAGTGTGAAATATACTGTACTCTTATCATCAGAAACATATAGTCTTGTGTAGCAAAGGAGCAATCAGGAGTACTCAAGAGAATACACACCAATTAAATACAAATCAAGTCAGTACAAATTAAATACAACAAAATACAATTCATGATACTATTAATAATGAATGCTGAACGTGTAACTGTCAACATTGACTGGATTATTAAAGAAATATGATGCAGACAGATGTTTAAATTGGAGTTAAATTTGTATAAAGAGAGAGAATGAACACACATTAGACAGAAAGCATGTTGAGAAAGCCTTCAGATAAGACCGTAAACTAGGTTTGGAGAGAAAAGAAAGCATAGAGTAAGCTGGACTACAGAGTTCAAGCCAGTTGAAAGCCCTAGCTGAATTTGTGTGCCATGGGCGAAGCATTGCAGGGGCAGGAATGTGATAAAAGAAATTATCTTTAGGAAGACTAGAGTGATGAGAAAACACTAAGCAGAGAGCAGGGCTAGAAACAGAGTGAAAACGCTGGCACAGCCACCCAGACATGGAGCTGCCAGTCTACAGGATGGTCATATGGACTGAAAACGCAGAAAGTTAAAGAAGTAAATTCAGAGTCAGAGATGATTAAATGACTTTTCAATGCACCTCAGGAGGCATGAACGTTCTTGCTCCAGGAAAAGAAGCAAGGCAAAGAGATTAACTTGGGAATGAAAGTAATAGTGCAACTGTAGAAATCAGAGTGGATGCTAGATTGAATATACATGTTTTCATATGTTTACACACACAACTGCTCCTGTACAGGACCCAATAAACACTGTTCCCTGGGCCACCTCAATGTCACAGAGATGAATCAGCTTGAAAGATCATTACTTTTAAACCTAGTGACTAGGATTGTTAGAACAGATGCACCATTCATTGTAACAAATGGAGACATTAAAAATCCAGATGTATGAGGAGTAAGATTTGAGGAGCAATCACAGTCGCTGGACTGGAGAATCGAACAAAGGAGATTAAGGAGCACGGGAGAACCCTAGTTTTCTCTGAAAATTGAACTATTCCCTTCTAAAGCACCAGGAGTAAAACCTCACTTTTACTGTCAAGGGTGAGAATGGCAAAATTAATCGAGAAACCAGAGTTACGCTGCCAAGGAGACCCATTTGAAAGTGAAATAGAGGTCAAAACCCCATTCTAACATAGAAATTAGAAACTGCCAGCTGTTCCAAAGCTGTGGTGAGACTCAAAAAGGGCAGAACTGAAGGATTATTAACCATGCCAGCTGGCATCATAGAATTTATGTTTTCTTTGTTATATGAAATGTACAGTCATAACAGAATACATTAAAAACCTGAACAGGTTCAAATAACCTGTAATAAAACAATATAAATCAAATCTAAATGTAATGAATAAAAACTAACAGCAGAGGGCTCTCTTTGACGTCTGGCAAATTCTCAAGGCAGACAAATGGAAGAGTCTTTTATTTCCTGGAAACTTCTGGTTATATGGAAAATGTTCATGCCCAGAAATAACACAATAATCATTTTTATAAGTAAGTTATAAAAGCGATGTTTAGAACTTTAGGTCTTAAGGGTTTCTTTCTCTATTTTTTCCCCACTGTGTTTTTTGTTTATGGTACATTTTATGTGATGTTCTCCGTGTCATAATTCAGGATAATGTAGGTATAGAATACCTTGAGACGGAAGAGTGACTTTCACAGCCTCTCTACAGTACTTAAGACTATCCTGATAACACAGACAGACATTCTATAAAATTGCATTTTTTTGGCCCATAATTTCCGAGTGGACAGTACAAATTACAAACACAGGAAAGATGACTCTGTAGCAAGGAATTTTCAACAACTCAAGCCCTGGGAAGATCCACATCTGATAAACATGCAGATGTTTGACTATCTAATCAAAATCTCATTTCTACTTTAAGGGATATTTGTAGAGCACCTGGCTCATTTTGAGTCAGAAAACCCCTATATCGTATAATACTCTCAGCCAGCTACTTTTAATCGATTGTAAAAAATACAGGTGCAAGCAAGCTTTGCCTCAAAATGTTGTCATTGCATCTACACACTGTTCTTGGGGAAGACAGTGATTTTTCAAAGTCAGATAAGATTGTTGTTTGTGTGTTGACTTTATTAGATGTGTATTTCTGGCATCGTCTCTGGATTGGAGGTATGTTGTTGTCATCTATATCAAAACTCAGAAAATGTTAGCCCAGGAAGCCCAAATCTAGCCCGGTGCCTATTTTGTATGAACTACAAGATAAAAATGGATTTTACATTTTAAATGGTTTTGAAAAAAATCAAAAGAGATATAATGTTTCATGACGTAAAAATTATATGGAACTGTGTGTTCACTGACCTCTAAGTTTTGTGTTTCATTAAAAGTTGTGGAGATTTGGTTGTGTTTGGTTAACTAAGCATTTACTTGGTAACCTTAATTTTGCTTCAAGTATTATGACACCTCAAATATTTTATTTACTCTCTAGTCCTGTATATAAAAAGCTTGCCCAGTTCTGAGCCATGCCCTCTTTGATTCTTCTCCTGTTCTTAATAAGGAAACACGATGCCCCTTTAACACTGGAAGCAAAGAGCTTGCGGACCTGGTTCCCTCAAATAATCAGTATTTGGAATCGTCTGAGTACCGTCAAAAGCCATTGTGGTTTGAATCCTACACTCAGAGTATGACTCCTCTGGCCTGTGGTATAACCAGAACCTCAAAGTTTCTGACCCCCAGGTGATTTGAATATGTAGTTTGCAAGCTCTGAATTTAGTGTTTCGGTAAATTCAGTCCCTGCCCCCCAGCTTGATCCAGGCTCATGAAGCTCCTTGTTGTTCCTTTAGGTGACCCAAAAAATCATCCCCACTGTCCCAGACCCTCCAAACACTTGCTAGGTTCTTTAGTCTTGCCACCCTGGCACTAGAATAGAGTAACCCAGTAATTCAGCTGAGAAAGTAAAGGCTAACCTATCACAACGCCTGCCTCTTGGCTTTCAGAAAGCAATCTCCTTTCTTGTCTGCCTTCTTCTCTATAACAGCGTAGTGATTGAAAAAGAGGTCTTCAGTGGGGCAGGCTTTAATGATAGGTGTGACCTACAACAAATCGCTTACCCAATCTGCTCATCTCTGCCATCAGTCATAAAGTTTGCTTTTTTTTTTTTGAAAGATTTTCATTTTTTTTTATCAGTGATCAATTCTGTCTTTTATTTTATTTTATTTTCAATGCAGTTTATTCAGGAACCTTGAACAATCATCTGACCCTGGGGAAAGCCAGCCCACAGCTTAAATAGCCTCTGGGTAGCCAACCCCAGCGTGCCACGTGGGCAATGCAGATAGGTCCACATACATGGAAGCAAGCCAGATCCTCAGCCTTAGCCAAATGTGGAATTGTTTGTGACAGAGAGCACTCACCATCGGGAAGGTGGAAGGTGGAAACCAGCTCCATCTTTAGGGCACAGCATTCCACAGCTCTCTACAGTTCCCCCTTTTTGTTTTAGACACATCAGGCAAGAGTAGAGGTCTAATCTCTGATATTAGAAATAAATTGGGACTTTGTACTGATGTTCATTTAGGTGTCATCCACCCAAAGAGCATCAGACCCGACCAATACCTTTTTCTCAGAGGCGAGACCTGGGGCATCAACCCGCATGCAATCAGACATGCTCTTCTCTGGGTCCAAAGCGGCTGACCCTGAGTGCAGTGCTTAGCATGGAGTTAGTCAATTGGCATGGAGCACGTCTCGCCCCTGGGGGCAATGGTCTCCTGAACCTACTCAGACCTCGGACACCACCACTGCTAGTTCTAGAACTGATGCAGGATGTTCCAACGAGGGGGTTAAGGCTTCTCATAATATTTCCTATAAGCCCACACCTGTTTGTCTATATCCCCCATTTTTATTCATTATTAGCCAGATAGAGCCAAGTAATTGTGGAAATGATACTTGCTTTTTTGCCCAATGCTGTAATGCTAGTAAATTTAGGTATGCCCTGGTTACTCGCATGCCTCGCTGGGTGCCTGTGCCCATTGATGCCCCTCACGCTATGACTCTCTTCAGACAGAAAAGGGATCTTGGAACTACAGCCACCATTGTTACTGCCATCTCATTGGCGGCTGTTGGAGCTACCACCGTGGCATTAGCCATGAGTCATACTGGGCAGACTGCTCAGACCCTGAATAATCATTTAGCCGATGTAGCTCATGCCTTAGTTGTACAGAAAGGAATTAATGCTCAACTAAAAGGAAGCTTGATGGTGTTCAATCAGAGGATTGACCTCGTGCAGGAGCAAATTGATACCCTATGGCAAATCGCTCAACTTGGCTGTCAATGAAAATATGCTGGACTTTGAGTCACTAGCATATAACATGAGAATTTTTCCTGTGCTGCAAATCTGTCTAAACAATTGTCGATCTCAGTAAAGTTTGCTTTTAAACGCTTAGCTCTTAGAAATTTTCAAGATCACGTGAGCTTTTCTTGTTGCTTAATCTGTGGTGCTCAAATTAGTATCACCTGGGCCCCTGTTAGGAATTCAGAATCTCAGCACTCATCCAGGCCTCGGAATCAGCATCTACACTGTACTGCTTTCCCACGGTGGTTTTCTGTGTGCGTTGCAGCTTTGAGATTCACTAGACAAATGGCTGTCTCTTCTTTGAGGTTGGCTTTTATGTACAAAAATGACTTGCTTACACTTTTTTCAATCTACTTATTGTTGGGAGTATGGGCTGATGCGTTGTGTTTGTTAATTGCTTGCCCTCCAAGATTCTTACTATTTACAAGCAAACTGTCATGTACCCAAGTACTGCTGTTTAGCCTTGCCTAAGAAATTATTCCTGATTGGCTGATGAGCAGTCTTACCAGGCTACAGAGGAAGACAATGCAGCCCAAGGAGACCTGATAGGCTAAGGTCAGATAGAAGGGGAGGAGGACCTCCCTGTCAGTGGACTTGAGGAGGGGCATAGGGGGAAAAGAGGGAGGAAGGTTGGGATTGGGAGGGGACAAGGAAGGGGGCTACACCTGGGATACAAAGTCAGTAAACTATAATTAATAAAAATAAATAAAAATTTTTAAAAAGATTTAAAAAAAAAAAAAAAGGCCTAAACCTGGACAGGGCAGAATTGGGTAGGCATGGCCAAGGGTCAGAGACTTAGAGGAAAGAGAGAATTGTCGGAAGGAGAGACACAGACAGGAAGAGAGGAAGGAGGAAGCCACCATGGATTAGAGGAAGAGAGAACCACATGGGTAGAGAAGAAGGACTCCAAGAATGGTGTAGATGGAGAAAACAACGGAGATGAAGAACACTAGCAAATATTCGGGATTATGGATGGATTAAGGCAGATGGCACGGGATGAGGCTGAAAGATACGAGACAGTGTAGGTGGAATATCTGCCCCGCCCAAGGTAAATAAGGCAGTTACAAAATCTAACAGGTGTCTATGTCTTATTGATTGTGGTAGTGGGTTATATAATAGCACTGTAATGATTATAGGGCTAATAATAAACCTATTTAGCATGATACCATTTATTTACCACAACAAACTATCTTTTATGTAGAATAGTTTGAAAACAGAATAGGTTATGGCAGGATTACAGGTTAAGACAAAGAGAGTCACTTTCATGCAACTTAGAGAAATCCCCTCTCTCTGTCACACATGAACCTAGGGGTACACAGCTAATAAATTAAAAGAGCTCTTGTAAAGCTGAGAACACAGCCATAGGCACACACACACACACACACACACACACACACACACACACACTCACTCACTCACAGCTGATAATTGCCTGCTTCAGAGCCTGTGAACTGCCAGAGATAGCAGGGCCTCAGCCAGTTGTCCTCGGACACTGTGTGGCAAGAATGACGACTTTAGATTAGATGAGGTCCTGGAACCAGGATGTGGCCAATGAACCAGAGTGAAAAGCAACGTGGGGTCCAGAAAACGTCAACACGGTAGAGGGCATCGTGGGACAGTAAAGCAGAAGTCACCCTGCACTTGTGACTTCTGGGAGGAGACACAGATTCCACACAGATGGGAGGAGTCTTTAAAGTTAAAGCAAGCGCCAGGTGCCCTCTCAAGCACAAACTGAGCTTCCCTAATCTCCGATCGAAACCCGAAATTCTCCAGAACCTGGGACTTTGAGTTGTTGAAATGAAGCCACTGATGGTAAGGGCCACTTCAGAACACAAGTGGCCAGATACAGTCCAACTGCACGTAAAATAAAGAAAGATTTCACTTTAGAAACAGGATTCATTCGAAGCAAGACAATCTCATCAGGAGCTCATGGGCACCTGCATTTAGGTCGGTTTTCTATGTCTCCAGAAGAGCCAAGCTGGAGATCGTCATACTAAGCATTTATTTTTTAGTTAGGGTGGGACTATAAAGCCAAGGGAGAGAGAACATGCCATCATTCACTGAGGTATTTGGTTCATGTCCATGGAAGTAAGCAAGGTCATCAGCAGACGTGTGTGAAAGGGAGGACACTATTTAGTTAAATCTCCAAGTACTGAATGTTCTTGCCACTCTGTGTTTTACTAAGCATGAGAAGTTTTGCCTTTTAACTCTCTTCTCTACGTGGAGAGGAACTAGACCCCCCCTGCTCAGATGTAGCCCAAAGACAGCTCGGTCTCCTTGTGGGTTCCCTAGTAAGGGGAGAAGAGACAGTCTCTAACATGAACTTGGTTGTCTGCTTCTTGATCAGTTCTCCCTGGTGGGGTGACTGAGCCAGCCCACAAAGAAAAAGGATCCAGGCAGTCTTTATGGGACCTGGTAGGCTAGGGTCAGACAGTAGGGGAGGAGAACTAGAGAAGATGAATAGGGGAGGAAAGGTGGGACTGGGAGGAGAGGAGGGAAGAGGTTACAACTGAGATACAAAGTGAAAATTTGTAAATAATAATAATAAATTTTAACAAAAGAGCTTTTGGAGAGCTGAGCCCACGAGGTCTGCGTGATCAAAATTCTCTAGGGGAAATTCAAACATCTCCTCAGTAAACAACCAGTGCTGCTGAAAGGTTGGGGTTCCTTGCCCAGTAATTGAGCCAAAGAATCGCATTCTTTCCATTTTTGTCTAAAGGGAGAAGAGATAAAGATGTGGTAACAAAGCCAAACATCACCATCTTGCCTCTCCCGGGTTTTACACCGAGCTATGTTGCCTCGGTGTGCGGTCTCTGTTGCTTTCCAGATGAGCAGTCTCCTTTCCTTTCCTGATATAATTCATTGTGATGGGGTTCTACCAGGGAAATCCTTGCTTGCTTCACCTAACTGAGTTATCAGTACAGTTCCAAATCCAGGTATTGAAAAAAGAAAAGAAAGGAACGGGGAGGAGGGAGAGAAAAAAATATGAGGTTATTTTTTTAGTTCCTGGGTATGTATTTTTAACCCTTGGCTCGCTCCGTGAAGAGGAATTGACATGCCATTCCCCAGAAGTAAAGAATTATAGAAGACACCCGAGAGAAATGTCCCAGCATTAATGGTTAGAGCACCATTAATGAGCGTCTTGTGGTTCAATGGTGCATTTTCCCATTTTTCTATCTACACTGTTCCTCTTGAGAAGATGTTATTGATAAATATTTAATGAACTAAGTGAAGAGATAAATAACAGAAAGCAACCTGTGTGCTTTAACCCTCTGCCTGTGGGAACTAATAAGCTGTGACACCTAGTAGAAGGAAATCAAGGCCAGGAGAAAAGGCTTTGGACACTGCAAGGAGCAGGCTAGCAAATGAACAAGGTTATGCCCAAGGGGAAGCCTGAAGATCTGGAGCCTCTAAAGCAAGCAGTGGGAACAGTGGAAGCTGCTACGCCTGGAGCATCCTTTCGTTATAACACTGATGAACAGAAATTTAACTAGCTGCCTTTGTAGAAGAGACGCTCAGAGCTGTTTTACAAAGAACCAACCAACCGGTTGATTCCCTTATAGCAGAAGTATTTTGTTTTAATCAATAAATAAGATAAAGCAGACAACAGTGAAGAAATGGAATGGGATGGAAGGAAAGAGGGAGGAGAGAAAAAGGGAGAGAGGTAGAAAAGACAGGGGAAAAGAGAGAGAAGAGGGAGATCCCTTTCTTTATAGCTGACCAGGAACTACACTCATAAAATAAGGAGCATACCTCTACTTGAAAGATGGCATTATGTACAAACCAGTGCTACAGATGAGACATCAATTTCCTGCTAATGCCAGTGGAAAAGATGAAGAACCTCTACAGCTCAGGGCAGCTTAGTGATGACCAAGAACTCACAGTCTTCTGCCAAGTTTGTTTCAGAAATGGAAAAAGAATGAAGCGCAACAGCAAGATTTACCCTCCTCCCTGGTCCACAGCCGAAACCAGCTCCAGCGTGAACCATTAATCAAGTATCTTGTTTTCTAATCTGTGCTTGCCCTTTCCAAGACAACTGATATTTAGTAGAAAATGTAGCTGAATATAATCCAACAAGTGGGTTGTGATACGATGTCTGTGCTGTACTTTAAACTCTTTTGGCTTACAAGGCTGGGGAGATGGCTTGGTGGCTGAGGCACCTGCACATGAGCATAAGAACCCGAGTTCAGATCCCCTGTACCCACAGAAACAAGCCAGAAAGGGTAGTACATATCTCAACCCCAGACTCCCGGAAGATCCCAAAAGGAGTTCATACACACACATACACACTCAAACACACACACACACACTCACCCGGGAACATGTAATGTACAATACACATACCAAAGTAAGTATTTTAGCATAAATAATGTGTGTTAATTTGAGTTGATAGAACCTTGTTATCATCATAACCCTAAGTGGAATGTCACATGTTATGAGTGGTTAGTCAGCTGGCTAATTTGGATGTCTTTCCTACATCACAGAGGTTTGTCTTAGTTAGAGTTTCTATTACCAAGGAGGAGGACCAGGGCAATTCTTACAAAGGAAAGCATTTAATCAGGGCTGGCTTACAGTTTAGGGGTTTAGTCCATTATCATCATGGCGGAGAACATGGCAGCATGCAGACAGACAAGGTACTGGAGATGGAGCTGAGAGTTCTACATCTTGAGCTGAAGGCAGCAGAAGAGAACTAGCTTGAGCTTCTGAGACCTCAAAGCCCACAAGTTAGTGACACACCTCCTCCAACAAAGCCACACCTCCTTTAACAAGGCCACGTCTCCTGATTGTGCCATTCCGCATAAGCCTATGGGGGCCATTTTTATTCAAACTGCTACAAGGCTATACACACTTTCCACCATAATCTGTACCAAAGGCAGGAAGTTAGGCTAAGGAATAGTGAATTCAGTCACTTAGTGATTAAATTGCTTTGGTAATATATATATACAGGTGGATCAATTAAATGGTTTGGGGAAACTGTTAGTCCTACGGAACAAATCTAGGAAGGCCTGTATCCTATGCCTAATGCTATAACCAAGTCAAAGATAGGAAGTTTCTGATTTTAATATCAACTCTCAAGAAATCAGCAAGCTTAGAACTTCTGTGCAAGAATGACTGTGTGACACTATTCCTGGGGAGATATAAATAAATGCCCACTCACCCCAGATAGTGAAACCAAAGTAAGGGTACTACCACAGTCGAATCTGGTGAACCAGTGAGTTTTATTGGAAGTACTTACAGAAGTATGGGTGGGGATAGACTTACAGGAGAGGAACTGGCTCAAAGGCGGCTGCACCACCCAAGCCCACCCCAGCACAGGTGACAGGTTACAAAACCTTGGAACCTGAAGCACACTGCCAGCCTACAGGAAGCTCAACAGGTTGGGGAGTGTCCTTTCCAAGTGACTCAGCTGGCCTAAACCGCTTCCAGATAGCTGGGTTTGTCTCGATAGTCTGCTTTGCAGCTTCCTTTGAGAGTGGCTTCCAGCAGTCTTTTCTGTTTACGCACAGAAATGAGTGGGCTAAAGAATCTGGTCATTCTCAGGGACTTCCTGGAGCTTATTTTGAGTGACTTGTTTCCTGTCCTAATGAGCTTCCCTGAAAGGTGAAATGTTTCAATCTTGGAGGAACCTGGTGCCCAACAGGAGTCAAAGCACTAAAAGATAAAAGTCTAGAGACTGTAGTTGTAGATGGTGGCAGGGGTGTTTGCCTGTAATGTGCACTGTTCCATGTCCAACAGTGTTAAGAAAGCTAGCTAACAAGCAAAACTGTGTGCCCCAGCTTTGGAAGGTATAATCCCCTTTACAACTGGTTCATACGGTTACACTGTGAAGGTTTAGCCCCAGTTATAACTGATTCACACAGTTACACTGTGAGGGCATAGCCCCAGGTACAACCGATTCGTACAGTTACACTGTGAAGGTGTAAGTCCAGTTACAACCGTTTCACACAGTTACACTGTGAAAGAATAATCTCAGTCATAACTGTTTCACACAGTCACACTGGATTTTTACTATCACAAACCCTGGCGAACTTTAGATGACCCTACAACCTTGTCTGCCAGGCCAGATGGGGGCACTCTCCCTGATAGTCTCACAGAGGGACTGGTACAAAGAGGACAGTGCAATGATTGGTGAAAATGCAAACAAAAGGTTTGCTATGATTCGTGCAAAAACTGTTCTAGGGCTATGTGAGCAAGCTGTTCAGCTCACTTTATGAGACAGCTGAGAGGCACTGCTCTGTGCTGCCTCCCTTGGCATTGCAACATCAGTGCCAGCAAAACGTTCTGTCTCCTGTGCTCCGTCCTTGCTGGATTTTAGTAGAGCAGGCTGAGATGGTAGCAAGAGAAAAAAGCGTCTGCAACAGAGAGCAGAGACATGGTGGCAGTCCTGGTGACGACAGTGGATCTGCCACCTAGTCCTGAGGAAGCAATGGAGTGACAGGCCACTTTGCTATACACAGAAGAGAGAGCTGAGAATAGCCAGCTAGCCATTCTAGAAGCTGGGGGACCAAGAGGGACCTGGCCCTAATAAGCAGCAGAGGCTGAACCGTGAGCCTAGGGAACTGCCCAGCTCCGATGAGCAGCAGGGGTGTGTCAAGGGAACCCTCGGCAGCTGTGACAAATGTCTGAAGCAGAAAGTAACAAATGAGCAGCTGCATTACTGACATCCCCCAGAGAGGCAGAGCCACACTGCAGGGAAAAGAATGGAGCTTGATGGTGGCAGTAGCTGCTTTCTGAGTAGCAGCAGCCATCAAGGTGGTCACAGGAAACTGTCACACAAGCCAGTCAAGCTGAAAGCGATTGGGACATCTCAATACACAAAAGCTGTAACACTTGAGAGCTAAGGGTCCCAGTACCTAAGGCCTACAGGAGAGCTGTAACACTACAGAGCTCCACTTGTAACCTGCTACTCCTGGCAGCTGTTGTCAAGCATCTAGGGATGCAAAACCCGCCAAAGACCAGCACTGCCTGCCCTTGTAGACCTTGGGGATCCCAGACAGCTGGCTGGTAACACTATCAAAGGCAGCTTTTACCCACATCAAGTTGGTGCTCCTATTACCTACCAGAAATGACAAGTCAAGAACTGTGCCTTTTCAAAATGTCTTGGGTCAGTTCACCCTACAGAAATAAGCAGGGAGAATGGGTAAAGTTGCTGCTATTTTCTTGTTGGCTTTTCCACTGGCGAAAAAGGTATCTCAAAAGAGAGTTCCCTGATCGCTAGCCCCCTTGAGTGTGGACACTGACAACTCTACCTACTGTTGGCTTTGGCCGGATTCTTCTGATGTCTGAAATAGGCTATCATGGAACACTGGCAAGTGGGCTCCCAACCATGAAACTGGCTCCAGTATTTCAGAAGGTATATGGCCAGTATATCTATGTACCAGTGTGTCTAGTGCATTCATATAGATCAGTAGAATGAGGAAGAGCGTATTAGTTACTTTTCTGTGATAAAACAACACTCACTACCAAGCAACTTGCAGCAGGCAGCAGGCAGCCCGCACAGTGGCTGGAACAAGAAACTAAGGGCTCACATTCTTTACCAAAAGCACAAAAGAGAAAACCAACTGGAAATAGGGAAAGGCCTTGGGCCTTCCAAGCCTGCGCCCAGTGGTAGACCTCTAGAAAGGCCACATAGTGCCATCAACCGGAGGCCAAGTATTCAAATATCCAGGATTGTGGAGGATATTCCTCACTCAAGACACCACAAAGAATCACGCGGGTTTTTTGTCTTCTACTGTTTGGGGAATTGAGGAGGGTTGTTTTTGTTTTGTTCATTTGTTTTTGTGTTGGGATAGGGGGCATTTCATTAAAGTAGAAACTAACTGATAAGAATACAAACTTGAAATCAACAATGTTTCATCAGGCTATGTCAAATACCAGCATTCAGTACTATTTTCAGCAAAGCATTATAACTTTGAAAGAAAAATAATTTTGGCAAGGTGTAATTAGTCCGGAGTTTTAGAAGGTTCAGTGATGGCAGCTTGAGTCATCACACATAATATATCGAAGACTATTTTCTTAGCAGCCTCAAAACATGGTACCAAACATGTTGTCTCTTTATCTTTTTAAGCATTGCTGTGCTCCCTTAGCAGATGAGCTAACTAAAAAACAACTGCTATGTCCTTTCCTACAGGATACAAAAGACCAAAGAGAGTGAAAAAGAACCTAACTCAGCATATCTTTTTAAAATCTACAAAATATAGGTGAATGTGTGCAAAAAATTAGATAGTGCTAAAAGGCTAAAAAAGACATTCTTTCAATTGCTTCTCATATGTTCACCATAACATTTTAAACCTTACACGCGGGCTTCTCTCCTTTGCTTATGAAACATTTACCCAGCCATCTATGGCTTCTAGCTAGAACTGAAAAGCATCATGGCAGGTTGCCATGACAAAGCCGATTTCAGTGATCATGAGGACCAGGGCAAGGTTCAGAGCAGGACTTGACCCTGTACCACAACAACTGGAGATTCCACTCGCTTTTCTACCAACATCATCAAGTTTGCAGGTAAGTTCAGAATCTGAAGAGGAAAGATTTGAAAATGATTATTTGGAAGAACTGACACTGTGAATACTCACTTTCTTTATGCCAAGGACAGTGAGGCTATGTCAGTTTCAACTTCTTTTGTCTCAAACGTAAGGACACTAAAGTGACCATCAGAGAGATTTGCATGTGACCCCGGCAGAGAAAACACAGTAGACACATGCTAAATGTCTACCCAAGAAATCAAAGGAGACTGACACCAGCGAGTTGCTTTGGTAGCGGGGCAGTAAGGTAAGCATGTTGGCAAAACAGTGGGTTTAAGGGTCCGGGAATCCCAAGGAACAGATGTAGCTGTTACAGGGTAGGCGTGGCAGACAAACCCTAAAGTGATCTCAAGGCAGCAACAATCTTATATAACTCCTGATTACTAAATGTGGACTTGATTCTAGCCAATAGAATATAACGGTACTTTATTGATTAGGCAAAGGTAATAGGGTGATAGACACTCTTGTATTTCACTACATTATATTAAATTATAGTCACATTACAATTTGGTGAACTGAATGGAGGTCCTCCTGTCTTTAAAGGGGTAAACTGTCACATAGTTATGAACTCCACAAGGTCGAAACACAGCAAAGACCTGTACATGGTCTCTGGTTGCTAGAGAAGATGCCAGCTAATAGCCAACAGGAAATCAGGACTTCAATCTACGAGTGCTCACGACAGAACTCTACCAGCAGCCGCATGAGCCTGAAAAGGACCCCAAGGCCTAGAAAAGAACACAGATCACCTCATACATTATTGATCACAGGGCTGTAAGAATTCGAGCAAAAGATGTGATGGTGATGTGCCCATCACTATGACCCATAGACACTGAATGATCCCGTTATCTTGAATTATTAGGTCTGCCACAGTACAAAACTTAAAACAATAGGAGCGTTGTTCTGTAACAGTAGGAGAAGGAACCCTGAACACTGAACAGAGGTATCCACAAACTAAGTTTGTGGATCTGATAATCTACAACCAGGTCCCCAATCGTGGAACGAAAGCAGCTAACCAAAGGACAAATTGAACAGCCCCTCACAGCCCAGGGGTTGAAGAGGTGCCCAAAGAGAGAGGAACTCACTCCAAATAACTAGAAAGCGGGAAGTTAAGAGAAGTGTCTGTCTAGCTGAGAAAGAGGCTGGAGAACTTTCTATTTCCTACTCCAGCAGTTCCGGGGGTGCTGTACACCCTGATCTACTGTACTGGCCAATGTCTGTGGTGTACATGTATCCACTTTAAGTGAGTTCAAGCTGCCGGTGGGTTAGCAAGCAGTTCATGCTGTTCTTGATATGTAGAAACCGACTCTCAGAAGCTAGAATGCAACACACCACTGCAATCTCTACTTCCTTCAACTCCCTTCACCCTGAAGAATCAGCCCACCAAGGAAGGACAACAGAAACCCGCCCTGGGAGAACAGGGTCTTCAGACAGATGGGAAGTGACAGAACACTTGGCTTCAAATGGAACTTGGCGCATTTTACTAAAACCTTGCACTTGACAGAGAGTGGAGCCTCCATTCTTCATTCTGTTTACTTAAAGATTTATTTTATTTTTAATTACGTGAGTGTGCTTGTAAGGGGCAGTGGGGATACTTGGGTGTGAATTGGCATACATGTGTATGCCACATGTATATAGGTGTCTGTGTTAGGCCTGAAGAGGCTATCAGATCCCCAAGAGCTAGATTTACAGGCATTTGTGAGCCTCTCAACACAGGTGAAACAAAACTCAAATCCTCTGCAACAGCAGTAATTGACTTTAACTGCTAAGTCATGTCTCCATCCCTGCTTTTTAATTATAAAAATACAGAATTTTTTTTTGTTTTGAGACAGGGTTTCTCTGTGTAGCCTTGGTTGTCTTAGACTCACTTTGTAGACCAGGCTGTCTTCAAACTCACAGAGATCTGCCTGCCTCTACCTTCCTGAGTGCTGGGATTACAAGCGTGCACCACTGCGCCAGCTTGAAAACAGAATTTTCACACACTGGGATGATTAAACAGTTATCAAGTATAACGTGCTGACAAACCAGTCGTCTCTATTAGATTTATTATGCAATAATCAGATAAAAGCTGCAGAGTTATTATTTCATGGTGGCTGGTTGGATTTTTGTTTTGTTTAATCTAGTTTTAATATTCCTTTTCTTTCGTTTGTTTGGATAACTTTTTTAATTATTTTTCAGCCTAAATAAAGAAACCCTTCATATGTTCCAAAGTTCTAAAAAATGTGAGAACGCCGAACTCCGCTGATGAAGTCACTACGTAACGTGTCCTGTGAGAGCTTCCACGTCGGGCAGCCTCTCTTTGAAGGCACGTGTGAAGGTGTGCCACTCCGAGGACCCTCGGGAACAGCCAGAGGGGAAACATCAATCTTTAAAAGCAGAGGAAACACAGTGGCTTTGCTGACCTAAATGGACATGACAGCTAAATGGGAAGAGACGAGGGAGCTAAACAGGAACATAGGCTTCAGGGAACTCACAGGGCGCAGGAGAAACTCAAACCGTGGGTGGAGTTAGGCCACCGGGGTCAGGATGAGGTTACCCACCTCATCTCCACTCAAGCAGCTGAGTGGAGGCTCCGCAGCAGCCTCAGAGGGCAGTCTGTGCCGTTATTGGGATTTCTCTCCTTTTCAGAACATTCTCCAGGGATGGAGGCCTGGAAACGTCCCTCCACAAACGCTCAATTCTGGAGAAGCAGCTAGAATCACTCACAACTCACAATCACATCACACAAAAATGCTCTTGAGGCCATGCTAAAATGGTGATTCTCAGGTTGAAGCTTTGCCTCCAACAAAGTTTGTCTACTCCAGGCTCCAGCAAGTAAACACAGCTTAATAGATACACCACGCCTGCTCGAATGAAATGAATCTCCAGCAAGAAAACACGTCCTAGGAGGCAGAGTTCAGAAGTAACAAGATGCTGGCATATTTTTAACTACACAGAAATTTTGGATTATTCCATGCTCTTAGCTGATGACCTTCATTCTCACTTCACTGAGAAACAGACACATTGAGAAGAAAAGTTTCACAGGCCTCTACCAAAGCACACACCCTTATTCCCACCCTTTCAAAATATGAAACTTGCACTGCCTCTCCCTTTCTGTGATAGTTCACACCCATCTCTTCACTTTCTAGCTCAGACACCCCCCATTTATCTGCTGGGTTTCTTCCAAATTCAAACATCCTTCGTTTGTCCTGCCTTAACTAGGAAAACAAAGCTCACAATCTTGCTGGATCCTATTTCCTTGCAACTCCTCCCCATCCTTTTCTTCCCTCTGCAGCAGTCTACCTAGTGTCCATTCCTCCCCGTTGTATCTTGAGTACCTCAGTCAGGCCTTTGCTCCCAGCACTCAAAACTCTCCTGCACTATCCTAGTGAAAATTGTCAATAGTTTCTGTGTTATCCAACTCCGGGTTTAGGTCTCCTTGATTAGGTTTCTTGATTGTTCAGCTCTGCACATGGTCACGTTGTTCATTGGCTCTTCCTGGACATTGTTCCATCATTGTCCTTGCACACTGGCTCTTGCTTCCTGTCCACAGGTCAGTCCACTCAGTGGTTGTGATCTGGTTGTCAGCTGCTCCCTGATGACTTCCCGTTGGAGGTCCGCAAGGCTCTCCCCTTGGATTCTTCATTTTTTTAATGACCCTCACTCGATGGGAAGCTCATCAAGCCTCTTGCCTTTATTCACTGGTGACTCCTAAATGTGTATCTTCAGAAGAGACTTCTCTCCCACATTCCAGGTTCAGAGGGCCACCTGTCCCCTCCATGTGGCTATCTCAGCCCCCAAAACCTAGGTCTGAAACTGATCTGCTCTTCCACCAGAACGTAATCCCCACAACCGTCCCCCTCATAACTGACAGTAACCCATCCTTCATTGCTCAGGTGACCTTGGGGTCACTCATTGCTTCTCTCAACCGTCTGCCAGCCAGTTGGGACAATTTACTGAGTACACTTTTAGACTACATCAAGAATCAGATAAATCTTCACAATGTTTCCTCCCTCAATATGGTTCTAGTCTCTGTCCTCCGTCCCTTGATTTTGTTGTTGTCTTATTGTTTTGTTGCTTTCATTTGTAACCCCAGCTGATCTGGAACTATGTGGACCTTGGTGACCTTGGCCTCACAGAGATCCATCTGTCTCTGCCTCCAGAGAGCAGGGATTAAAGATGTGTGCCACCATATCCGGCTGTCTGACACCTGAATTTCTCAGTGATAGCCCTGTGGCCTTTTGACATCCAGAATGTTCCCTAGTATCTTTTGTAATATAGCCTTAAAAAGAATCCATGTGAAACACAAGGTCTATTGTTTCTGTTTAAAATTCTTCAAGAGTGTTAGTTGCCTCAGGGGAGGTTCTCCTGGCTGAGGGAAACTAGCTCCCAACTCAGAGATGCATGTTCCCATCTCAATTGTCAGGGTCACCTCCTTCCTACACAATAACCTCAACATAAACACTCCCAAGAGTCTTGAATTCAATTTACTGCTTCAAGGGGCCATATTGCCTCTTTAAATAGGTGGTAATACACAGGGGTTTTCTTGTCTTTTTTTTTTCATAGTTTGAATTTAATATCCTTATAAAACCAAGAGTTTTTTGAACAAATGCATTAATTCTTCAAAATGTGTATGCATTTTAATCTTTTCTATACTTGTTGGTGTGTATTTTGCTGAACTTTTAGAATGCAACATGGTGTGTATGGGTTTTTTTCCAATTCTTGAATACTTGAAGATTTTATTTTAATGTAGAAAAAAATTCATACAATATATTTTGGTCAAGTTCCTTCCTCTCCCCCAACTCCTCCCAGACCACCCCCAACCTCCCTACCCACCCAATGTCACACTGAGATTTTACCTGAGGTTGAATATTAACAGTATTTACATCTGTCCCAAGGAGAATGGAAAGCAAACTAGTTTCGAGAAGGTTCACGTGTTGATTTTGTTCATCAAATTCCCTGGGGCCTTTCAGATTTTGTGCTGACTTGTCCGTAGAGACAAAGGCAAATAAGAGTTTCTGCTTGTGGATCACTATGAACAAAATTAAAACTCAACGACACCGGCAATTGCCTCCATCCCACCCAGAGAGAATGCTTGCATCTTTGCAATAACTTCCGCACTTAAGTTTCTTTTTCGCCCATCTTCTACCTCATGGCTTGCTTGGTTCCTAATGGAAGCCTTTTCCCTGCTGCCAAAAGACCTTTGCTCTGTTTTCCCTGCCTGAAATGTTCTCCCTCTTAGCTAACTCCTTCCCTCCTTGGCATCTTCACTCAAACCTCACCCCCGCCATGAGGGCTATGCTCCCGTGTTTATGACGCAACCATCTTCTACCCCAGCTGGCAGGTTCTCCCTTTCTACCCATTATCTCATACTCTAACATAATATGCAATTTGACAAATGTTTGTCATTTTTGTCCACTAACGCATTCCACGACCCTAGAACTTCCTTTGCCCTGTCCGTGGTGAGCATGCTGTGAATGCAGAGGAGGAAGTGTCTTACCCTGGGATAGAAGCTTCAGTTCAGGCCATCCTTTCACGGAGTGTTCACTATCTTCTAAGGATTTTTCAATTCTCTACTAGGAAAAATAAATAAGTACTCACAGCGCATCCATTTTTTAGATATTTTATTTAAAATGCAATTTAGCTCTTATAGAATTATGCTATCACTTCTAAAAAAGAATTTCTGTCTGTTTTTTTCCTAAATTTTTTTTTTAATTCATCATCCTCATTGGCACCATCCAGGAATATGGACATTTGTGTGTTTTCTTTCTGTGTCAGAAGTTCCAGGGAGGCCCAGCACCCCCTCTCTGAACCTCTAGTTACAGACCTCGGTTATCAGCGTCAGACACACATATCCTCACAAATGTTAACACACATGGTCTAATTCAGAACTTCTGTTGACAGGCTCTGATCTCAGGGTTAAAATCTGATCTAGCTGTTAGGGTGTTTGTCATTTATGGCAATGACTTTGGAGTGTTTTAGCTTCAAAAGAAGCTTGAAGACTTGGAACAACCATATGCTAATCCTCTGGATATGTGTCATATTTACATTTTCAGTTCAAGCAAATGGAAGGCAAAATGGAGATGTGGAAACAATTCCCTGGTCCAAGTGTCAGAGGAGAGAGGACCCTGCTAAGAAGAAAAGGCGGTGTCTTAGAAGAAATCAACTCTGCTCTATCTTGAGCTTCAGCTTTCCCCCTCAGGACTGAGCTCAGGGTGGCCCTGGCCATTCCAGAGAACAAACATTTCACAAGGGGAGCACTGATCAAGGATGTGACTCAACAAGATGCCCCGGTGCCAGGACCTCAGTGCTGAGGTACTCAGATATTACCAGAATGACGCAGCACCCATGGAGCCTGCTTTAAGGGGTACCTTTGGAGCCTTTGTGGTGACTCAGGTCTATCTCAGACAACAACAGGAAAGGGAAAGCTGTTGACAAGCATCACCCTGTACCTGGACCTGACACATGGGCTATATACACCAGTCTGGGACAGTCTGGCAGCTGAATGGGGGCAAGCTACAGATGCTTCACTCTGACTGGAAGGGAGAAATGGAGGAGTATTTCTGGTTCACTGGTGTTTCCACGACCAGTATCTGCTTGGCAGTTTACTTTCTTACCACATGGAAGCCACTGAAAGCCTCTAACTGAGATCACTACGCCTCAGCACAGCCCATAGGATATGTGCCAATGGACGGGATCTCTGTTGCTGACACTGGAGTCTCTAGCATGTCCAGCTCTCCAGAGAAGTCTGCAGGCAAGGCTGCAGACTTCACAGTACCAATATGTTGGTGTTTTTGTCCAGCACCCTAGGAAAAGAAGTGTGAGATTCAGAGATCACCCTGGAAGCTTACAAGAACATGGAATAAAGGAATTAGCCAACACATGTCATTTCTATCAAATAAATCCAGACCATGAGGTCAAGCTTATCCACTGCCTAAACCCAAAGTCAGAGGCTTCAGCCAGTCCAGTTTATCTCCAAGAAAGCCGTTAGAATAGAGTGATGAATCTAAAGGGATTAAAACATCTCACTGGAGTAAAAACAACCCAAGTGACTGTCAGAAGATGAATGTTTCAGATACAATGAGATATTATTCAGCCCTAACCAGCAATGAAGTTCTGATATGTACTCCAACATGGATGAGCTTTAAAACACTGAGCTAATTTAAATATGCTAGATAGACACTGTGGAGAGCTGAGGAAATCCTGAGTGAATGTGTCTTGTTGACACAATCACTGCCATAGAGACCTCCTACAAAGATGAGGTAAACCCATCTCCTCGATTCAGGTATATATAATATGCATCCCAAGCTTCCAGCTGCTGGTGCACCTCCGCCAGAGGTCAGATCCCACATAAGCCCAGTTTTTCTGTACACATGTCCGCGAGGTCTGTCCTTTCTTTATTCCCTCGCTGCCCCAGTCAGGTCCAGTCCAAAGCTGTGCAGATAGAGGCAAGACACAAAAGGACAAATATGGCATTATTCTACTACCTGAAATTTACTGATGGGCAGTTTCATGGAGACAGACCATAGCTGAGAAGTTCTTGAAGACAGGGAGCAAATGGGGAGTCACTGCTTAATGTTTCAGAATGGACAGAAGATACACAGTATTGTGGATGTAATTAGTGTCAATACATTGTATACTTTAAATGGCCACAATATACTAATGCCACAGTAAAACTTAAAGTACATAGTGTCATTCATTTTTATTCTTTGTGTGAAAAGCTATTCAAAATATTACTTGGAGATTCCTTTCACTCAGGATTGCTCATGTCTTATTGGGTAGCAGATTTTTTTTTTTGGATGTTGAATGTTTATACATTTTATCTGCCTGCAAAGAATATTCCAGAGTGCTAAACCTTTGTCACCAGAAAGTCTCTAGTTTAGAACTACCACCCATCTGTTGTGACACTCTGAGTCAATTTCTGAATAATTGAGAGGTTCCTTTGTTGGGCAACTGAAATATTGGGGTTTCCAATCACCTAAATCACAGGATCTATGTGAGGATTAAATGAGAGAATGAACGTGAAAATCAACATAAGAAAGGTGTCTGCTTGATTTGTCTCTTCCCCATCTGATTCACTAAGAACTGATTCAAGAATCAGCTCACAGCAGGTACACAATACCCAATGAATGATCTGGGTTTGTGGAACATATCCCACACAGTGAGGAAGGTCTGGGGAGTACATGCAGAGCCCACAGCTGAGAAATCTAGATTTCTGTAAATGTCACTGAAGATAAAAGGGAAGAGAATTAAAAGACAATTCTGCCAGACCGTGGTCTTCGAGTAACTGTTTCATATGAAAGGCTTAAAAGTCTACATGGGAACTATGGCAGTGGCCTAGTTGGTAGGGTGCTTGCTACACCCTAGGTTCAATCCTCAGCATTGCATAAATGAGGTGATATACTCCTGTGATCCCGGAGCTGTGAAGATGAAGGCAGAAGGATCAGAAGTCCAAGGTTGGGATACAAAGTGAAAAAAACTATAATAATAATAATAATAATAATAATCTCCTAAAAAAAAGTCCAAGGTCATCCTGAGCTGGCAAACTCATCATGGATGATGAGTTTGAGGCCAGTCAGGGCTATATGAGATTCTGCCCACTCCCCCACCCCACCACCCAAAAAAAGAAAAATTACACAGGGAAAATGATGCAGGCAGGTTCTATTTTTTTCCACAGATAAGTGATTTTCCACACCTGAAGTGTAATGGTCACTTGTGCCTTATGACAGTTATGCAGCTTTCCTGGCTCAATCCAACGGTCATGCTAAGCCAGAGTCTCCCAGATAATTATCAAACGTATAGATTTCAGGAACCTTCCTGTCTTGGTTACTTTTGCTAGCCAAAGCAACTCTTATTTTTAAAAAAGCATTTAATTGGGGGGTTTGCTTAGAGTTTCAGTTTAGTGCATTATCACTGTGGCAGGGTGCACGACAGCACAGAGGCAGACATGGTGCTGGAGCATTAGCTGAGAACTTTACTTCCTGATCCACAGGCAGCAAGCAGAGAAAAAGAGAGAGACACTGGGCTTGGCATGGACTTTTAAAACATCAAAGCCCACGCCCACTAGCATACCTCCTTCCACAAAGCCAGGCCTATTCCAACAAGGCCATACCTCCCAATTCTTCTCAAACAGTTCCATTAGCTGGGGACCAAGTGTTCAAACACATGAGCCTATGGGAATCATTCTTAGTCAAACCACCGTACTCCCTAAGGAAATTTTCAAGACGGGTTAAGAAACATTACACAGGCACTGATAAGCCATGCTTCAGGTTTCATTTGGGATTCACATACAATTTGTAGAAACGTTACTAAGATAATACAGTCTCCATTCACTTCTCTCCACCTTCTCCAGATCTGAGCATTTCACACCCTCAGAACTGCGTTCCCATCAGCTCATCACTACTGACAAAACTAAAGATTTCACCACTTTTCCTTCAATGTCTTTATTCTTCTGGGAAACAGTCAAGGTCTTGTTGCATTTGCTCACTCTTGCATGCCCCTGGTCTTCTCCAATCTGCAAAGGTTTCTTAATCCCCCCACCCCCCAGGACTTTTGTACATTCACAAATATTGATCTTAGTACTTTTTAGTTCATCCCTCAATATTTGCTCATTATCTGCTACTTACACTCTTATGATCAGATACTGAAGAGACTAAGGAAAAGGTTGAAGAGCTCTGGCATTTTCAGACATTAACAACGTCAAAAGCGATAGCATTTGCCTTACAAAACACGAATCAAAAGATGGGCTTAAGAGACAAAGGAATCTTTAACGGCTGCACATGTCAGGCTGGAGGCCCTTCAGGTCTTCCAGCTGGAGCAGTTTAGCAATCAGTTTGAAGTTTTTCCTGATCCTCAGATAAGAAGATCCAGCTGAAGGCACAAATTGTGCAGAAAACATTGGCATTCCCACTGAGAGGTTGAACAAAATCATTCAGAGTGATTTGCAAGCTGAGGAAAGGAATGACGAACAGGAGTGGAAATTTAGATAACATTTAAGATTGGAGTGGAAGAAGGGGCACCAATGGAGGAGGAGATGGAGGAGGAGAGCAAAGAAGAAAACAAGATGTGATTAGAGTCCAGAAAGTCAAAAAGGAATGATCAGCCATGTCAGTGACGCAGTCACTGGAGATGAGGAGGTACCCAAGGTCCAGAAGGGATGAGGACACTTAGGGACATGGGACACCTCTGCTTCAAAGAAACTTGAAATCTGCACACCCCAGACAGGTAACAGGGGGTCCTGAGGAGACATGCGAGTAGAACAGACGTACTTTTCTTTCCTTATTTACCCTTCTTTTCCTTGTTGGATCAGAAAGCCTGGCAAGCCAATGGGCTGGAGATGGAAGGCCAGGCCAGCTGAGTCTCTTTCTTTGTAAATTATTTTATAGTCCAGAGTAGGGGATGAACTATTACTAAAAGCAAGCAGAAATTCTTAATGTGAACCGGGGGATGGGTGAGCTGCGAAACTGTTCAGACCCTCAGAGTGTTCACGTGGTGACCAAGAGGAAAGGATGCACGAGTTTGTTTTCATGAACTATTTGATGCTTAGAAAAGCTATTGTCACATACAGTTAGAGGTATGATCGCTTAAACTGCAGTAACCCAGTTCTGTGCTTTTCACCCACGGTACAGTGTTAGAAGTCAATCAATCTACAGTGCTCCCGCGGTCTGAGGACAGTAACAATGCGCTTCCTGACGTTGTCCAAACCCAGCGACACTGCCCACACCCAACTACGCTGCCTGTAGATGAAACTCCACCGTAAGCATCAAAAGAACAGTCTACATTTCATTCCTCACATGGGAACAAATGTTGAGACTTATGTGAACAAACAACTTTGACTTATTTATTTAAGCTACATTTTTATAGAACAATGTATTGAAAAAACATAAACAATACTAGGCTGAAATGTGGGCTGTTTGTTTACTGAATGGCTTGTAAAAATAAGAACGTGAGTCACAAAGTCTGCTCTTCCCTTCTACAGTGCTGCCTGGGAACATTTTTTCAGACGTAGACAAAACATACAGCCATCTTTAACCCAAAAGGAAATGGTTGGATTTAAGTTTTTAAATAATTAAGAGCACTGGTTTAACTCAAACATTCGCTGACTGTAGTTAGAAATGTGACTATGCTTGCCATACCCTGCTGTGTCATAAAATACTAAGGACTCACTGTGATGTCCATGTATTCAGCAGGGGAGCCTGTATGGCAAAGAGTAAGAGTTATCCCAGTTGAGTTATCAAGTGGTAAATCTTTTCCCTACCTGGATTACGTTCAAAATATACTTCACAGATGATTTCATTCCAGTATCCTACATTAAACACACACAGGTCTACTGTCGTTACTAGGAGACAGGACGATGAAATTTCTGCAAGAAAGAAGTTGAGTAGCACGCAGAATAAAAAGAACAAATGTATCCGAAGAGATGATTTAAAACGGAAGCCCTTATTTCACAGCCTCAGCGGCACTGCAGACTAGCTAAAGATGGAAGATCTAGAATCTGGCTGCCTGGATTCAAAATCCAGCCCTTGACCCTTGATCCTTGAAGCCTGGAGTGAGTTATTTAACCTTAGCAAGCCCATCTTAAAATGCCCTAATAATAGATCTTACTGCTGAGTTGTGAGCACTGAATACTACTGACTACGAAAAAAAAAAAATGCTTCCTTTATATAGACTCAAATAAAAACTTTCATTATGTACACTATTTTAAACATTTAACATCCAGAGGCTTGAGTTTCTTATAAGAATGCACCACTCAAACATGCTATCGAATCTACACCATAGATGGAGCTACTGCACAGAAAATCATTTGACTAAGCAAAGAACCTGGTCTTAAGGGTCCTGGAGGGTAAGCAATTTGGGAGGACATTGTTTTAAGAGCACAGATTTACAAACTGAGCCTGCAACACCTCCCTTCCTTTTTAGAACATTTAACATTTAAGAAGCAACAACTGAATGGTCACTGGGTTGTCCAAGCTCCCCCAGCACCTTACAGCATGCAGTAAGGTGTTACTGTGACTTGAAAGCCCCCAGCACTGCTAGGGAAAAGCAGAACAAATGCAAGAATGCTCTACAGGATTAACTACAGCATAATCCTGACTCCGTGGGGAAGGTTCTTGGATCCCCTTCAACTCAGCGCTAAGAGGCTCCCAGAATCGCACAGTTGGAAGGACCGTGTCGAGGGTTTTTACTGTTAGAGCATGCTTTACGTGCAAGCCAGAGGCCCTGTGCTCCAGAAGGAGCCGGCGGATTTGTGCAGCTGCCAAAAAGCAGAGCCCCACCAGCTGCCTGAGGCTCCAGCTTGCCAGCCATCTCAGCCAGGGAGAAGAGGGCTCAGTCACCGCGCCTGGAAGAGGCTTGCCTGTGACTCAATCCCAAAGAACATAGCTGAGGAGGAAATGAAGAGAGCGGCAAGGAAAGAAAGCAAAAGCAGGGTGTTGCCCATCCTCCTGAACTGCCTTGAGACTTTGTCCTAATGGCATCCATCTGAAAGGGAAGCTCTTGCTGGAGACTTCAGTGTCTTCAGTGAAAGGATGCTTTATAAGCTCTCTGGAGAACAAGAGCAGTGAAGGCGAATCCAGGAAGACCTTTTTTTTTTCTTTTCCTTTCCCCTTTCTTTCTTTCTTTCTTTCTTTCTTTCTTTCTTTCTTTCTTCCTTTCTTCCTTTCTTCTTCCTTTCCTTCTTTCTTTTCTTTTCTTTTCCTTTTTTTTCCTTTTTCCTGGATTTCTTACAAACAATCCAAGCCACCTGCAGATCACTTTACTTATCTCCACTAAGCAAATTCTACGCACTAATAGAATATCCTCTTCTTTAAAGATAGGCAGGGGGGCCTGTATCGTATGGGGGGGATCATCTTTATAACTCGGTCTGAAAACCCCCATCATTTAGGGGAAGGCAGCGTAACTAACTCAGGGTGTTGTCAAGCCCAGCTGCACATCTCTTTAGGTGGGTCATCAAAACTTTCCCAACTTCTCTGTATGCAAAATGGGGAGAAAAAAAACATGACACCTACCTCTCTGGAGGACGGAAAGGACCTCTGGACAAACAAAGCTCCTAACACATTTTTATTCGTTATTTCTTTATTATTTTCTTTATTTCAAGACCCCCAACTTGAAGATTTTTATGAAACGCTTGTTATTACTAAAATCATTTTTGAATAATGCCCTGCTGAAGGACACAATGTTTGAGAACACGTCACTGACATCTTTTTAAAGTTATGCTGTGTGTGTTTACGTCTCAGCCTTCTGGAAGTCTGTTCTCGAAAGGAAATAGGGACTTGTTGCAAAAGTAGAAAGTATGATCTTTGGCCCTGGGGAGCTTATGATTTAATAGAGCAATTGGCTGGATGCAGAGCCACATAATAAATATGGCAGAAGCACATAAGCAAACATTTATACATAGCTGAGCACAGCTGCATAGGTTTACACAGGTGCTAACTAGCATCAGGGAGAGAAAAGTTACAGCAAGCTGGGCTTTTTATGACATTGGCAACGAGAATACAGAGCAACATAAGTTTAGAAAGTGCTTTCTTGGTGCTGAATAATGATGAGGCTAAGAAAACTCAGGGGAGCAAAAAGAGACTCCAAATGATAAAAAGAGCAGATATAACAGGTTAGAAACGAATAAAGCTAGGTTGTGGTTGAAAATTAATCATTGTGTACGTCCAGTGAGTCAACATTTTGGCTTTACGTCAATCATTTAACTCTCTGAGGCTTGGGGAAATTAAAGGACTTGACTAAATTTTGTGTCTGAATGTCAGCAAGTTCCTAGTCTGAGAGCTGAAGCTGGTTTGGTCTGGCTCCAGAGCTGCCCTCTATAATATTTACTGTACTTTCTTGCTGTCACATAATAAAAGAGCAAAGACTAAGACCATTTGAGAAACAGCCAGAAGGGTTCAAGACTGTTTATCTAGCACCACCAAACCACAAATGACAATTGCAACAGTTCCAAAACTTGTTGAAGAAACCATGAGGTGGGGGATGGGGCAGACTGCCCACAGCATGAGGCGAAGTCAGTCGGGGGAGGACCATTGGAGCACTCCCCCTCCTTGAAGCATAGCCGAGGAACTCTTCATGACTAAGCAAGTTGCTTTGGTGTAACCGCTTTCATTCCCCAACACCACAGTACAAAGATACCATCCAGAAGAAGGGGAGCCATTCCAGCTCTTCATGGAGGCGATCAGGGAGGACACTAGCCAGTCATCTACCCAGTGACACTGCCAATCGGTAACTGAGCAGGGAAAAAAGCTGCTGCCCTAGTAACTGCTTTATGAAGCAGTGAGTTCCTATAGATCATGGCCTCTTAGCCTAGCCACCAGCACAAAAGAGAGTTTGGGACCATAACAGCATATACTTGAGTGCTACTGGCTCTGTGACCTTGGATAAGCTGTGTAAGTGTTCTAGGTATCATTTACAATGTATGCATACTAAATCTGCCTTGGTTTGATGGAGAAAATCAACTGGAATGAAGCACAAAAACCACACAGAATCTGGGCCGTTCAAAGCGCCCCGACAGACTCAGTATTGCTATTGAAGACATCATAAGACAGGGAAAACACTTTTCAAGCTCCTGAAAACAGTCTGAGGCGTCTCTTTTTTCTTTCTCTCTCCTATCTCAGCCAATACTGTCACCATCATTTTAAACAAAAATCTGCCACTAAGGTCATTCGGTGAGGCAAGTACATTGTTCTGTGAGTGTGTAAAACGAACTTCCTGGGTAACTACAGGCGGAGCAAACGCCACTAACCAGATCCCAGCACTGCAGTGGATGAGCACCCTCCTGACAGGAACTTTTCTGCTCCAGCTTTGTGGTTCTCTCGGGCTTTCTGCGATGTCTCCTCAGACACAATCCTGCGCCAAAGTTTGCAGTCCTGCTTAACGACACCCACGTCGCGAGGGGTTTTGTTTGGGTGCTGTGCTGTCAAAAGTGATGTGGAGTAGGGTGATGAGGACAGTCAGGTGCAGCTGCTCATCATTACCCGGAGAAGCCTCCCAATTAACCTTAGTGTGTAATAAAGCCGATCAGCAAATGAAAATAAGAATTTCTCACTTACTGAAATGATATTTGGCTTGTAATTGCTGCTTGAGAGTATCGAATCAAGAAGAAAACATTAGGGAAATTGCTCTCCTCCCCACAAATTGATGTTTGTTGATTTTTTTTTCTTTTTAAATCAAGACTATCATTTGATAGACTAAGGTATTTTAACCTAACCTCAGGAAAAGCTTGGAAATGTGTCTTGTCTTTTGACGTAAAGTACTATACTAAAGCTCAAAACATGAGAATTAATGACACACATTATTCCTTCTCACCAGTCCTGTGGCTTAAACTCTAGGTGGCAAGAATTAATTGGGGAAAATCTATTTTCTCTACAAACATGTTTAATAATTCCAGAAAAAAGAATCAGCATAAAAAAATACAGCAACCATGTAATAAAGAGATCTGTCACAAACCACCATAAAATTAATAAGGCAATGTGTTAGCTAAATGATACTATTTTTGAAATCATACTGAATATATGGAACCATGTGCTAGGCTGGGTAGAAGAATATGAGAACGAACATCATTCATTCTGTATGAATTCAACAAGTAAACTGACTTGAAGTCATACACTTAGGAAACATTGTCACTACACTAAAATGTAAAATCTAGCTATGAATCTATTATGCATGAAATTTAAAAATACAGCTAATGAATATCAATATAAAGTTGTAGACTTTACTGTGAAATAACTATAAACACACAGATGTTGAAAAACAAAACCAAACCACCCACCTTCTATGATGACGTTTTTATAATTTATACTGAATCACAACCAGGAAGTTGATGCTGCTATATTACTGTATTAGTCTGAATTCTCTAGAGTAACAGAACTTGTAGAGTAAACCTCTTTCTGTCTGTCTAAATCAATCTCTCTCTTTTTTTTCTCTCTCTCTCTTTCTACACACAAACACACACCATTTATTAAAATGACTTACAGGCTGTGGTCCAGCTTATCCAACAATGTCTGGATATGAACAGAAAGTTCAAGAATCTAATAGTTACTCAGTCCATGAAGCTGGATTTCTCAGGTGCTCTTCAGAATAGGCCAGAATCCTGAAGTAGACTCTATACCAGTGAAGGAATGGACTTGCTAGAAAGGCAAGGGCAAAAGCCATCTAACAGGGTCACAGATTATTGTTAAAAGGAATTAGAAAAAGAGAAAGACCTCATTAAAGATACATATCAAAGAAAATGTTATTATTTTATTTTAAATTACTAATTAAGTTATCTATTTACTTTACATCCGATTGCAGCTTTCCCTTCCTCCTCTCCTCCCAGTCTCTCTCACTTCTCCTCTGCCCCATCCATCCCTTCTCCCTTTCTCAGAAAGAGGGAAACATCCCATGGACATCAATCAGCCTGGGCATATCAAGTTACAGTAAAACTAGGCTCATCTTCTCCTATTGAGGCTAGCCCAGGCAGCGCAGTTAGGGACAAAGGATCCAAAGGCAGATAGCAAAGTCAGCAACAGCCCTTGTTTCCACTATTAGGAATCCCACCTTAAAACCAGTTTGCACATCTGTTAGGTATACAGAGGGCCTAGGTCAGGTTCATGCATTCTTTCTGGTTGGCAGTTCAGTCTCTATGAGCCCCTATGGGCCCAGATTAGTTGATTCTGCAGGGTTTCTTGTGGTGTCCTTGACCCTCTGGCTCCTCCCCCTCCTCCACGGGATTACCCAAGCTCCACCTAATCTTTTGCTATGGGTCTCTGCATCTGTTTCCATCAGTTGCAGTGAAGCTTCTCAGATGACAGTTGTGTTAGATTCCTGTCTGCATATCATTAATAGTGTCAAGGTTGGGCTCTCTCTCTCATGGCATAGGGCTCAACCTGGGCCAGTCATTGGTTGGCCATTCTCTCAATTTCTGTTCCATCTTTAGCCCTGTTACAAGAGATGGCTGGTCCAGGCTCTCCATATCACCCATTGCTAGGAGTCTTAGCTAGTGTCACCCTCATAAATTCCTAGGACTTTCCAGTGTCCTGTGTTTCTGACTTGTCCCAGAGATGCCTCTGGGACAAAAAAAAAAAAAAAGAAAGAAACTTCTAGAGGTATCAGGATCCCTGATTTCAAGTTGTACTAGTAATAAAATAGTAATAACAATGGCATGGTATTGGCATAAAAACAGATAGGTTAATCAATGGAATTGAGTTGAAGACCCAGAAGTAAACCCACATTTACCTATGGATACTTGATTTTTGACAAAGAAGCCAAAATTATACAATGGAAAAAAGACAACATCTTCAACAAATGGTGCTGGTCTAACTCGATGTCTTCGTGTAGAAGAATGCAAATAAATCGATATCTATCACCTTGCACAATACTCAAGTCCAAGTGAATCGAAGACTTCAACATAAAACTGATACATTAAACCTGACAGAAGAAAAATTGAGGAATAGCCTTGAGCTCATTGGCACAAGAGACAACTTCCTGAACAGAACACCAAGAGCTCAGGCTCTAAGACCAACAATTAATAAATGGGACCTCTTGAAACTGAAAAGCTTCTTTTACGCAAAGGACACCATCAAAATGGCAAAATTGCAGCCTACAGAATAAGAAAAGATCTCACCAACCCTACAGCCAACAGAGGGATGATATCCAAAATACATAAAGAGCTCAAGAAACTAGAAATCAACAAAACAAATAACCCAATTTAAAAATGAGATACAGATCTAAACAGAGAATTCTCGACAGAGGAATCTCTAATAGCTGAGACACACTTAAAGAAAGGACTACCATAGAGGGCCTCTGAAAGACTCTACCCAGCAGGGTATCATTGCAGATGCTGAGTCTCATAACCAAACTTTGGGCAGAGTGCAGGGAATCTTGTGAAAGAAGGGGGAGATAGAAAGACCTGGAAAAGACAGGAGCTCCACAAGGAGAGCAACAGAACCAAAATATCTGAGCCCAGGGTTCTTTTCTGAGACCAATACTCTAACCAAGGACCATACATGGGCACAGATGTAGCCCATAGCAGCTCAGTCTCCAAGTGGGTATCCTAGTAATGGGAACAGGGACTGTCTCTGACATGAACTCAGTGGCTGGCTCTTTGATCACCTCTCCCTGACAGGGGTCAGGGGCAGCCTTACCAGGCCACAGAGGCCTGATGAGACCTGATAGGCTAGGGTCAGAGGGAAGAGAAGGAGGACCTCCCCTCTCACTGGACTGGGGACAGAGCATGGGAGGAGAAGAGGGAGGAAGGGTGGGATTGGGAGGGAATGAGGAAGGGGATGAGGGAGGGGGCTACAGCTAGGATACAAAGTGAATAAATTGTAATAAACTTTTAAAAATTAAAAAAGAACAGCATCAGCCATCCAACCTATCACCATTTCTATATCACAAACACATATTGTCATTTTACTACACAAGGCAAAAAAAAGCCTCCTCTAGGAAGCCTTTCTAGCCAAAAAAATAAAAAAGAAAGAAATGTTCAGCATACTTAGTCATCAGGGAAATGCAGATCAAAATGACTCTTATGTCCTATACCCATCAGAATGGCTAAGATCAAAAACTCAAGTGACAGCTCATGCTGGTGAGGATGTGAATCAAAGGGAAAATACTCCATTACTGGTGGGTGTGCAAACTTGTGCAACCACATTGGAAATTAATTTGATCATTTCTCAGAAAACTGGGAATACATCCAACTCCAGACCCTGCTATGATACTCCTGAGTATACCAAAGGATGTTCTACCATGTCACAAGGATACTTGCTCAACTATGTTCATAGCAGCTTTATTTGTAATAGCCAGTAACTGGAAATAACCTAGATGTCCCTCAACTAAGGAACAGATAAAGAAAATATGGTACATTTACACAAGGGAATATTAGTCAGCTATTAAAAATAATGACATCATGAAATCTGCAGACAAATGGATGAAACTAAAAAATATCCTCCTGAGTGATATAACTCAAACCCAGAAAGACAAACCTGGTACGTACTCACTTATAAGTGGATTTAGGCCATAAAGTACAAGATAACCATGCTACAAACTACAGACCCAAAGATGCCTAAAGTACCAAGGAGGACCCAAGGGAGGCTGCTTGAATCCCACTTCATATTTAGCAGAAATCCCTCACAGATGTACTCTACATTTAGGGCTTTGGTTAACTCCAGATGTAGTCAAGTTGACAACCAAGAATAGCCATCACAATTACTGAAAATAAACGATATACTTTATTCAATTTTAAGTAATTTTTACCTGTCACTTGGTTGTGAGGGGAATGTTAATATGTGACGACAGAAATGAATGGATGTGGTTGACCATGGATCTGTGTACTTTACTCATCTGTGTAGATCTTTGGAATCATCACCACGATATGAATATAGAATTACTCTGTCAGCATAGAGGACCTGCCTTAGTTTACCCTTATGTAGTTACTCCCTTCCTCACTACTGGCAATCAATCACTAATCTATTTTCTTTCCTCCATAGGCTTATTTTTTAGGGTTATAAAAATAGAACTATAGTATATTACCTTTTGAGACTGCTTATATTGATTTTGAGATCCATTTAGATTGTTGTTTGTGACAAAAAAATGGCTCATTTGTTATTGGTGATCACCATTCTGTGACATGAAACTTTCACCCATTGAAAGGACATTCAAGTTGTCCCCAATTTTTGGCTTATATCTAAAGCTGCTGGTACCAAAATTATATACAAGGGTTTTTGGTCAACATTAATTTCCATACAATGTACAGGGGTGCAACAGAAATGTAAGTTTTCTGAAAGTCCTTTTCTGAGTTCTCATAGTCAATACAATAGGTAACAAAACCCAGTCCATCAGCAGCCTCTTTCAAATCTTGCAACCCACTTACCCCAGGAACTCCTGGACATTTGTCCGGGATTTAAGAACTTAAATTGATCGCTGGGTGCCTGTGCCCGTTGATGCCCCTCACGCTATGACTCTCTTCAGACACAATTAGGGATCTTGGAACTACAGCCACCATTGTTACTGCCATCTCATTGGCGGCTGTTGGAGCTACCACCAGGGCATTAGCCATGAGTCATACTGGGCAGACTGCTCAGACCCTGAATAATCATTTAGCCGATGTAGCTCATGCCTTAGTTGTACAAAAAGGAATTAATGCTCAACTAAAAGGAAGCTTGATGGTGTTCAATCAGAGGATTGACCTCGTGCAGGAGCAAATTGATACCCTATGGCAAATCGCTCAACTTGGCTGTCAATGAAAATATGCTGGACTTTGAGTCACTAGCATATAACATGAGAATTTTTCCTGTGCTGCAAATCTGTCTAAACAATTGCCGAGCTATATTTTAGGTAATTGGACTGGAGAATTCGATACTACAATGGAGCAGCTGAGAGTGGCCATTGTCACAGTAAATTCTACCAGAGTGGACACAGGACTAGCCACAGGATTATCATCATGGATTGCTGCAGCCATGAATCATCTGAAGGAATGGGCGGGCATGGGAGCGTTAGCAGGCCTTCTGGTGTTGGTCTCCTTGGTTTGCCTGTGGTATATATGCAAGATTAGAGTCTCACAACAGCGTAATGCAGCCATGATCATTCAGGCCTTTACAGCCATTGAAGCAGGACAGTCTCCCCAAGCATGGTTGGCTACCATAAAAAGCTAAAAGGTTAAGCTCAGGATGTGAGGCTAAGCACTGCACTCAGGGTCAGCCGCTTTGGACCCAGAGAAGAGCATGTCTGATTGCATGCGGGTTGATGCCCCAGGTCCCGCCTCTGAGAAAAAGGTATTGGTCGGGTCTGATGCTCTTTGGGTGGATGACACCTAAATGAACATCAGTACAAAGTCCCAATTTATTTCTAATATCAGAGATCAGACCTCTACTCTTGCCTGATGCGTCTAAAACAAAAAGGGGGAACTGTAGAGAGCTGCGGAATGCTATGCCTTAAAGATGGAGCTGGTTTCCGCCTTCCACCTTCCCGATGGTGAGTGCTCTCTGTCACAAACAATTCCACATTTGGCTAAGGCTGAGGATCTGGCTTGCTTCCATGTATGTGGACCTATCTGCATTGCCCACGTGGCACGCTGGGGTTGGCTACCCAGAGGCTATTTAAGCTGTGGGCTGGCTTTCCCCAGGGTCAGATGATTGTTCAAGGTTCCTGAATAAACTGCATTAAAAAAAAGAAAGCCAAAAAAAAGCTGAAAAAAAAAGAACTTAAATTGACAAAAAAAAAAAAAAAATCTTGTACATAAATATTTGTAACAGCTTTAATTCTAATAGACAAAAATAAAAAACAACTTAACTGTCCGTTTAATGGGTGAATTATTCCTCCTGGGCTTCCATTATCTCTCCCACATTTCCCCCTCTGTAGTAATGAATTATCTGCAGCCTGTCTAGTAGTTTATTGTGTTTCAGACGAAATCCCTGTGGTTACAATTTGAAAGGTCTCCAAACGAAACAGAAGCATGCGTAACATTGGAAAGCTATTCTGCTCCCCCAACTGGAAAATAGTTTACTTATTTGTTCAGTCTTCTGTAGTCTATCTATTCACCCACCTAACAACTATTAATTCAGGACCTACTAGGTGCCCAAGCACTAGAGAGAGCCATGCGGTTATTTCCAGAAATCACAAAGACTCAGCGCTAAGTTGCAGTGATGAAAAGTTGAGCAGACAAGGAGAAGCACAGCACATGGGACGGGGTTAAGGACAGGCACACAAAATCCAACACAGACAACTTGTCAAAAAAGCAGGTAAAGGGTGGAGTTTCCCTTTAACAAAGGAAAGAGTGTGTTAAAAGGTAACGACAAAATGGCAGGTTGTAGGCTTAGATTTTTCACCAAACCTATTTTATTTAAGGTTCTTATGCACCTTTACCTCCCTTCCACCCACCCACCCCATAACCTTAGGTAGGAGGTTAGTAGGGAAAGGGGCTGCTGATTAGGGTCAATGTTTAGGGATTTACCAAACTCAGTCGTCAGGACACCAGCAGACCAGTCCAAAGGCTGACAACAAGCAGCAACGGGATTCAAAAGATCAGGACAAAGTCGGCGAAAGCGGCCAGACTCGGATCGTCTGGAAAGTCTCTCCCATGAAGTCAAGTGTTGAAGCAGGAATCTCAGCGCAGCGACGTCGATCCAAACAGTAATGCCTCCCTGTGTGGGGGCCTTTATGTATCTCCTCTCTTCAGAGTCCACCCACGGATGCTCTCAGCTGACCAAGGTCACGCCCCTCACATGTGAGAGCTCACAGCAAAACATCGCATGCCCTCTCACAAGCCAACCTCCAGCAAAACATCACGTGCCCAGCTTGCAGCAAAACAGTGTGGGACAAAACTGAGTCTTCAAGGAAACCAGAAACTTCCACGTCAGCAGGTGGCTTGTTTAAAAAAAAAAAAAAAATATTGTAGGAAAGTAAGTGTGTCCAGAGCAGGAAGGAAAAAGACAAAATGAATAAATTAAGCATTTCAACTATATTACTTTTTTTGTCCCCAATAAATAACAATAAATATGGATCAGTAGCTGTGAGTGAGTTAAGCTTTCCTTAAGCAAACTTGAAGTGCTACTGTAGCTTGAAGGGCTTCTGAAAACTTGGTAAGAAATAGCTCTCAGCCATTAAGCTCCATTAACGTCACGGTTTTTCAGTTTCTGACCCCATCCCTGAGTTGTTAGCCTCAACTGCAGGGTCAAGAGATGTGCTTCAGGCACTTATTTGACACTCTGGCTTTTATGGCCATAGTACTCGCTGTTAGTCCAAGTGTTCTCTGGTGGAAGAAACTGTTCAGTTCCCTAACTACTGATATGTGCTTTCCTTTCAAATCCAAGTCAGCTGTGCTGCTGGGCATCTGCCACAATTCCATCCTGCTGCTTGAGTCCGTGGCTCTGAGAAGCCCAACCCCCAACCCCACTCTCACTCCCACCCGGCTTCAGAGTGTGGAGGGTAGGAGGCTTGGCAGGGATTAAAGCATAAAATCCAAACTGCAGTACTGGTTGTGACTGCTACAGTAATTTCTGAGAACAAGAAGGAGGTGAAGTCTTCCGTTAAGCTGCTGAAATAGCAAGAAAACCGAAGAAGCAAAAACAATCAGTGACATTAAATTTTCAGAAAATCACCGAAAAGAAAACGCAAACCTCATTTTACCGAGGAGCTTGGCTATTCAAGAATTGGATGGAGTCATTTAGGGATGTTTCAGTTACAGACAATTCTTGGCTAAATTTATGAACTGAGGATAATACCGTGAAAAAAAGAGACATTTGTATGGTCCCTGCTGCCAATATTGTCTTACAAAACTCTTCAGGGTCACAATTATTAAAAAAAAAAAAAAAAGTGTTGCCTTTGCTGTTACTGGAGGACCTTCTATTTCTCCCCTGGAGCTCTGAGTATCCTTCCCTGGGAGCTAGGTCCAAGTAGGAAGGCCCTGGGGACGTCACCACTAACCTGATGAAGATGGGGAGCTGCCATCAAGCTCTCTGTTCAGATCCAGGATCACAGTGACATAACTAAGAACCTTGCCGGGCATGATGCCATGTACAGAGAGGAGCTACTGGTCAGAGCAGATCTCCTGGTCCATGTGACTGTTTTAAGGGACCACAAGCAGAACATCTGGAATCAGGGCTCGCTCTTAGCGGATTGTCCATCTAAAATGCAACAACAGGGATGAAGGTGAGACCAAAGTAGTAATAATTCCTGAAAATGAAATAAAAATGGCTAACTATGCATATAGACTATATGTTGGAGTATGTGCCTGCGTGTGTAGGTGTGTGTGTGTGCAAGTGTGTGTGTATGCTGGAGGTAGAGGTAGTCCCAGCTGGAAGCCACAATTTTGACTCCCACTGCCTCTTGGTTAAGTATCTTGAGGCAGCAGGGTACTCCATCCATCATGGCCATGTGTGGGGGTTAATTCTGGAGAGGCGGCTCCTCTAATGTCAATATGGCTGACCATTACTGTAAGAACACATGAGAATGTCCTCCAGAAGCTACCCAATATTGTGTCTCTTCCTGACTTATCCCATAATTTAATTTGCATAGGCAAGTGGAACATAAAATTTCCAACTATGATTTCCCTTCCTACCTCTCATCCCTAGTCCCATCCCCCACATCCCATTTATATCCAAGAAAGACTCCTAAAGGTGATTTGGAAAAAATAACATTGTGTTATGGGAAATCTTTTATTGTTTTAGGGCTTCATTTTTTGAGACAGTGTTTTACTATGTAGCCTTGACTAGTCCAGAGCTCACTAGACAGACCAGGCTGGCCTTGAACTCAAAAAAATCCACTTGCATCTGCCTGGAAGTAAAGGCTGCACCATCATGCCCAGCTGTGGAAATACTTCAATTATTAAAAGATGACAATTTGAATGAATATATTCATTCTCTAGGTTGCATAGGGCTTTGCTTCTGGTCCCGTATGCTCTTTCAAGTTCCATATGCTTGGGGTGAAGGCAGAGTTTTCTGATCTCCATTTTTATAAATATAAGAGGATTAGAAAGTATTTTCTCCATCCTTTGATTTAACATGACTTTGACAATTACCTCAAAATTCCAAGAACATTTTGATATTGTATAAACTCACTAACAATTGCAAAAGTATCTTTTATTTGCCAGATGTAATTGTCATCTTGGAGTCTCACTGCCTCTATCTGCTACCCTAGGCTTAGTCCTGGAAGCTTCTAGCCTCCAGACAATGTAATCTAGACCTAGAATGCTTTCAGCATCGGAGACTTACTACTGAATAAGGCCACCCTTTTTAGTTCCTTCTGAACTGTAGCTGGCTGGTTGAACTCAGCTGTTCTGGCTTGAATTCCTCTCCAAGCTGACGGAGTCAAACTGGCTTCTCTTAGCTTCTGACTGAATTGTTCTGCTTGGCCTCAAACTATCTCTAGCAATCTGTTGTTATCTTCTGGCTCCTTTGCCTTTTCTGGTTTATCTGTCTTCACCTGTGTCTAGATTGTTCTCTCTGCAACCTGTGCAACTGTCCAAGTAAACTTGCTTTCTCTCTCTCTCTCTCTCTCTCTCTCTCTCTCCTCTCTACTACTCTAAATTCTCTTTCCTCATGAGAGTTGGGCATATTTTGCCAAATCTTTCTGTGATTTGTCACTTTGTCTGCCTCTCAATAGACATCACTTTCAAACATTAGTGCTTCCTTCTACAAACTAACTTTACCTTCATTGTTTGGAATTAAGATTGTGTACTAAGGGCCTGTCTGCATTCCAGCTGGATCACACAGACCTAGAAGGTCTTGTGATCAGAGCAGCTAGGTTGCTGGACTAAAATCCCTCTACAAATAATCTCTAAAAAGACAGAAATGTTATCATAGCTAACTAACAAGGATTCTTTCCAGGACACAGGAGGCTCCATTTTCAGGGTCTGCCTTGGCAAAGCTGAGAAAAGTGGTTGATCCTCACAAAAACAGCAAACCAGACCTTAAAGCATCCTGTCTGTGTGAGCATGTGTTTCTTACCAGTGGACATATTAAACCTGGATGTGTTTATAAGTTTCTCCTCTCCTCTTCCCTCTGTGACCTCCTTACAGCACCAACTCCTCTCTCCCACAAGAACGAAGCTGCAGGATGGTGAAAGGAAATGATTTCATCTGGGCGGAGAAAGAAAAAGATAGTGCGTTAGTCCCCCAAATTGTAAGTCAAAGTGCTGCCTAAGGAAAACAGCTGGCCCTCCACAGACTGAGTGAGTCTCTTGCTCCAACAGCCTTCCCGAGGGATGGTACAGGGAGGGTGGGGACAGGGAAGGGATGCCATCAGACCAGCTTCTTGGTTACATGTCCTGGTTACCTCCTCCTTGGAGACCATTTCCCTTTGTTTCAGCAGTCACATTTCTCTTCAGAGGAGGAGAGCTCTGCCCTGGCTCCCCTTGTAGCTACAGGAAAAAGAAAACTGACCTTCCTTTCTGTGGTTTATCTGCAAGATTCCTGCTTAGATTCTTGCATGATTGTACTCATTTTGAACACAGATCTACAACTACGTTTTAAAAAATAATAGTAAGGACATTTCAAAACTTGGGTTTTAAAAACACTATCCAAAGCCGGAAAAGTAGTTCTCTTCAGAGGGCGAAGCACATCATAAGGCATGCTAATGAAAACTATTCTCTTTTTTTCATCCTTTATCTCCTGCCTGCTGCATAGAAGAGGCTGTGAAGGAAGAGTAAAATGGACTGCATTCAGAGCCATGATCACACAGAGAATGGATCCTGGTGTGTGTCAATCATGCACTTGGAGGAATGGAATCAACTCCTAGGCTCAGCAAGGCAGCCTTCTGGGGAGCTCAGAGTTGGGAATAGCTGTGGATGTGACACTTTACACAACCATATCTTTCTGTCCTGCTCTCTCCACCAAGGCATTCTTGGCTGCCTCGCTTTAAGCAGAATCGTGTTCTCGTGCATACGCGCTGTTGTGACTGGCAGAGGTTTATCCTGGGAATACACCTAGGAGCAGATTAGCTGGCCTGCGGGGCAGGAGAAGGTTGGCTCTGCAGTAGAATATCAAATGTTCTCAGGCAAGAGTGATTCCTAGAATAACTGTTGCCTCTCCAGAGATGAGCAAGGGGCTGTTATTGACTCTGTGAAGGAAGCGTGGGATGAGCCCTGTGCTATGGATCCTTCCAGGCTTAGTCAATTTGGGGAAGGAAGGAGTCAACATGAACATTAGAAAACCTTGTGTTTTATGATGTGTATTTTATGCTTATGTTAGCTGTTCAGTAAAAAGACTTACACAGAGTTGCAGGCTCAGCCATTCTCAATAAACCCTTTTATTCACTATATGAATCTCCAAGTCAACAAGTTTTTCCAAGAACTGTTTTGGCAGATCCTTGAACTGGGGGTTGATGTGGGAGAAAATACCACATGTAGCAAAATTCAGACATCTGTAGTAAGCACTCAGGCATATTACATTGTTTAAAATCATCCCTCCCAGACTGTCGTAACTACATGTCACGTAAGAGGAGGGGTTCTGGGAGGCAATCTAAAGAGGCTCTCTTCCAAGTAATTTTCATAAACACCATGATGCAACTTTTAAGGTTTCCTTTACTTAATTTGGTTTTAGTTTGATTTCTTTTGACGGGTAAAACAGTTTGCCTACTAAGCAGCTCATTTTAACTCTAAAAATAGTTCAGCAGAGAATATAGGCCAGTATTCATATTCTGCTTTAACTCTGATATTTGTTGTCTGAACAACAAACTGAATAACCCTTTGCATCTCTCAGTTTATACAACTACAAACAGCCGCTCTCTTAAAAATGGAGACTTGTACCTTAATCATGTACCTTAATCTGACTCTAGAAGGCCTTTTACATTATCAATGTCCTAATCAATAGTCTAAGCATCTCCAGAATTGAGTTTCAAATTTTTAAGCCTTTCATTAGACACAGAGCTGAGGTAGGTGTTGAGCTTCCTGAACAAACATTTTTATGATGAAAAATATCATGCCAGATCCTAAGGCATATGTATTGCCTAAGAGAAAATATTCCAAAATATTAGATAACTAGAAATCACCTACATTTTGCTTACACTACTGTCTAAATCAGTATTTAACTGTCTCATGTAAAGGAAAAGGCAGGAAAAGCATAATATTTATTCTTTTAACAACCTTTAAATAAAATTTACCAGATAACAACAAACTCTGAGTTTGTTTGAGTGATTGTTATTCGATATATGACAAACGTGGTCAAAAATGAAATTGGATATGGCTGTTTTTATCAAGAGCCACAAATATGAGTCTAACCTCAGCTACATAGCAAGATCTTGTCTCCAAAGATTAGCGAGGTGGGAAGGAGGGGGTTCCTGTTTCTTTAGGTCTAGATAGTCATGAGTCTTGGAACTGGCTTCAACCAGTGGGTCATTAGCACACTCCACAAGGCAGACTTGACTATAGGCCCGTCTGCTAGATACAGTCCTTTAGTTAAAGTTCCTTCTTCCTAAATGACTTTAGCTCTGTCAAGTTCACAAAAACAATAACCAGCAGAGTCAATAAGTCCTTATGGCTGGTCTGCTGGCAGACAAGATCCTTTGCTGATCCTAGACGACATCAATCTGTCTGTAACAGCTGAACGGATATGGACAAATGTTTTCACTCTAGAATGAAACCTTGAGTGCTCTCACCCTAGCCCTGCTTATGGAAAAATTTACATTTCTATTATCTGCACCAGTGTGAGAAGTTCCAGTTCCTCGGATCATAGCTGATACTTTTTACTTGTTTTTCTTTTTAGGTATATTTATTTTATGCTATGTATAGAAGTGCTTTGCCTTCATGTATGTGTGCGTACCTGGTGCCAGCAGAGGTCAGAAGAGGGCATGGGATTCCTTGGAATCGATTATGGAGTTGTGAATTGTCCTGAGCTGCCATTGTGTCCTGGGAATTGAACCCAGGCCCTCTTCAAGAGCAGCCAAGTGCCCTTAACTGCTGAACCATCTCTCCAGCTCCTAACTGACCTTTCGTCTTTCTTGGGTGGTGATTCCTTTAAAACAAAGCATCCAAAATCACTACTAGAAACGTGTATCTAGAAATAAACATTTGATGGTTGTTGCACAAAATGTGTCTCTTTTTGACTTTTAGAGAAAAGCAATGATTTTTTTTGTTTTTCATACATTTTGATCATATTAAAGTCTGAAAATATTGTTTGGAATGAGATGAAACATAAAATAAAGACATAATTGCTGTGAAGATAGAAAAGACTATGTAATTTTAGGGCTATGTGTTGCTACAGTAGATAAAAATCAATGTTCTAAAACTCAGAAGAAAGTATAATGCATGTACTTACCTGTGTCTCCTTTTAGAAAAGTCAAATGTGCCAGTGTACTCCAGTAATACTGAGGTGAGTTTTTTCCACTCTCTGATAGAGGAACAAGTAGCACTGAAAACACACCTTTCACAAACCAAGTCTGAAAGCAAAGGAGACAGCTGAGAATCACTTAAAAAAATTTGGAGTCTCAGGAAAGACCCTTGTGCTCAGAATTTTTTGGTTCTGTTGCTCTCCTTGTGGAGCTCCTGTCCTCTTCAGATCTTACTATTTCCCACTTCTTTCATAAGATTCCATGCATACTCCAACCAAGTAGCATGCATGGAGATAACCTAGAACCCCTGCACAGATATAGCTCATGGCAGTTCAGTCTCCAAGTGGGTTCCGTAGTAATGGGAAGAGGGACAGCCTCTGACATGAACTCTGTGGCTGGCTCTTTGATCACCTCCCCCTGAGGGGGGAGCAGCCTTACCAGGCCACAGAGAAAAACAATGTAGCCACTCCTGATGAGACCTGATAGACTAGGATCAGAAGGAAGGAAAAGAAGACCTCCCCTATCAGTGGACTTGGGGAGGGACATGGGTGGAGAAGGGGGAGGGAAGGGAGGATTAGGAAGGGAGGAAGGAGGGGTTTATGGGTGGATACAAAGTGAATAAAGTATAATTAATAAAAAAGAAAAAAGAAAAGAATTTTGAGCCAGGGTGATTCTTAGTAAGCAGAAAATTGTTGAAATCCACACTTTAAAGCTTAGGTGGCTGAGGCTCTTCTCACGCTGGTCATGCAGTCTGTGTGCAATAAACCACACAGGTTTTTACTTTCTGCTTTGTAAGGGAGAGTGCCAAGCAAGATGGCTACTCGGCTCTGCATAGCTCTTGCCAAGCCTGGCTCTCTCTTTTTACTCATGTCTGGAGGGATTCAGTAAAATGATACATCAAAATGCTTTTATTACAGAATGATATTTTTTTCTGAGCATGCATTTGCCAGAATATACTCCACTGCTTCCCCTAAGGATGGGGTTCTTGTATATAAGAAAGCATTCTTTAGCCTAATAAATGGAGAAATGCTTTAAAATATTTTGTTTTAGAGACCTAGGAAGCAAATCTCTGAGAAGTACTGTAGTTTCCTTTTAAACTTTGTTTAACCCATTAAACCCATAGATGTCAAGATGCCTGGCAATGAACAGAAAATATGGGTCCAAAGGGGGAAATAAACCTAAGACATGTGCTAATATTTTGAACAGGGATGACTGGAAGAATGTGATTTCGGTTGCCAAGAAAGGAAGATGTCAAGGCAGAGAGATGATGAGTTCCATTCTGATCATATAAAGATGATTTCACGAACACGGAAGCCTAGCAATTGGAAATTCATGTATAGGGCTTGCTGTAGTAGTCTGACTATTTTTGCCTTATACAGAAGATTAAAAAACCCACGACAGTAGGTTGGATCAGGAAGGAACAATGAGGAGAGAGAAGTTGGGAAGAGAACAAGAGAACTACACTAGGTAGAAGCCAGGTGGACACTCAGGAAGACAAAAATGATACCCTGAGCTTACCTAGACTAAGGTTTTAGACAAGATAATTGTTTGTGGCCGTTGTGAAGCCGGGAGCCATCTAGTAAGCATGGTGTCCTTATGATCAGGACCTTAGGGAAATGTTTGTAGCAGAGGAGATAACAAAAGGAGCAATGACTTAGCAAGACAGTGATGAAGAGAACTGAAAAAGTAGATCGGTAACTTAAGGAATAGCCAAGTGGTGTGAATATTCACACCATTAGGAGCTAAGAGAAGGACATGAGCTTCTTACTGGCAAAGAGACTGATGAGAGATACAAGAAAAAAAGGGAAGCAGATGAGGTTCTAGGGATGATGAAAGGATGGAGTTCAGGGGTCTGGTTGCTACTGGTAAAATACATTGCTACAGCCTCTTAGGAAGTAGTATAAGAATAGCTATCAAACTTTCAAATACACATACCTTTGTCCTAGAAGCTTTAAAAGTATGATCTTTGTCTCACATCAAAACTTATGGGAGTGTGTACAGCAATATTCACCATAACAATCATTGTAATAGCATAGAAAGAAAAAAAAAAAAAAAGAAGCTCAAATGCCCTTCAGTAAATAAGTGATTAAATAAATTATGCTAGACCTCTTCAAAGGAAGTTGAACCTGCCACGTAGGTTTTATAAGTGATGAGCAAACCACATAGGCACTGAAACAGCATGAGGCTCAAGATATGCTTGCACTACATTAGAAATGCTACAGTTTGGATAGGGAATGCCCTTTCCATGTTGAAGGTTTGATTCCCAGCCTGTGGCACTATTAGGCGGGAGAAGACCCTTTATGAGGGGTAGCATAACGGAGGTAACTTAGGTCACTCTGGTACGCCAGCCTCGTTCTCTCTTGCCACAAGCAACTAAACAACTGCCTCACCCTAAACCACAGGAGAGCCAGCCATGGACTAAAACCTCTGAAACTGTGATACAAAACAAGTCAGCCCTCCTTATTTGAACAGTGACAGAACGAAGATTGTGGTGATTTGAACAGGTAGGGCCTCATGGACTCAAGCGTTTGAATACTTGGGAGTGGCCTTATAGGAGGTGTGGCCTTCTTGGAGTAGGTGTGGTCTTGTTGAAGGAAGTGTGTCACTGTGGGGGCCAGCTTTGAGGTCTCAGATGCTCAAGCCAGTTCTCTTCCTGCTGATCAACATGTAGAACTCTCAGCTCCTTCTCCTACACCATGTCTGCCTGTACTCTGCCATCCACCCCCACCCACCCACCCATGATGATAAACCTAAACCTAAACCTCTGAACTGTAATCCAGCCCTAATTAAATGTTTTCCTCTGTAAGAGCCGTGGTGTCTCTTCACAGTAATAGAAACCCTAATTAAAACACTAATCAACACAGTAAGTCCTAATGGGGCAAGAAACAGGTATGTTATCTTATTTTGTAATACCCAAGCTTAAGCATAAGGACTGATCAATAGACAGTAAGTGCTCAACAAAAACTTACTGAATGAAATATAATGTTGAACTTTAAACGCCAGAACACTGGCAAAGTGAGTGGTGCGCACCTGTAATCCCAGCACTCGGGAGGCAGAGGCAGGTGAAGCTCTGTGAGTTCCAGGCCAGCCTGGTCTACAAAGCAAGTCAAGGACAGCCCAGGCTACACAGAGAAACTCTGTCTTGAAAAACCAAAAGACCCGCACAAGGCAGTGCATGCCTTTAATCCCAGCACTCAGTAGGCAGAAGCAGGTACATCTCTGTGAATTCTGTGAGCTCAAGGATAACCTGGTCTATATAATAAGCTCCAGGACAGATAAACTACATAGAGACCCTGTCTCAAGAAATAAAATCAAAATCAATTTGCAGAATGATAGGTAGTTCATGATTTGTGTTTGCTATATACATTTGTTAAAACAAACATTTATGCTACATGTGTTTATGATAGTGTTTATTCTGAAAGAATACCCAGAAGATTAAAGCAATTATTATGAAAGCAGAATTTAATGGTAAATAAAAGAACATTTGCTTTTACTTAGTTATCTATTATTACATTTTAACAAGTATGAATTTCGTCTATAATTCCATTATGTCGGTGAAAGATACACAATTTGCTATAGACAAAAGAGGAATGCAGTCATGTGATTTAGTTGTGGAAAGGGTGAAGCCCTCTCCCTGAGGTTACAGGAAAAGGGGGGGAAACCAAGCATGTATCAAGAAAGCAAGAGTCAGTATCGCCCATCAGAATGAGGACAGTGACAAGGGAACAAACCCACTAAGACTGGGAAAGTCCAGAATATGGGTTTCAGCTTAGAGGTGGGGTGTAGGAGTTTATCTAATAGAGCAACAGTTTTCTTTAACCCCTGCTAGCTTCCAAAATAATTGACACAGAGAAACTATGATTTATTTTACAAGCTTAAAGCATTGGGTTAGGCAGATTTTAACCCTCTGGGCTGTTTAACAATGTCTCATCTACATAACCCATATTACTGGCCAGTAGGTCATCCCTGGTGGGCTGTGTCTCTCCATCAACTGGACTTCTTATCCATCCTCTCTCACTTTCCTCCTTCTCTCACCTCCTGATCCTCCAACCCCACCCTGCAAACTCCAAATTCCACCTTCCTTTCTTCTGCCAAATCCCATGGTTTAGCATTTTTTATTAGCCAATCACTTTAAATTAGGTGTAGCAAGGTTTACACAAGAAAGGTAGGTGTATGTGAGAATGTGCCTCCCCATCCACACCCCTGATCTGGGAAGCAACCAGAAGGGGGGGTAGCAATTAGCACTAGAATGTATAGCACCAGATCAGCCCCCAACAATGGGGAGACCATAAAAGCCAATTAATCAAGCCCCATCTTTGCACAAGATGACGCTGAAGTTGAAGGATTCATCAAAGAACCATTTGTGAGTGACAGTGACAAATGAGGACAACAGCTTCTAAAGTTAGGTAGAAACACTTTTAAATAGGTAGATAAGTAGACCAGCAAATGTTTATGAGGCCATGGTAAGGTCAAAGCTAAGTCGGAGAAGCTGGAACTTGTTAGTTAACAGAGGGAAAAAAAAAAGAGCTTGGGAAACTAGCAACAAAATGAGAGGCCAGCTGTGACACTGATGACCACAGTTTGGCCATAAACTGACTGACTCAAATGAGCAAATAGGCCACGGAGTTGCTTCACTTTCTTCCAAAACATCATAGCTAGTTGGTGTTACAATTGAGCAACTGGATGGAGGTATTGCTCCAATTGTAAAAGCAGCACGCACTGCCATCGTAAAACACGAGATAAAATGCCCACTGGTCAGTACTCACAGGTGCCAAGATCTAGAGCCAGTTTAAATGTCTACCAACAGATGGAAGAATAAAGGAAATGTGACAAAGACAGGCACACACACACACACACACACACACACACACACACACAATGGAGATTGAGTTGGCTGTAAAGAACAATGAAACTATGTCATTTGCAGGAAAAGTGGGCAGTGAAGGAGAGCCTCATGTGTGGCAGTTTCAATGAGAATGCCCTCTATCTTCATAATTTGGGAACGGTTAGGAGGTGTGGCCCTGCTGAAGTAGGGGCGTACTTGTTGAAGGAGGTATGTTGTTGAAGGTGGGTTAAGAGTCTCTCTCTCCCTCCCTGTTGTCTGTGCCTCAGTATATAAAGCTCTTCTCCAGCACCATGCCTGCCCAATTGCCAGCATATTGCCTGTCATAGTGTTAATGGACTAACCTTCTGAAACTGAAAGCAAGTGTAATGGCTAAAGAAATTTCATTTCATGAAGGGTATCATCTTGGTACTCACTAGTGGTTTGTCTCTGACTCCAGTTCTTGGAAGATAAGTTCCTAGTAAACCCTGACTCAGTGATCCTTACTCAGAAATGTACAGTTCTGACTATCTACTTGTTATGACATGACTAACCACTTTTTTGTTTCTATTACTGGCTTATACAGTTCCCCAAAGATAGTTTTGAGCTGCCTTAGCCACTTAGCAGAATAGACTAGTTTTTGCTTGCTTGCATACATACGGGAATTCTTGTGGTTTTTCCCTCTAAAAATTCTTTCCTCCACCATGTTCATAGCAGCTTTATTTGTAATAGCCAGAGGCTGGAAACAACCCAGATGTCCCTCAGTTGAGGAATGGATTCAGAAATTGTGGTACATTTACACATTAGAATACTACTCAGGGCCTGGGAGAGATGGCTCAGTGGTAAAGAGTGCTGTCTGCTATTCCAAAGGACCAAAGTTCAATTCCCAGCACCCACATGGCAACTCACAACTGTCTATAACTCCAGTTCCAGGTGATCTGACACCTTCACACAAACGCACATAAAAAATAAAATAAGTTAATTATTAAAAAATACTACTCAGTAATTAAAAACAAGGAAATCATGAAATTTGCAGGCAAGTGTTGGCAACCAGAAAAGATCATCCTGAGTGAGGTATCCCAGAAGCAGAAAGAGTCACAGGGTATATACTCACGCATAAGAGGATATTAGACATATAATATAGGATAAACATACTAAAATCTATATACCTAAAGAAGCTAAGCAAGAAAGAGGACTCTGGGTAAGATGTTCAACCCTCATTCAGAAAGGCAGAGGATGGACATCAGAAGAGGGAGAAAACAGGGAACACAGGACAGGAGCCTACCACAGAGGACCTTTGAAAGACTCTACCCAGCAGGGTATCAAAGCAGATGCTGAGACTCATAGCCAATCTTTGGGCAGAGTGCAGGGAATCTTATGAAAAAAGGGGGAGATAGAAAGACCTGGAGGGGATAGGTGCTCCACAAGGAGAGCAACAAAACCAAAAAACCTGGACACAGGGATGTTTTCTGAGACTGATACTCCAAGCAAGGACCATTCATGGACATAACCTAGAACCCCTGCACAGATGTAGCCCATGGCAATTCAGTATCCAATTGGGTACCCTATTAAGGTGAACAGGGACTGTCTCTGACATGAACTGATTGACCTGCTCTTTGATCACCTCCCCCCCAGGGAGTGCAGCCTTACCAGGCCACAAAGGAAGACAATGCAGCCACTCCTGGTGAGACCTGATAGACTGGGATCAGATGAAAGGGGAAGAGGACCTCTCCTATCAGTGGACTGGGGGAGGGGCATGGGTGGAGAAGAGGGAGAGAGGGTAAGATTGGGAGGGGAAGAGGGAAGGAGCTACCAGTGGGACACAAAGTGAACAAACTGTAATCAGTAAAAATTTTTAAAAAGTGAAAATACCGATTTATCAATTAAAAAAAAATTCTTTCCTCAATCTCCTTCTCAGAGAAATCTTGAATTTGACTCAGAGATTGTTTGTCCTGATAGCACCTAATCAATAAATCTTTTATATATAATTGGATTGAGTCTATGGTCTTTTCCCAAGGGTCACAAACTTCATAATATTTGGAGGCCCCAGCAAGATTCCTGGGTGACCTCAGACTCAGAGCCAGGAGTCTAGGATAGACCCCAAAGGAAGCAAATCTTAATGGGCTTGATAGGCCCAGAGGAGCCTAGACTACAAGGCTGCCACAGATTCGAGGTTACTGGTAGGAGACAGGCCTCAGAGAAAGCAAGTCCAAAGCGGACTTGATAGGCCCAGACTACAGCTGGCCCAGACTGCAAATTGAAAGCAAAATAAGAGTAAGCATTGCTGGTCAGTGTTCTTCTGAAGCTTGGACTGACTGGCGAGTTATTCTGTTCTGTTTTTTTGAAGTCTGGCCATTTGCAGAGACAAAAGGCGAGATCTGAGGATGTCATAGACCCAGTCTCTGGGGCAGTCCTTCTGGTTTGGGTGTGTGAGTGAAGGTGGTTACCTTATATCTTGAGCAACTCTGGCTTTTTTTTTTTTTTCTGATTGTGTTGTTGTTCTCTGTTGTCTGTTGGGTTTGTGTTTTCAAGCTTTGTTGCAGAGATGGAAATCGAACTGAGCACAGCCAAACTGCCCCTGAGGGGCATGCTACATTCTCATGATTTTTTTGACAGGCAGACTGCTACAGGCTGCCTCTACCCTAGCTTCCCCATGGAGCATGCTCCTGGCTTGCTCTGACTCTCTCCCTCTCATTGGCTCACTGAAGCCTGCTGTTTATGGCCAACAGGCACATCAAGCCCTCCTCGATGCCCTGCTGTTTGTAAATCTCTTTCCTTGGTCTACTTCTGAGGAACCTCTCTGTCTCTTTTTTCCTACCTGCTCTGTCTCCCAGGTGGAGCCCTGGCTGTGACCACTCTCCATCAACAGGCTAGGGTGGTGCAGGTGCCCCAGTGGGCACCATAAGGCCCCTGTTCTACTAGCTGCTGCTTCCTGCACTACTGCAGCTGGCCCTGGAACCCAAATTTTTTTTTTTTTTTAATCTCCAAGCCTTCTTCGTAGTCTGCTTGCTCTGGTCTCTCCATCTGCTCACTGGATTTGATTTTTCAGAGATTAGGTGTCTTTCAAATATGGATAATATTGTTATTCAAAAACTGGCTCTGGAGTTAGGGTATGGACTCCCTCTTTTGACTCAAGCATGGTTGTTTAAAAATTTCCTCCAAAATCTCTGTCCTAAGTCAGAAGGGCATCTGACTCTAGGACAAAGAAAAAAAAAAAAATCCATGAAAGAACACTTTGTGCTTTTTTTTCTAATTAAATTTTTATTTTTTAATATTAGTTACAGTTTATTAGCTTTGTATCCCAGCTGTAGCCCGCTCCAATTCCACCCTCCCTCCCTCATCTCCTCCCTGCCCCTTTCCAAGTCTACTGATCAGGGAGGTCCTCCTCCCCTTCCATCTGACCCTAGCTTATCAGGTATCTTCAGAACTGGCTGCATTGTCCTCCTCTGTGGGCTAACTAGGGCTGCTCCTCCCTGGTGGTGGTGGGGGGGGGCGTGTCAAAGAGCCAGCCATTGAGTTCATGTCAGAAATAGTCACTGTTCCTCTTAATAGGATACCCACTTGGATACTGAGCTACCATGGGCTATCTCTGAGCAGAGATTCTAGGATATATCCATACATGGTCCTTGGTTGGAGAAACAGTATCATAAAGGACCCCTATGCCCAGATATATTTGGTCCTTGTGGAGCTCCTGTCCTCTCCAGGTCATACTAACTCCCCCTTCTTTCATATGATTCCCTGCACTCTGCCCAAGGTTTGGTTATGAGTCTCAGCATCTGCTTTGATACACTGCTAGTTAGAATCTTTCAGAGGCCCTCTGCGGTAGGCTCCTGTCTTGTTACTTTGTGCTTTAAAATGACTAAAATATAAACTTTCTGTACCTTAAGGTCAGAAAACAAAATCCATAGAGTAAACAAAAACAACACGATGCCAACATTTTCTGATTTCCATATGTCTGATTTTTATAATTTTCTGTTTAATAGCCTCTAAGTTTCAGATACTTATATTTTTCTGCAACTTAATGATTTTATAACAAAAAATACTTCTTTATTAAGCTTTTCAGCTTGTCTGCCTCCATCTGCATACACAAACTTGTTATAAAATAAAACCCTGTCTAAAATCTCTCAGTAATAACTATAAATATGCCTGCTTAAAATAGTCCAAGCTGGACTTGTTAAAAATTTATTTTCCTCCAAAAAAAAAAAAAAAAAAAAAAAAAAAGATAAGCAAGTTCCTTGGACCAGACCTGTAAGCAAGCTAAGCATTTAAGTGACTCCATCCTGCTGATTGTATGCAATTAGGATTGCATGAGGCCTCAAGGTTTTCTGCAAAAAGTAAACTTTTTAACAGGCTAAAGCTAAGAATAAGGACGGGGTTCACCCATGCAACAATTGAAAAGCTGTTATAGAGACTGGGTAAAGACTCCAAATATTGTCTAACACCCCCGTAGGGAAAAATCTGTTACAACAAATGGTAAATTTATTTGTAACTCTTTTTTTTTTTAAGATTTATTTATTCTTTATACAACATTCTACCTGCACACCAGATCTTACTATAGATGGTTATGAGCCACCATGTGGTTGCTGGGAATTGAACTCAGGATCTTTGGAAGAACAGTGAGTGTTCTTAACCTCTGAGCCATCTCTCTAGCCCCTATTTGTAACTCTTATGTCTCATGTTATTTAAATCATTAATAAAAAAAAAAGATTTCTATAAAAATTGGTATGGCTAAACGTAATTACAGATGTCTAGCTTTTTTACTTCTCTCCCCTTTCTTGGTTCTTGTTCACAAAAAAAATCCCTCATTCAAAGTTTTATATATATATATATATATATATATATATATATATATATATATTCAAAACTCTTGCTAAAATGTAAATAAACTTTCTTTCTCTCACGATCTCTAAGACCATTGAGGGAGGACAGAAGGGAAACTATACAATTCCAGGCCAAAAAATAAAAATAAAAGTTAGCTTAAAACTTATAACAAAAGAGATTAATGATTAAAAATCCATACATATTAAGGAATTTGATCATTTATAAGGTGACTGAACGTTAATATGCTCAAAACTTGTAGTCATGCTAAGCACAGATGTAATTCACTTTCAGGGGCAAGCTTTATTCGGCCTTCTGCATAGTTTTTCAAAGTTAAGCCTAAAGCAAGTAACTAAAAACAAATTTATTTAAAATTAAATATACTTAATAAATTAAATGTTGGCCTTCATACTCCTCAAAGTTCTGTTGAATATGACATTAAAATGTTCAATTCAAAAAAGCTTCCCATGATAGACAAAACTGGTAGATCCTGGTGGCAGCACTGAGGTCTTCTCCAAAGAAAATAACAGGACAGAAATGACTCTTCCTGGATTACAACTCTAACCGCTGGACAAAAGATTACCTCCTGCCTTTCCTGCTGCCAGGACCCTCTTAAAGTATGGACATGGTCACTAGAGAATTGACTGTCTGTCTTTGTCTCAAGTTCCTCCTACACAAAACCCAAGTGTCTCCCTTCTTCTGGGTCTGGCGGCTGAAGGCTAAGCTGCCCTGTGTGGAAATGAAAGACTTAATGCTGTCCTATGTGACTGCCGTGGAAAACCTGCAACCTCTACCCCCAAGACCATAATGGAGGAACCTAGGGTAACCGTCTAGGTAAGTCTCTGCCGCTTTAATTGATACAATGCCCATTTGGATTATACTTCCTGCTCAAATTCATTCTTCTCAGATCTCTAATGGTATCGATGGCTAACTGTAGCTGTAACTGCTCTCAGTAATCAACCACCTATGCAGTTGTCTCATGGAAAATAATTAGATAAAATATAAAATTAATAAAAATTATGAGGGTCTAGGAAAATGATTTAGGATTCAAGTTGGAAAGGTATAAAATATAAAAACTTAAGTTATAAAGGTTCTAAAAAGTAATTTAAAATACAGAAAGGTCTGAGCATATAAAAACTTAAATAAGTTATGGGGGTCTGAAAAATTATTTAAGGTATATTAATGCAAGCTATAAAAGTCTAAAATAATGATTCAAGATATATATATAAAGAAACTAAAAATGTTTCAGATTTCATTCCCTTTTATTACGCTATTGGTATATTAACACTTGGAAAGTTCAGAGTTTTTACATTAATCCATAAAGTTAAGATTTCTCCCCTAAACTCCTTAACCTTACCTTCTGTTCCTAGTCTATATTTGTCCATTAGATTTCTCATCAACTAAAGACTACAAACTGCTCCAAATACCCCAGCCTCAGGTGGTCCTTCAAAACAAGTAAGCCTTGGACTTGTTAAATGCTGATGTAAGCCAGATGTTTCTGATAAAATTTTCTACCAGCTTGAGCCCCAGTTTCAGGCCAGCATCCCAGACTCTACCTGAACTTGGCTGAACCCTAGATGGTCCAACAGAACATGGACAGCAAATCAGACATACCCTGTCCCTTCCAGCCTTTGTCTGACATTCCACCCTTCCTGGGCCCCAACAACAAAGTCTTATTTCAGCTGAGAAGCAGTTACAAGACACTACATCGTCCTTGCCCCTTATCATGAATATAAGGTTGGAATGTTAGGTCCAAAGGAAACTAGTTTTCCTCTACCAAAGCAGCCATTTCCCTATCACTGTCAAAAGGGACAAATAACCACCTATGGTGCCTATTGACATACCAACGCCCATGCCAGCTTCTAGACTCCTTCAGTATTACAGAAACATCTTTAAATCAAATAATTGCACAAAGGGTTACTCAAGATGAGGGTTGGATTCTGATTAAATGGCTTACTTCTTAGTTACCAAGTTTTACCCTGGTAAAGTGTTTATTTTTTCTGACTTGCTGTCCTATACAACCTAATGTTCACTTATAAATGCTAATGTCCAACACTATAGGTACAAGAAGTCTTAAAATTAAATTCCCCAACTCATTCTCCTAGAGTCAGTAGGGAATACAATAGACTGTAATCATTTCTTTCTGTTACTTCTGGATATTATCATAGGCCCTTGTATTATAAATTGGCTACATACACACACACATACACACACACATTTTCAACACAATTAAGATATCAACATTTAGCCCTACATAAATGCGAATCAATGATTTGGTGATATAGAGTCAGTGAGGAATGTGATGTCTAAAGAAACTCCATTTTATGCTAGACATCCATCTTGCTACCTACTAGCCATTTATCTGACTCTACTCCCTGGAAGATAGGTTCCCAGTCACCGTGACTTAGTGACCCCTACTCAGAAATGTATAGCTATGACTATCTACTTTTTGTTATATGACTAACTGCTTTTTTGCTTTTGTAGCTTGCTTACACAGTTACCCAAAACTTGTTTTGAGTTGCCTTAACCACTTAAGTTGGCAGACGACTAGTTTTTACTTGCTTTCGTAGATTCTGAATATCTTCTTGTGGTTTTACCTTTAAAAAATCTTCCCTCAATCTTATGAAAGAAGTGGGAAATAATAAGATCTGGAGAGGACAGAAGCTCCACAAGGAGAGCAACAGAACCAAAAAATCTGAACACAGGGGTCTTCCCTGAGACTGATACTCCAAACAAGTAGCGTGCATGGAGATAACCTAAGACCCTTGCACAGATGTAGCCCATGGCAGTTCAGTCTCCAAGTGGGTTACATAGTAATGGGAACAGGGGCTATCTCTGACATGAACTGATTGGCCTGCTCTTTGCTCACCTCCTCCTGAGGGGCGAGCAGCCTTACCAGGCCACAGAGGAAGACAATGCAGCCATTCCTGATGAGACCTAGCACACTAGGATCAGAAGGAAGGAAAAGAGGACCTCCCCTACAAGTGGACTTGGGGAGGGGCATGCGTGGAGAAGGGGGAGGAAGGGAAAGCTTGGGAGGGGAGGAGGGAGGGAGCCGGGGGGGGAATACAAAGTGAATAAAGTGTAATTAATATTTTCTTTTTAATTCTTCCTCAACCCCCTTCTCACAGCAATCTCAAATTTGACCACTTCATGTTTCAGTGTCCCTGGCTTTAATGGTTTTTAAAGGTTTTTTTTTCTTTTGGTTTTTTTTTTTTTTTGGTTTTTTTTTTTCTTTTTATGGTGTCATGATTAGATCCCATGCAGATCAGAGTTGACGTCTGTCCTACTTTAACCATATATGGCACTCAAAGCTACTTAAGAGTCTAGGTTTTATAGCTTCTTCACAGGGAAAAAAAATTCCATGAAAGACTTAGTCCAAGAAGTATATTACATAAAATCTGAGTTACCACAGAGCTCACGGCTGAAACTACAGAAACACTGATCCTCTGTGGGCCTCAGCATGTTGCATACAAGCAAGTCCTTCTATTCTGTACAGCACAGCGACACTTGTCGCTACTCTTGGTCGTGGGCTTGGGGATTTCATGTACATTGTGTCCAAGCACGCCATTTAGCCTGGTACCATTCCAAACCAATTGTTCAGGAGCTTCACGAATAGCAAGAGAAAGTTGCCTCACAGCTGATGAAGGGAAGCTAAAGGAAGGAAATGAAACTTAGTTTCACTAAAATGTCGTAGCCAGAGGCCTCTTGAAGAGCCCTGCAGGTGAGCTTTCTCCGAGAGCAGTCCCCGTACTGGCAGTAGTCATGCCTCCCTGTGACAGTGCCCGGCATGGTTTGTCTGCTCTTTCTCCATCTCTGGCGTTACAGCATTGGGATGCCCTGTTTTCCTAGGAAGCAGGCACCACAGAACCAGGGGAAGGCTGTAAAACAGAGTAGTCAACCGGGGACAGGAGACATTTTCAAATTCTTTTCCTTTTGTGGTCTCATGCGGTGTTAACTTCTTTTCTGGCCTGCAGCTCTGACTCTGGCAGACTTTGAAGCTATAACTCATAATTCCAAATCTGATTTGTTGCACAAACTGTCTACAGCCTTTCCTTGAGCACCTAAAATATAGCTCCGGGCACAAAGTACCAAACCCTCAGTTTAATTACTCCAGTGGGAGGGCTATGGGATAGCCCTCAACGCGATGTTTTCTGAACCATCTGCTTCTGGCATGGCCATAACAGTATATCTAGGGATCAGGTCTTCCCTAGAACATTGGAGCTTGCTGAATGTGGCTCCAGGCTCATCTTGTCTCACTGTTCATTTTGTAAAAGAGGAAGACCAGATTGCTCAAGGCTGTGCCAGTGGAGAAGCAGTCTTGAGATTCAAATGCCAGGCCTCCAGTCCCTAGTCTCTGTCCTACACTTTAAACCCTTCACAGAGTACTAACCACTTTTCCATCTTAACTCCATATAGGAAGTCACTCTGAACCTCTTCTAGATGCTAGCCAGACGAATTAAGAATGGAAGTGCCCTCCAGGCCTGTTTCTAGTAATTGTTTAGAAGAAGTTATTTTTAAAGGTCCTTGGTGCATAGTTACTTAAAGACTTTCTTCCCTTTAAGAATGAGCCATGCAAGCTTCAACCTGGGAACTTTTCGTTCACAGAGAGGGCAAGCAAGCAGTCACCTTTCCTCTCCTTGGCTACTTAGAGGTGAAACACTTCTCTCCCATACCAAGTATTCTTGTTTCCTTAAGAGATAATAATTTCAGAATGATAATAGACATTTTCTTTAACAAAATAGAACCCATTTCCTTCCTTTTCCTTTATCTCTGTCTTCTGTCGGGTAGTTCCTCCCAAAGTTACTTTCCCTTTGTACTATGGACTCTAGTCTCCCAGGCAGAGAAGCAACAATGTTACCTATTACTGTAAGCACTCTTCAAATAATAAGCACTTTTTTTTTTCCAAGAAGATCTTAGCAAACTTCTCTGGTGTGATTCCACTGGGGTGAGTTGTGTGACAGTCCATGAACCAGCTGTGCCCCACCATGGGTTGGGAGTCTCTTGGATAGTCCTAACCTGGCTCTACGAATCCACTGAAGAAGAATGAGACACTAACACAGACACTGTAGAACGAATTTTTACTGGTCCAAGGAAAATAAAAGTAATTACCAATAGCTCTCTGCCAAATGTCTTCTCTGGTTCTAAGCATAACTAGAGACTCAACAAGTCTACAGGATGCCACAGAGGAATCTGGATATATTTTAAAGGGAAACATTTTTCTATCAGTTAAGTCCACCGTATGGATTATCCTCGCCTCCAATATTCAAGCACTTGTTCATTTTCATGCATACACATTGTTTTTTTAATCATTCAAAAGAAAAATGTCCCTGGAAGTTGATTTAGTGAGAAATGATGACTTTTTATTGAATGAATGAAATATATTACACATTTATCTTGGGATGCATATAACTGAAACGAGTCTAGAATTTTTGAGAAAATAGATGAGGAAAAAAAATGAAACAAGAGCAAGACAGAAAAGGAAGGGTGGTGGAAATCCTAGCTTATTTGGAAGTAGCCAAAATAATCAAGGTAGACCAAAAGCCAACAGTTAAGGGAATTTCATTGAAGGATGAATTGTGTGACGGAAAGAATTACTATTTTTCCCTCTTAGCCAGCTTCAAGTGAACACTGTCTACTGCCCAAGAAACCAGTGAGTGAGTGGTAGCTTGGTTAAATTCAACAGTGTATGCTAAACAAAAAAAACACAAATGTATTATTTTGCTTTTTTTTTTTCCTGGCCTATTCTCCCACTGAACAACTGTATTCAAGCTAAAAATCTAAATAAGCTTTAAGGAAATAATTGATTTTACACATTGAGATATCTGTGTTTCATCTAGAGATGTTTAACCCAAAGATGAGAATTTGTGCCAAAAATGCACAAAGACTCGTCTGTCTTCTGAGCTTGTCTCCCAGCTGTGAGTCCTCCCCATTCTAATGCATGCACCTCATTGTTAGATGTCTCCTTCCCTGTCTAGGGCAAACTACAAATAATAAGTCCTGACTCACCTCGTCCACATTACTCTCTTCCGTTATGCACACAACCATCTTTGTATAATACCGACTGGCCTTCAGCCGAACATGAAGGTGTTTCCCTCTGAGCCTGTGCTACAAGGTTTTGTTTACCTGGAATCCCTTTGGACCCCCTCCCCACCTGCTGTCCTATGCCTCAACATGTATGTAAATCAAGCTCCACTCTCTGGTACCTTCTTTCACTTACATGCTATTGTAGATAGCAAGGCTCATGGTACAAATATCCCTCACTAAAAGATCCCAATTAAAAGAAAATTACATATCATACATTCTGGATATATGTTGCTTCTTAAACAGATTTCTAAAGGTAAAGAAAAAAATGTAAGACTGTGATCAAAGTACATTATAGAAACATGTTTATATCATAATGAAAACCCTGACTTTCTAAAATTACTACATGTTGAATTTAAGGAGTAATCTAACAAGCACCACAGAAACAAAAGCAAAACCACCCATGCTAAGTGTGGTAGTATACACCTATAATCCCGGAGCACAAGAGGTAGAGACAAGGGAATCCTGAGTTCAAGATCAACCTACAGAATGAGAACTTTTCTCAGAGGAAAAATAATTGTTCAAAACGAAATTCTTTATTACCCACAAGTTGCCCTTCCTATAGTCCTTCCCAATTTTAAGAATGGCAACTGCATCAAGCCTGCTCATGTCAAAAACATGCTCACTGATCAGCCTTGATCTTTTCTTACTCTTGGTCCCTCTCTCCGTCAGAATCCATTTTCTCAATATTCATAATAAATTAGACTTTAAGTCACCTCGAATGCCAATATGTTGAGCCCAGCCTCCGCGGTCTCTAACCTACACTAAAGCAACAGCATCTATGTGGTCTCCCTGCATCCTCCCTTGACTATTTCTGTGCAAAGTCCTCTCCAAACAGTACACAGAGTAAGTCAGAACATGCCACTTTTCCGCACAAATCCCCCCAAACATCAACCCACTCAGGATGGAAAGCCAGAGCCTTTATAACTATCTCAAAGTTCCTCCGTCCATGGCCTCATGAAGACCTTTCTGACTTGATTTCCAGCTGTTCTTTATTCCTGTAACTTCATTTTATCATCTTCCTCAAAAAGCAAACATGCTTTGGGGTACCTAGCTCTGATCCTTCCTTTCTGGCCTGTCCTTCTACATTGACAGATACCTGGGTTCACTCCTAACCTGTCAGTGAAGCTTGCCTGGCTTCTCTACAGTAGCTTCACTCCTCCTTCCCCAGCTTGTCTGAGAGTACAAGGGACATAACATAAATTTCTCTTATTTAATTGTTCTTTCTTGCTCACTTGCTCTCTCTCTACCTCCCTTCCTTCTTTCCTCTCCCCCTGCCTTTCTTCGTCCCTCTCACTTTCCTGAAGGTTATCCAGTTCTTAATTAAATTGTTCCAGGAGCTCCTATTTTTGTCTTGATCTTGTCACCTGGCTGACTGATTTCAATACCAATCATTCTCTGTTTGGCACATTATCAGAAACATCAATCATTTCCCTTTATCACTGATGAAGTAATTATCTTCCTAGGACAAAAGGGTGACCACAGAACAGGCACAGCAATAATTCCTCCCAAGGCCCTTTTCTGTCACCCGTGCTCCATTTCCTAAGCACATCTTGCATGTGGGTGTCCTCACTGACTAGATTACTCTCAAATGCTTTCTAAGGATCCCCTGTGTGTGCGTTCAGTCCCTACCCTCAAGGCTTTGAGAGATGAACGAACAGAAAGGCTTCCTAACTGTCTCTCAGGGGAGATCCTATCCTTACAAGTTGCTCCTCCCCAAAGGCACACTTGAATGCAGCAGGGCTATTCACAGTAACACACCGGTATCACACCGACACTACAAAAACCAAAAACCTTAAAATAGTAGAAGCAGATTGATTTCTATTTTTGTAAAACCTGCAAATGCAGTACAACAAAAAATATCATGCAGAAATATATACCGGAGTATATAAAACATAAAAACATATAAAATACGTCGTTGTAGATATAGTTGAAGCTTGAGAATATGATCAGCAAAACACTTGCAGAGCAGTTATTACCCAAAACTAATATTTCATCTTAGTTCTTCCTTCCTTTTTTGACAACTGTAATTTCCTGTTTTGTGGGATTATTTAGCCTAGGACATTTTAAATCCTTCAAGTACAAATAGGACTGTATCATTCCTAGGTTTGAATTTCTTTGCCTTTAAAAGATGACAGCAATGGTACACAGATGAGCCGAGCCCTAGAATGACATTCCGGATTCCTGCCCCCTCTTCCCATTTGAAGCCCCAACTGGAGCTCAGTGACAGGAGGATGAGGTGTTTATTGCTTATTTTCTGCTAATATCCTGGTCGTCTGCCTTATGAGTGACCAGTTGAAGTCCAGGTGACTCAAGGAGGAAGGGTAGCATGTGCTAGACGATGGAGAAAGCCCTTTAAAGGTTGCTGGTTTTCTGAAGATTTTGTTCAACATGGAAGTTTCTCATTTTTGCATCTGGAAGGAACTGCTACTGCACAGGAGGCACGGACTTCAGAAACAGAGACTCAGAGAGTGGTTCTCAACCTGAGGGTCACGACCACTCTGAGGGTCACGACCACTCTGAGGGTCAGTTATCAGATACCCTGCACATCAGATATGGACATTACAATTCATCATGTATCCAAATTACAATGATGTAGTAGCAACGAAATAATTTTATGGTTGGGGGTCACCACAACATGTGGACCTGTACTAAGGTTAAGAACCGGTGCTTTAGACAATCATTTGGCTTCCTTGTTCCTTCTGTAACTTTGGTGTCCCTGTTCCATACAGTTCTCCACTCCTGGACCATTGCTCTTTCCCTCCCCCAACAGTTAAGACAAAGCACAGTGGTCTTCTTCTAGAATGTTCCCTAACTTATAGCTTCATCTTGGCAAGAGCCTGTTGGGGTTTGAATAGGAATGCACCAGCCCTCTGCCCTCACCCTTCCCCGCCCCAGACTCAGGTGTTTGAAAGCTTGTCTAAAGGGAGTGTCACTATTCGGAGGTGTGGCCTTGTTGACTGGGTGTGGCCTGGTTGGAGGAAGTGTGTCACTGTGGGGGGTGGGCTTTGAGTTAGCAGTGCTCAAGTTAGGCTCAGTGAAGCTTTCAATTCTGCTCCCTGAGGAGGGATCTGGATTGTGATGTACATAGAACTCTCAGCTCCTTACCAGCACACCACAATGCTTCTAATTACTAAACCCCTGGAACTGTAAGCCAGTCCCAATTAAATATTTTCCTTTCTAAGAGTTGCTGTGGTCACAGGTCTCTTCACAGCAATGAAGCCCTAACTAAGACAGAACCAGTTCAGTTACTTTTACTAGCCCATCTTTATTTTCCTGCCGGTTAATCAGTTAACCTTTCCTACAAAACATGCTTATATCTGTATCAGCTGGTGTAGTTAGGATTATGTTTTGACTATTTACCCTGATGACCTAAACTTGGCCTGGAGAGGAACTCAATAAATGCTGATTAAATAAGTGGGAAAATGAATGGATGGTGAAGAATGAAGGTAATACAGGCTCAAATCCAGAAGAGGCCAGGATAAAATAAAATGTCTTCAATGTGATTACCGTTCACATCTTAAATAAAAGCCTGGAAAACCTAATGAGATGAGGACCAGCCCTTAAAACAACTCTTCCATCTCCTATTCTCTTGCTGTAGGTCCTCCTCATATAGTCTGACCTCTCACCACAGTTATCCATGAAGGAAGATCCTGTGTGGGAAAAGTGGGAGTATTCCTGGAGGGAAGGGGTGGAAGAGACCTCCCCCCTTTTGCTTTGCATCTTACCACAGAATTATCAATTAGAGACTTTGGGAAGGAGAGGCAAGCCAGCTCACACTCCTTTTCCTGACCAATATCATCACAAAGTTATTGTCGCTAGTACACAGTCCCCACAACAATCCTCCATATAGTTATGCCAAGATTAGCACCTACAAACCCAAAATAGCAGCTGACAGAACTTTCTATTTTCAGAAGGGCATATGGGACCTGTTAACAACAGGCTGGTGAGATCGTTGGATGCTGAGGGCAGGCCCAATAGCAAAGCTCTGCAGAGGCAGGCAGCCTTGATCTTTATCTGCTGATAACTCCACAGGTTCTTATAAGGGAATTCCAGAACTTTCTTTTGATAAAGCCTCGAAACCACCAGGTCTGCTGCTGCCAAAACTAAAAATAGCTTCGTCTAATCATGGAAAGGCAGTTGATCTGGAAGTTGGAAAGGGTGCGATGCTAGCTTAATTGACTTGGTGTCCTTGGGTGAGCCATTTAGCCTCTGAACCTCTGGGAATTTCTATCTGTGTTGATTTTGGGGAGGGTAGGAGCCTCCCCACCCTTCTCAGGAAACAAGGATAGAGGCCTTGATTGGTGAGCCCTTCTCCACAAACCCAGGAAAGTAGCCACACACTGGAAATATTCCCCAATTTTACTGTCAGTAAAGGCTTCTCATGAGCTGAGTGACCCTGCGGTAGGTGGAGGTGCCCTTTCCCCTAATGCTTTCTATTGTACTGTAAAAATACTCCTCAGAGCTCTGTCACTCCCATACCTAAGATCCAAGACATCCTCAGTCAACAATTAGGACAGGGGAGGGCCTGGGAGTGGCCAGAAAGGGAAGTGGGTAATCTCAGCAAACAGAAGGTCACCCAACCACAGGACAAATAAACAAGGCTGCTTTTCTTCTTTAGGAAGGGCCAGTCTATTCTTTTTAAAACTTCAAAACGTTGCATAATTAAATTATCTTTACTAAGCATGTACTTTATATATGTCAGTACATATTAATGTTTTACTTATATTATTTACTGCTACTAATAATGATGCAAAAGAGGTATAGTTATACAGATTTTACAGGTGATAAAACTGACATTAAGAGAGACTAGGTTAGCCAGGCAGTGGTGGCACATGACTTTGATCCCAGCAAAGGGAGGCAAAGGCAGGCAGATCTCTGTGAGTTCAAGGCAAGCCTGATCTACAGAGTGAGTTCCAGGACAGCCAGAGCTGTTATACAGAGAAATCTTAACTCAAGAAAGAAAAAGAAGAAGAATAAGAAGAGGAGGAGGAGGAGGAGGAGGAGGAGAAGAAGAAGAAGAAAGACAGACTAAGTTTTGTGTCAAGCTCTTAAAACTACTATAATCAGGCCCAAGATGAACTCCATTAAATTTAAAACACAAACGTCTGTGTATACACATATGTATGTATCTGTGTATTTTACTATTTGCTAAAGAAACAATAATAGATAAGAAGGAAAAAAAAAACCCAGAAGCATATAGTTAATGTGAAAAGGAAGTTCTATAGGTTCCAGACAAATACACCCAATTCCCAATGCTAAGCATTGCAGAACATGTATACTAACTGCAGGGCAGGGTGAAGGAATCCCAGGTAAAATGGCAAGTACGTAACCAACTGATACCTAAGGAAGAATAAATTGAGTCCTTCCCAGAGCAAATCTGAACAATCTGAATTTGCTAGAGCGCTCAGGCTCCAAAACCACACTGCGTACATGCCTGTGTGCACGTGGTGTGTGATGATAATATTATTATTTAAAGTTATGCACTTAGAGGGTGGAATAGGATAACTGAGCACTGCTCTTCCTCAGGGTCTGGATACCTTCTCTCCCAGTAGAAATCGCTTAAAGAATCATCCATACCAAATACACACTTAAGGCCTTTCACTTAATTTAGTAGGTTAACTGATTTCTATGGGAAATATATTTAACAATTTAGTTTAATGGTTCCTTGTTGCATTATTGTTGTTAAATCTTTAAACAAAAACATTGACGATATCATGAAATCTATGAGAACGTTTTGTTTCTTCTGACATTAGCGTTTTATTATCTAAAAATCATAACCTTGACTGAGCACATGATAGTTGCCCAGGGCACACTGAAGCCAATACTACTACACCGGGGTTATTTATTTTGTTACTGCTTGTTTTGCCAAAAGAACTTTATTGACAATTGATTAATAAAGGCAATGGCACCACTCAAGTCTGTCTCACATATTGGCAAAAGGATTTAAGTGGCCTAGCAGGGCATATAGAAGGAGTTTGGGATAATCCACACCCAGCACACAGATCCAGGTAGATCTTGGAAGCCATTCTGGTCGAGGATGCTGCTTCTGAGGGAACCCTCCCCTTCTCAAATGTCCAGAGGTCAGCCTGTCCCTTTCTTCTTCCTCACTTCTGATCCCTGGAGAACCTTTCTGCTCCCAAAGTCATTTTAGGTCAGGTCATGGAGTTTTGCATCTGCATCCTGAGAACAGTGTGAAAGATCTGGGGAGCGCAGAAGGTAACTTTCCATGTCTTGCCTTCATCACTACAGTGCTGGATTCCACTGTTGTCAAATGAATAGGACAACATCCACTCAACCATCTGTGTGAAAGTAAATAAGGTAACTCATGCAAACTGTTGGTACATAGAAAGCACTCAAAAAAAAAAAAAGAAAGAAAAAAGAAAAAAGAAAAAGCCCACCCACTTCCTCAGTGTCCCAGCTCAGGCTTTATCTTATCAATTTCAGGGTTACAGTCAGTGTTAAGGACCTGGAGCAGGGCTTTAGGCCAAGAAGGCTCTCTTGCAGATTTCAGTTCAGCTTTCTATCAGCTGGGCGGCCTTGGGGGCATCTCCCATGCTTCTTCCACAACAAGGACATAATAGCCCTACTATGCAAGAATGCTGTGGTGTTTACAAATAATATACACAAACAGTAAGTAGCAAACACTATCTTTAGATACAACAACCCATTCTATGAAATGAGGCTCGTGATGTTCACAGAGCTGCCTAATAGCATAATTGTGATTCCCAACACCTGAAAATTGGCCTGGGTGTCAGTCTATGGTTATATTTCTTGTCTGGTCATTTTTAAGCCACTTCGGGGCCTTCCAGAGATGCAAAAAGCCTGAAGCCCGTAGAAATAAAGACACCTGTCAGCTGCCATGGGTACTAGTCAGTCCCTGCTTAGCCTGGCATAACTGCAGCCCAACTTCTATCATGATTCAGACAGATGTACTAGGCATGAAACTACAGGCCAAGAGGAAGAGGTCAGGCTATGGACTGTGGGCTGCATATTTGACAGGCTCATACACTGCAAGCCTTGTTCCGAGCCCCTCACAAAGCACCTCTTTAGGGAGTAACAAGATGTTCTTTGTAAATAAAAGTTCATGCATTTCAATAATGAAGTCATTTTCTAGCACTGTAGTGAAAGATACTCTCTCCTGCCCTCTGGGTGAGGACTGCGCAGTGGAAGGAGTGGCCCGTGAACCTAGAGAGAAGAGAGCCGCAGGCTATCTCTAGAAAAGGAGAGAACTCATCCAGAAAACGGACACCCTGCCTCTGGTTCCTGAGGTCGCCTACCTCAGGCTCCCTCCCGCCCCTGGAATCCCTTTTCCACCCACTTTCCTGTACACTAGTGGGGGCCACATACAAATCTATATAAATATAGATCAGACATCCGGCGCCTTGGTTACGTAAATAAGGGATGTGGGGAAGCAATCAGGAACGCTGAATATTCATCTGGAGTCCTTGGAGAGGCTCCAGACTGCGAGGGGGAGGGGAAGCAGGCGACAAGGAAAGGCCTGACCTCGGGGTCTGAAAAGCAACTAGGAGTGGGAGGGCCTGGAAGGGGAAGGTGGAAAGGGAGTGGTGAGAATGAGTGTGGGAAGGAAGCCAGAGCCGGGCCGTCCTCGGTCCCAGCCGCCAGGGAGAGGAGGTGGCCAGGCGCGCTCGCCCGCCCGGCTCATGCCAGCCCCGCTCGGCTGCCTTTTGATGCTCGCGGGGCGCCAAGCTCCATCCATCTGTAGGTCTCAGAGCCCAAGCCTCGGGAGCGACAGGAGACGGGAGACAAAGTGAGAGACGGTGGGTGGGAGAGAAAGACCAGCTAGAGAGAGACCACGCTGATTCTCACTCTCTCTTTTAACCCAACAACAACAACAACAACAAAGTTGCAAATTGGATTCCTGGATCAAAATCCTGCAGGCCCAGAGAAGATAAAAGTTCAGGCATCGCTGCACCTCTTGGTGCCCACCAAGACTCCCAGACCCTTCGCCCCGGGGGGTGGGGGGGCCCGTTGAATATCAGCGGAGAGATGGCTTGGAACGTAGCCTGGTGCTCAGTGTTGCCCCTGTGGCTCCTCTGGGGTGCTGGCTGCTCCAGCGCGGCGTCAGGGGACGGCAGCGCGTTTCCTTTTGACATCGAGGGGAGCTCAGTGGTCGGCAGGCAAGACCCATCGGAGACCAGCAACCCGCGTGTGACACTGGGACGCCTGCTGCCCGCGGTTGAGGTACGAGTCCCCTGCCCCGCCCTAACCTCCTTGCTCCGCACCTGTGCCAGCAGGCTGGGGCCACAACTCTCTTTCTTCCTGTCCCTTTTTTGACAGCGTAGTCTTTCACCTGTATTATGTCCCCTAGGTCGAAATGAAGGGTTTTGCGTCGTGATTTGGATTTGGGTGTGGGCTGGAAGTTGAGGCTTTGGATCATGTCTCTGTTCCAGCTGCCTGCTGGGATCTGTTAGGCTCACGTGAGACACAGCAGCGTGCTGCTGCTGGTCCTTTCTTTGGTTTGTTCCCATACTCATTTTGTCAAGCCTTGGCACCTAATGTGCGTGCTCCTCGCTGTCTCCCTGGTCCCCTCTGCTGTTTGAACAATGGGAACAATGTTACTAAAAGACCTAACTTGTGTTCTTCAGGGCTGGGGGTGGGTTCATCGGTGAACAGGCTGTTAGAAAATCTCGGAGCAGGTACCGTAAGCAGAAATGAACCGTTGTAATCCAGGGGCAAGATTAAACCGTTCCGTTCCCAGAGTAAAGCCGATCGGGATATACTATTGCTCAAATGCCTATTCAAAGAGCCATCAAGAGATTTTTAAGTTGAGAAATAGCCAAAGTGTAGGCATTTGGAGAAACAGGATATGTCCATAGTAAGTGATTTAAGAGCCCCTGACCCTGGAGAGACAGTAGCACGTCCAGGCCGTGGGAGATGCTAAGTCGGAGGAAAATAAAGTCACCTAAGTTCATGGGAAAGGAAAGAGCAATTGGCCTAACAAGACACACATCCCCCCCCCCCACAACATCAGACACGTCACACACATACACATATAGTACACACATACCACACACACACACACACACACACACACACACACGGGAGACACACAAAACACACACCATGCACACACACCACACTCATACACATATAGTCCCCACATACCACACCACACACACACACACAGACCCACTACACGTGTGTACCTCCAGCAATTATACAACTGAGCAGTGATGCAGGTTGATACCGGTTGGTGATACAATTCTAGTTATTAATTGTTGATTATAAATAAAACGTAAAACGCAGGATGGTCCTTCTTAAGTGAGAGTCCTAGTCATGCTTCCTCAGAGATGGAACCAGAGTGTTCCAGTCTCTCTTATGGGTATGAAATAGAACCTCCATGAGAACAAAGGGGTCTGGCTCTGATCACACCCCAACACTGGGGACAGGCCAGAGGAGCCAGACTCCATCAATGGGAAGGCACTCCTCTGCCCTCTTGGAACTAAGCCAGGCAGCATTATCTCCCCACCTGTTGCTTCCAGCAGGGAAAGTCCCTGAATGAAATGCTCCCCATAAGGGCAGGATTGATACAGAGTGTAAGACACTCAACTAAACTTGAATTGCAGATAAACAATAAATAAAATCTTTATCATATCCCAAATGTATACATTTGTGCTAAATTTTTCTGTTATTCACCTTATCGACCTTGTCTAGGCATCCTGTATCCGGTTATGTTAAATCCAAAGAGATGATCATACATACCTAATTTTTTTTCCTGTATTTGCATCTCACAATAACTATTTGAATGTTAGGGGACCTTGAAGTTAATGTCGAGGCTGCAAAGCAATTTCCAGTACAAGTGCATGCCCAGCACAATGAAAGCAAAGCATTTTAGAGGGCAGACTTGTTGACCACATTTAAAGGGCAAGCGTCTTGACTTTACCCAAGTAATAGTTCACCCAAGTTGCTGATTAAAAACAAAACAAAACAGACTTGAGGCTTAGAGAAATCACTGATTGCTGTTTTAAACTTTATGTAGTTATCGTGACAAAGGTGTGCAGTGTCTGACATGCTGAGCTATTACCATAGATGGACTTGGTTTTAAAAAACAAACAAACCCTATTCGGCGCTATTTCTCGGAGATGCTTCCATCTTACTTAATGTTTGTTGATATTGTATCTGTGTTTTCCTATATTCTTCCAACCGGAAAAAAAAAAAAAAGTTCCGTAGTAAGTTAAAAGTGCAAAGCTGTCAGGGTCTACCAGGGTCAAAACACTAGTTGAGGAACTTAGGGGGAAGAAAGGCAGTAGATGGGGTAGAATGCCGAAACTGTGTTTCCCAAGGATGGTTTCACACAGATGTTCCGTGCTGCCTGTGGTCGCAGGCTGATCCCAGTGCCCCGCCAGCAGGTTTCCCATGCTCTTTATAGCCAGTGAGCAGATCTTGAACCAAATACATTCCAGAGACTTAATAACACAGCACAACTCCTTTACTGGGTTGGGTCAGGAAACTGTATTTACATAAAACAAAATACGGTCACATTATTCATGGGAGGGGTTCAAAATGTGGGTGGGAGGGTGCTCTAAAAATATTTCCACTTTATTTGAATTGGCTTTATATGAATGGTTATTCTTCAACCAACTTTCCAAAAGAAGGAAGAAAAAAAAATAAAAAATAAAAACACTAAGATGAGCATGGGTCAGTAGGAGGAGCTTGGCAGAAATCCCCCACTGCTCTCTCCCCAGCTCCTCCAAAGCTGGACGCTTGTCCTCAAGCAGACTCTCTGACCCACAGTGGTACTCAGTGTGAACTGGCGCACATATGAATGAAAAATCAACAGAATGAAAGGGGAAAGGGGGACTGGCAGGCCCAGAAGGAAGGTTCCCACCTCTCTTTGGAAAAAGCTTTCCCTTTGGATGGAAAGAATGTGACAGAGACACACCCAGAGGGAGCTCTACACTCCACTTGAGGATTTCCCTACCTCCCGCTCCTGGACGAGCCCTTTACTGAGTCCATCACTGCTGAGTGTACGCTGACAGCAGTGACTTTTCAGTGAGTGACGGTGGGCGAGGCGGAGACTAGTAGTTTCAGAAGAAACGTTCAATAGTCTGACAAGACTGTAAAAGGACAAGAGAGCTTATTCACTTTGTAAAGTAATGGCAGCAAGCAAAAGTAAACGAAAGTCTGAAAGGTGTGTGTGTGTGTGTGTGTGTGTGTGTGTGTGTTTGGTTATATAGTTACTTTGCTCAGAGCTGGGGAGAGAAAAACTGTTTCTTTGCCTATAGGGTAATTGTAACTTATAGAAAACATGAAACAAAGGCAAGGATATCTACGCGTGGATTTTGTTGTGAGATGAGCAGTCAGATTCTAGCTGAAGTCTTCTTGACTAACACAGAAGAGCAGGGGACTAGAGGAGAAGAAGGAGTGGCGAGAGGATGGCTTCAGGGAACTAGTCTCAGAGTATCCTTGGGGGAAATTGAGATTCTTCTCTGTTGAGACACAGGCCCTGAGTCAACCAAGGTCAAGAGCACTGGGCTAGAGGTAGAAGCTAGATGGAGGCCATGCAGAGACATTGAGAAATACGGGGCAAAGAAAGAATGCTGGAAGTGCGAGGGAGACGAGGCGGGTTTCATCACTGTTGCTGGATTGGATACCTAAGTGAGAAAAGTAAGAGAAACTGCTGAAAAAGGCGAGGAGACTTTCCTGAGAGGAGAAAGGAAGACTTTGTGGCCTAACCCGAGTGGGTTTTACTATTACTATCATTGCCATAGGGACTTTACTCCAAAACTAATCATTGCTTCATGCACCCATGGATACTCCTCAGTGGACAAACTGACTTGCTTAAAGAAGCACTGCAGGAGACTAATTGCGAGGGACTTTCCCTCTGTTCCTGTCTGTGTTGACATGTGGTCCCATGCCCTGACACACTGTTAGGCTCCCTGCCATTGCAGGGTTGCAGAATGTTTATGGAAAGCCTTTATATCTCTTTCACTATCTGCTTTCCTCTTCCTTATCTCAGCCCCTTGCTTTGAAAAAGATTATGTAGACAATAAATCTTCCAGCCACTAGCCTGGGCAGCTACCCTGGAGCGCTGTTCCAGAACTAGAATAGGTCTTTGGAACCTCCATTCCTTTCATCCACACAACAGGCAGATCTAGAGACTTGCCATGTACAGAGGGAAAAAAAAAAAGATACCGAGTTTCGCCATTGCCTTCAAATGGTAGACAATCTGAGAGAAAATAATATAGCCAGCACTGTACCAAGCAGAACAGACTGATGCTCTGTAAACCTGGCTAGATGAGCTTAGTACCATGGAGATAATGAGGCAGACCAGAAGAACTCAATATTCTATGTGCTGAACAGCAAAGTTTCTTACTTTAGAAACGCTGGCATATCTAACAGTGGCCTAGCTAACACTAAGACATTTCCTGTCACCGCCATAAGTCAGTGGAACTATACAGGTATCATCCCATCTCACAAACATGGAAACAGATAGAGTCAGGAACTTGAGCCTCTCTCTAGCTGTGAAATGGCTCACCCAGAAAGGAGTTTATTTATAAAAGCAAATCGGCCATGCAGGAATATCTAGAAAATTATACGAAACCATACTCAGGGACCATTTTATTGAAATGATGGGGGCTTTTCTTTTTAAATGAAGTAGAAAATGTAATGCAAAGCATTACTTGGTGCTACTGGAAGAGTCTCGTAAAGCTGCATAAACCGTTAGGGCAACGGAAGGCTTGGGTAGCACTCTTTCCCTGCCTTGCCTAGTAACTTTCTTTTTCTTTTATTGCGAGAGGTTAGGGGTGACATGTGTGTACCTTGGTGCTTGTGTGGTGGTCAGAAGACAACATGCAGGAGTCTTCAAAGTTCATTCATACTGTAAGGGTGTCAGATTCACTGCTGTGTGTGAAAGCTTCCATTTAATTACATATATATATATGCTTATAATTTACCTATATACATGCACAGATGTATGTGCATAAAATGTTTGTCTGTTCACCCATCCATAGGAATAAGTGTGGTATCTTCCTTTTGAGGATGTGAGCAATACTGCTATGAACAATGATGTGTAAGTATCTGACTCCAAGACCCTGCTTTCAGTTCTTTTGAGTACACATCCAGAAGTGGAATTGCTGGATCCTGTGGCTGAAAAGAATTTTTAAAATTCAGATTGCTACAGAAGCCATGCAAAAAAAAAAAAAAAAATCTCTAAGTGGAGCCCAGTAAGGACAAAGAGCAACCTGTAGGTGATCAGGCCTGAATCACAGGAGATGGTCCCTCAGAGTGGAGCTCAGTCCTGCCAACTCTCTGGAAGCTTGCTTGTCTGTTTTTCAAGAGAAGACAGACCAGGCACACGCCTTTGATCCCAGCACTCAGGAGGCAGAGGCAGGAGGATCTCTGAGTTCGAAGCCAGCCTGGTCTACAGAGTGAGTTGCAGGACAGCCAGGACTACACAGAGAAACCCTGTCTCATAGAATAAAATAAAAGACAGAATCCGGATTCTTAACTGAAATTGACAACCCAATTTTTAAATTTCTTCTAGGAAAGTATATCCAAAGGCCAGATTTAGCCCAGGAGTGGTTTACTTGTTGTCTCTGCCATATTTGAAATTCACCTTTCAGGGCCTGTGGCCAGACAGATGTATGAATCAGTGTCCAGCCTTTCCAGCAGCATGACTTTGAGCAAATTAGTTCATCTGTTAGGTATTGCCTTTTTTTAATCATAAAATCAGTGGAAACATACTTTGCCTCACAAGGTTGCTGTGAAATGCACGTCTGCAAGCCTCGTAAGACAGCCCTTACCTCTCCCTGCTCCTTTTTTCTGCTGTGATGTCAGCTAAGCCAGGTACTATGTGGTCAGTGTCTAGCAAAATGTACTTTGTCATCTAGAGCTTTAAAATCTTTGTAAATCTGATTACTTTCCAGTTTGCTTATTTTCCAGTTGTGCAATCCAAGGGTAGAGGGACTATATTGTGTCTCCCATAACAATTCTCTTTAGTAGTTTTCAAGTAGTTTTTCACTATAATACAGTATCTGAATAGTTGAGGGAAAAAAATTGATGGTTTTTTCTAAATTTCTAGAAAAGCCAAGGATCGGCAACAAGCAAACAGAGCAAATAGGTATGAAACTGAGAAATAAAAATTAGGCAGTGGGGAAAACAAAAGGACAAATTCATGAGCGTTCAAATCTGACTCGTGGTTTTGGGAAGTACAAAATACCAAGGAAAGTCTTGGGGGTTTACTTGCTTATAACAATCGTATAAACAAGATGGAGGCTAGATATAATTTTGAGACACTTCAGGGGTTTTTTTTTGGACACATGCTTCAAGTCCCAAAATTAGTACTTATAAACAATTATTAATTTTCTAAAATAAGTCTGTGAGTTCATTAAGATATAGTGACCATAGCCAGATATTTAAATATCCTCCTGGGTTTCACAAGAGAGCATGCTACTTTCAACTGTTTCTCGCTTTTCCTCCTGGTGTATCGAAGTTAAATTCTGGGAAACGGCTTACTAAAGGGAAGTTTAACCACAGATGTTTGTAATTCCAACTTGAGTTTCCCATCAAAGTCCTAATGAAATTCAGCTGCCAGCAGCCTGCCTCTGAGGCTCTGTCTTCTTGTCATGAGAAACTTGGGGGAAAAGCATTCTGAGGCCGATGATTGGTAGTGGGAAATTTTCCGTATTCGAACACAAATACCCTGCATGAAGAAAAACAAAGGAGAAGCTGCTTCTTTAAGAGAGAGAAAGAGTAGGTGGATGTGCCTTAACAATTAATAATATGCAAATTTATTTTACTTTTTTTTTTACTTCCAGGGCTGCTTAAAGCATTTGGAGAAAGTTAGGGATCTCATGTTTATGTAAATGGAGGGAAACAGCTACTGGGATGAATCCCTGAGGACTGCTGAGCGGGAGAGGCTCTCGAGCACGCATCCGTACAAATTTCATGCAAACTAGAACAGAAATCTGTGCTGTGCCCTACAGCTAAAAGATCTTCTGAGCGCGGTGCAGGCTTTGTGGGCTTGTACTTATTTTGAAATTATGGAGTAATATCATTGCCTTAAAGAAAACCGGAGAGTCTGGGGATCTGAAGTGTGTTCAGCTAAGCTTGCCTTGAGGATATGACAGCTACATGGGGTGTTTCTGTGCCAAGTACACTGCAGCGCAGAGAACAGAACTAAATAATTCTCCAAAAGCCAAGGACAGCCCAAAGGGCTGCGTAGCATAGTAGCTAGAAGCAAGAGAGATGGCGAGTGATCCTCAGAACCTTAGTTACCAGGACTGTAGAACTGCCTAGAATCTTCAGAGAACAGTATCAAAACGGCTGCATGGTGGCCAAAAGAGAAAAACTTTTTTCTTTTTCCTGAGTATGTGATACCACAGCACAAATCCCACATCTCAGTCTTTTCTCTCGTCTTGTTTTTAGCTATTTATTTATCACTTCTTTATGTGGATGTGTGTGTGAGAGCTTATGTGCTCCAGACACATGTAGGATCCTATGGAGTAGAAGAAGAAACGGGATGGCCTTGAACCCGGGCCCTGTGGAAGAGCAGCCACTGAGCCATCTCTCCAGCCCCTGACCCTGCCACACAAATTTCTGTCTTAAAAATGTAGCAAGCCTATTCTGTAGCAAGCTAGTCTACGATTCTTTCTAAAGCCCATGGTATGTGTGCTGACCCTTGAGAAGAGTGACATACTTCGGCCACCTCACTTCCTGCTGATCGGCCCTAAATCTTTGTTAACAGCAGGCTGTTTTCTGTCAAACCCCCAGGCAGCAGGTGAAGTGCTATATTCCTGACAATTGAAGACTGAATGGAGTCTGATTGCTTGGACACGGTTCCGTTTCCTTGTAGTACATAAATAATTGCTTTATTCTATTGTCTTCTCTGGGTATTGTTGTCTGTCGCAATCAATGCTAACAGGCACTCCAATTTTCACTTACAAAGAGACAAGCCCTGAAGCCTTTATTGCAGCACATTCATCAGCATAAAAGAGACCAGATTAAGGCTGAAACCTGTTTGATAGTCAATTGGTGGTTATCCTTAGATTAAAAACCCCTACTATGCCCTAAACCCTAAAGTCAAATCAATCATCCGATGCTCGGTGCTGGTCCTCTCAGTTCATAGCCGAGGAGTTAAGCTGGGCAGAGGGAAGCAGGGAAGCTCATTAGAGACAGATCATGGAACTGTGTCTTCTGGCTCTGCCTTGAATTCTTCCTGGTTGCTTCGCCTTAAGCATTAGAACGGGAGATCATGAATACAGCCTGACATCTTTCTCCGTGTAGCTCTAGCTGTCCTGAGCTCGCTTTGTAGACCAGGCTGGTCTCAAACTCACAGAGATCCATCTGCCTCTGCCCCCTAAGTGCAGAGATCACAGGCGTGTGCCATCACGCGTTGCTCTCCTGATACCTTTGAGAAGAAAATTTACTGCACTGTACTATTATTCACTTTAGTCTTTATTGCTTCTCTCTATTCTTGCCTTGAATGGCCAGTAGGAGAGTCCTGAGGCCCTAAGTAAAGCTGAACTATTAGCCTAGATGGTTCTTCACTCCATCAAAACACATCACTCTTGGTAGATTAAGGAACCTGAGCAAGTCCCTTTACCTCCAATGACCTTAGAAAAAGAAGGACAGAGAAGGATGAAGACGAAGCAGTCAACTGTTGATGATGTTCATTCTGACAGATTAAAATGTACACAGGATCAAGGGTCTTATCCCTTAAGACCCCAAGTTCTTAAGAGTCTAAAGAGTGTGGAAAATGTAGGGCATTGGCCTGGAAGAAGAAACTAGAAAACACTTTAATGGAGTAATTTTCCCAGTTTCCCAATACCTTCTGTGAGTGAGGTTGGGGGAGCTCCAAGTGAGGGCACAGGGCACAGGCCAAACACAGACACGAGCTTTCTACCATGACACACCAAGAAAGTGTCTCAGATAGTATAAGCTACAGACACCCCCATGCATACAAGGTATGCCTTCCAGTGGTCAACAAATCCTGTGTCAGGGTTTCTAGCTATTTCCACCTCCCCTACTCAGACCCTGCAGGAGGAAATGAAATATGATGAGGTCACAAAAGGAGAGCACCTATCCATACCTAAGTGCCAATCAAGTATCAGCTGGCAGAGGGTCCACAGAGGAGACCGCGTTTTCACTCAGTGGAAACAATAGAACCAGCAACTCCTTGATGCATTATAGATGTCAAACAAAATGACCCCATTATACTGTGCACTGAAAAATTATCCACTAGGTTTTAATGCTACTGGAAAGAAAATTTAAAGCTTGCTTTAGATTGATCAGGACACACATTTGTTCTCAAATGTGTCCTAGGAAGTTTCTGGAAGTCAGAATTACGTGAGGAAGCTTGCGTCGGTAAATGACTGATTATTGCTGGCTGTGGGGAAGCGGGGTCTAAAAGACTGATCCTCAAGCGTGGCACAAAGGGGCAGGATCTGTGCCACCTGAGCACAGGCTAGCAATGCAGAGCATCAAAACCCTTTCACCTACCCAACGTCCTCACTGGTACATTAAAATACAGGAAATGCTCAACTCTAAAGTGGAGCCAGATTTGAATTTTGAATGGACTGGGGGAGATCTGTAGATCTAGAAAAGGAAATTTTTTTTTATGTATGTAGGAGGAAGAGAGTGGAAATATTAAACCAAATCATAGCTGAGTGAAGCTCATTCAGATCAAAAAAGTAACTTTAAAATAGAAAAGCAGTGCAGAATGCTGCTTTGTGGAAGCTGGAGGATTCGGGAGATGATGCCACCTCCCGGAAACGTGTTTGGAACTGGCTTTTGAGTAAAGATATAAAATGACATGGAAGGTTTTCTGTTCCCATCTCGCCCTCCCCAGTATCCGTGACTATACAGAAATGGGATAGCTAAAGGGTGTGTCCTTGAGGGATGACAGGGAGAGGTGGCCAGAGAGAAACTTACTTGTGAAATGCGTTGGACTATAGAATGTCACTTTGACTGGGAAATGGTACAGCTTTGACAGTTTTTCTTCACAGCAAGGATGTCATCCTGATTCAGGACAAGTCGTATAAAGAGTGTAGTTTGTGTTCTGGGCTAGAGAGATACTATCACAGGACACACACAAACTACAGGCAATTCCTCCAGCGGAGGTTTTCTGGCATGTTCGGGAGCGACAAGGAAGCACTGCCTGAGTTCCCGGATGTCTCTTGTATCAAACATTCTCCCCGCGGGCTCCAGGTCTCCCTGACACTGCTTCAGCCCAGAGGAAGCAAGTCATTACGACCTTAAGGGACAGCTGTGTCTCACCCTGTGTGGGACAACTCATTGGCTGAGATCTATAGTCTTCTTTAGCTTTAATTTTAGTTTTAGCTAAAACGCATGATTAACACTCTGGGACCTGGCACCTTATGTGTCTCCTTGCTTTATTCCCCTAATAACTCCTAGGAAAAAATGTCCATATTAGGCCCATATAACAAACAGGAAATGGAACCACACACAGCAGCTGAGTAGTTTACTCAACGTCATAGACAGGAATTCTGCCTCCAGGCCCTGAATTTTCTGACTATAATATCCTCTGATAGTTTTCTCTAAATCTTAAACTCAGCTAAAAAAGGTCCCCAGTACCATCCAGGAAGGACAGTGATCAGTCTCTGAAGAGCACGTACATTAGTGGGATGTTCACACTTTGACCTCTGTGAAGTTATACAGTTAAAGAACAAACTATCTTGATTGTTAATGATGGAAAGTTCCTCTTGGATATGAGAACAGTAATTGGTGAAATAATTTCTGAACGTGTTGTAACCACATGTCCCCAACTTTTCTGAGCATTCATTTTTCAGAGGAGTCCTGAGTAGACCCATGACTCAAAACTGCTTCAAAAGGATGAGGAAACAACCTGAGCTGCCTCAGGGGAAATGATTGACAGGAACATTGACAGGAACAGAGGGGAAGCTATTGCCATCTCACATTTTCTCCCCTACAAATGATTGTGGGGGAAAAAATGAAAGGCAGTTCACAATAAAAAAGACTCAACACAGAATGAAGAGAAACAGCCTACCTCCTTTCCGAGAAGCCACCAAGTACTGTAGAAAACGCATTGTCTGAGAGACATGAACAAGGAGCAGGAGCTTAATGTAGGAAGGCATTACCTGAGGGGCACCCAGTTCACACTAGACGGACCCAGGCAATCCTTCTGGGTCTTGCACAGGGGCAGAACTCATCAGTGAACTCCCTTGTAACCTGGAGGGGGAGATCTTTGAGCCTGGTGATCCTCAGACTATTCACGCCCAGGGATCTCTTTACTCCACCCTTTCTTCGTTAGCCTCATGTTTTACATTATTTCATCTATTGCATTCATCTGCAAAGAGAAACATAACAAGATACTGCAGATGATGTGGCTTAAACCAAGGAAGATACTTTTCCCAGTGTTCTGGAGGCTGAAGTCCAAGATCAAAGAGCTGTCGGGGTTGTAGGGCAAGGGCACTCTTTCTGGCTGGTAGAGGGAGATTCACACATCTCCTGAAGCCTTCCTGACATGTGTACACCAGTCATGTCAAATTAAGGTCCTGCCCATGTGACTTCGTTTAGGATTTATCATCTCGCTATGGGTCTTGTCTTCTAAGATAGTCAAACTGTGGATTAGAGTGTCTCAGCATCTAAATTTTAAGGGGGTTTGATTCAACCCCCTTTGCATTTGCTAAGCAAAAATATTCAGCAATATTTAATGACATAATTCATGACTGCAGAAGAGTGCTGCTAATAACAGAGTGTCATTGTTTTATTTGAACTTTAGCCCAAAATGAAAGTGTTACTATTTCATATTGGTTGTACATTTTTATAGATAAAGGGAGATTAACTTTAATTCTTTTTTTTTTAATATAAGAAATGAGCCCCATGCAGTGGCACATGCCTGTAATCCCAACACTCATGGAGATAGAGACAGGCAGGTCTCTGTGAGTTTGAGGCCAGCCTAGTCTACAAAGCAAGTCCAGAGCAGGCCAAGGCTACACAGAGAAATCCTGCCTTGGAAAATAAATAAATATAAATAGTATTTAAGCCCTGCATTACCATCTTGTAGTCTTTAGGGATGCTTCCTTTAATCAACTTTGGTAACTTCACTCTCTTATTCAACATAAAGTAATTTATTTAGGTCAAGGCAAGAAATCTGGCTACACACCCTTTAATCTTACTATAATGCCCACTAAATGCCCTCCAAATATGAATAAAACACAATCAGAGAGATAGAACAGGCACACTAATAACGTAAGCAATGAAATTATGTTATAAAAGATTGGAGAGTTTAGAAAGGATGTTTGTTTCTGGTGGGAAGTGACCAAGTCAATGCATGAGCCATGTGGCTTTTGATTTGGACCTTTAAGGTTTGAGGTAAAGCAGCTCATGATAAGACAAGGTGAATGGACACAAAAACAGACAAGGAAGAGTAATAGTCCCATTTGGTTAGATTGGACAACAGAGAGTCATTGAAGGCTTCAGCATAGAAGAAAGAGAGATACAATGAAGACTGTGGTCTATAAACCTTAGAATTGGGCATTGAGTAGCAGACAGCCTAGAATTAGGGTGACATGTACTGGGCATTGATGATTGTCCAGGAAAGAACAAAAGATTCTACATTTGTACAGCAGCCATCATCTTAAAAGGAGAAAAGTCAGACTGGGGTCATTGTCAAGGTTTCATCAAGCTGTCTTATGTTTTGAGAGCAAGGATGAGGGAGAAGGCAACAGTACTGTTGATATTTGTAGAGATGTGTTTAATCATGAGGGACCTTTTAACATTAGCCCCACTAAATCAATAGCTTTGAGTTGAGTCGTCACGTCACGGAAATACCTTTGGTTCACTGGGGTTGCACATGAATTCCTCACAGAATCTTACTGTTTGTCCTAATGGGGTTTCTCTGTTCTAGTGTGTTTGAAAACTGCTCCTCAGGGGCTGCTGAAGTTGACATCATAAAGCATGATAAGTCTCCAAAGTATCGTTGAAATCCATCTTCCTGGCAGATCCCAGCAGGACACACACCTGCCTCTTCCAGCCAGAACTAGTTGGCTTTACAGAACTACGGATGTTCTGAGCACCTCCAAACATTAGCTAAAGTCTTCAACAATTGGTGCCCTACAGAGAGATATTTTAATGCTTCCTCTTCCTTGTCTGATGATATTTTGGGCCATTTCCTAGGAAATTCCACTCTTGTCTCAGTCATTACCTGAAAGTGCTGAGAAAAACAACAAAGGGAATTTGAAGAGGGTTGGGATGGTCACAGGCAGATCTGTTAACCCATTATCTTTTGGTATTACTAGCCATACCCACACGTTAAGTTTTGTTTTTTTGAAACTATTCTTCTATCATGAGTCAGATTTTATCTTAAAATGTAAACTCTTTTCTAATGTAAACATTAGTGATTTGATAACTCCTCACAGCGATAAAAAGGCAAGTCTCTTCCCTCAAAAGGGTATTGCAGGTCATGTGTTGTCCAAAAGCCAGTCTCTAGTACATATCTCAGTGCCACCAGGGTTCATGGGACATTGTGTTGGGGGATTCCCCAGAGTTGGGGGAGGGAGGATGTCTCTGACTCTTCAGCCTGAACTTGGGACCCTTTTCCTTCTACTGCGCTGCTTCTCCCAGCCCCGATTTGAGGGTGTGCGCCTAGACTCATGTAATTTGTTACGCAATAATCAGCTGATACCCCTGGGAGGCCTGCTCTTTTCTGAAGGGAAGTGGAGAAGGAGTGGATCTGAGGGAGAGGGGAGGTGGGGGTGTCTGTCGGGGGAGTGGAGGGAAGGGAGACTGTGTTCAGGATGTAATATATAAAAGATTTATCTTTAAAGTTATTGACATTGGAAAGATATTACTCACAACTTCCAAGTAAAGGGATCTCCAGTGACAACTAACTCCTTTGAAAAGTGTCAATACTTGTAGAGCTTCCTTGTTTACTGTGTACTTTCCTACATATTTCCAGATTTAATCTTCATAACCATCTTACAAGCCAGGCCACTTGTTGCTAATCTATTTATGAAACATGATGCTATCTACCAGGTAACCCTTCCGAAGCAGCAGGAAGTTTCACAGCATTCCAGACAACGAGGAACCATTGTTCTGCTACTATCGTTCAAGAGGAAGATATTGGTGCCAGAATTTGAGTCACTTTTTCAAGGTCCCCAGACAGTCTTTGGAATGGGAACCACAGCCAAGTTCCTTGCTTTAGAGGTAGCCTTCTCCCCTCCTACGTCACGGGCTTATTGTGCTTGAGATTCTAGGCATTAAACCCAGAACCTTGTTCTTGAGAGGCAAGTGCTCTACCACTGAGCACTACCTCTAGCCTCCTACTATATCACACAGCACGGAACACACAAGGACAAGGGATGAGGGTTACCTGGAGATGACTGTGAATCATCGAATGAGTTGCATCATCTTGAAACAAATTCATGGGTACATAAGGCTTCTTGCTTAGTCTTATGTGGCTATTTATGGCTTAGAACTACTTTAACTACTAAAACACTCAAGTTTGGGAGCCTGGAGAGATTCCTTTTTGCGTAAGAGCACTTGCTATCCAAGCATGAGGATTTCGGTGTGAATGTCTAGCACACCCATAAAAAGCCAGGCACAGTTGCGTGTGTCACAGCTTTAACCTTGGCACTGTGGGGGCTGAGACAGGAGGATCCCTGGACCCACTGGCTGTGAGTTAGTCCCAGGTTCAGTGAGAGGTCCCGTTTCAGGGACCAGGGTAAAGAGTGACAGAGTAAGACATGTGATATGCACATGTGTATACGTCACACATACACTCACACACATTAGAGGTCCTCTTGGCTTTGAGTTGTTACATGTCTCTTAATTGTGAATTTTACAGTGACACTAACCACCCCCCTTTCCTTTCATTTTAGAGATTTTAGCCATGGCTTCATACAGCTGTCAACCCTCCAAATTTCACTTTCCACACTTGTATTTAAAATTTAAACATTCAAGTACAAAAAGACTTAAGAATTTCTGGCTAACGTTTTCTGACGGTCACATAAAAAATTAAAAAAAAAAAGCCCTTGATATTAAAAGAGAAGAAAGACAGGTGTATTTCAAGTGTGAACAATAATTCTTTTGTTGCAAAACAACTGCAGAAAGACATTTCCACATCATTCCCAGAGCATATCATGTCTGGTATTCCCCCTGCACAGCCTACGGTCAGGTTTCTACATGATTTCAGGAACTCCCCTATTCTGTTTCAAAATAATGGAAATGTAAGACATTAACGAAGGAAGTAAATGTGTCATAGCTCCAAGGTGGTGTTCTGTTTGAGTTTATACCCCCCACCATGACCCTCCCAGCCTACTCCCTAACAATCCCACCATCTCCACTTTTATTTAGAGAGATTTTCCAGTGTTGGTTTCTTCATACTCTAACAGCAAGGACATTAAATATCCATTTCCCTAGAGGAATTTGACAGGTCACAGCAGAATTGTTAGACTTTGTAATATAATCTGGATTTGACTCAAACAACATCAAGAGGTGCCTTGAACATTATAGAGGACAGAATAAAGGGGGTTGCAGAAGGTTAAGACAGTCCCCGTGTACTCAGCAAAATAATGAGGCATTAGAGTGATAGGCTAGCTCTAGCCTGATGCCCACTGCCTGGCTCAGTTTCAAAATGGCAGACCCTGCTATGCCTGGTTCATCCTGAGTCTTTGATAGAGGAAAGCGCCTCGGTGCAGCAGGTGTTGAAGGTGATATATATTGGTAAGGATGAAGTAATGGTCTTTATGAAGGAAGGTTTATACACTCTCTAAGGTGCTTAAAACCTCCAAGTTCTAATGAAAGGGTTGGGCCTCTTCTAATCCCCGCAAGTATTTATTGTTATTTCAGCAGACAACACATCTGTGTGTGTGTGTGTGTGTGTGTGTCTGTTTTCTTAGATACATAGTACATCAATTTTTCATTGGAAATAGCCTTATTTTTCCTGCTTGTTTTGTCTGATCTTCCATTTGCTTTTTTGGAACAGTAACCAATAGATTAAGTTTTTAACCATAAGGCATTATCTCCCCAAGTTGGTTTATTTAAACTGGTTGAGCTTTTGTTTGATTTCAGTCTTTTCTGTTTTAATCTTCCAGCATAAGATCATATTCATAGAGAAATGTGTTTTATTTTTCCTCAAGTGAAAAAATAAGCAGAGATTTCCTTTGAGTGTGGTTCAACCATCAAAGAAGTTTATCAACTTCAAGCAAGGAGGAAATTTTTTAAATACTATAGTGAAAACTTTAAATTAGAGCAATTACCTGATCTGGGTGAGCTCCTTGGAGACTGGGTAGCTGAGGACTGAGGACAGCTGAGGGCATCAGGTTCGTTATTTCTTAACATGCTCTGAATGAGTTAACTCAGTCTTGTAGTCCCCAGCCACAAAACCAAATATTTTCTCAATTCCTTCCCTAGCTCAGCTGGATAGAATGAAAGAGGATAGAAATAAAAATAGTCCCTTTGTAAATGGCATTGTCCCTATTTATAACTTGAAATTTATTGTCACTTTCAAGATTCCTCACAAGCCACATAAAAGTGACTTGCGGGCTCCTCGTGGCCACAAAGAATTAACAAAGCTTCCAGAGCCACCTAACACTTATTCTAAGGATTAGAGGGAGTCTTCAATATTGTTGACAACGTATGATGAAGGAGCCGTGCGACCGTATTGTAAGCCAGAAAATTGCAGAGTTCACACAAGTCTAATCTCTGGTACTGATTTAACCTTCCCCAAAAAATTCCAACAAGTTAAAGGAGCAGATCCATGTGCTATCTTTATTGAGACTGAATATAGGAAGTGAAAGATGCTGACCCTATGAGCAATAGGCAAAAACTTAACCTCAAGCCTCAAGCCTTCCCATACAGGAACAAGGAAAATTCTTCCCTATCATTTCCCCATCCAGCTTCCATTCTCTACTTTCTGAAAACCCTGTACGTTACCATCCCATCCAAAGAGTTGTTCTGGATTCCCCACTGCCCTGTTAAAATTCATCTGTGCCTCTTCTTCAGTGTGGCATGATTTCTCCATATCTCTCAACAGGTACCTAAGAGTCTTACAGTTCTTACTGTGTTAGTGTGTCGTGGTGAGTGACATGCCTTAGACACCCCTAGTGAAAGTGTATAGAGCGGGACAGTTTGTGAGTCATCTTCTGACTCCCCAAATGGCCCCTGCAAGTGCCTTGAGTATAACGGGCGCTCAGCTCGCTTGTTTATGCATTCCTCGGTTATTTGTTGAATGTCTGCTTTGTGCCAAGCCCTAAGCAAAGCCTTAAGTAAACAGTGACACATGAAACAGAAACACCAAGTGAATAAATGACCATACTGAGCACTAGAAGCCTGAACGGCATCAAGCTGTCTGTTGGGTGTACACACAAGTTCCTGTATAATTCTAATGGAGTCATCAACACTCAGCCTCATACCAAGAATGAACCATGAGGTGGCTTCTCCGGATTGTCCACCCCAGGATCTCCATACTGCAGGCAAGAGAGAACGCCTTTTAAGTTAAAAAGCTTTGTCTTTCCCACTGTATATGGAAAAATTGACTATGCACTTTCATAGAGAAGGTCTAACTAAGAAATGTTTATATTGGAACAAGCCCCATCTCTAAATCTGGGCTTGTTACTGAATGGTATTTTGTTTCCTTAGATCAGGGAAGGGGTCTGGAAACATCTGTAACTAAAGTATTGTTTTAAAATCAGCATGATTTTCCCCTTAACTAACAGATAACAAAACTGTGTAAAGCAAACACTCAGCCATCACCATCCATTTCCCCTCTGGCCTGTGTGTTGTCTCATTGTCACTGAACAGCGCTACATGGGCCTTGGGCACAGCCGTCCCCTTCATCTCTTCCTTTTCACCTAAGTTTGTGAATTTTGTCTTCACCTTTATAAACGTCCTACCGCAGAAAACCTCTCCAAATTGCAGTGGCTATTTGAGAACAAAATTCCAAATCTCCAGATGACAGTTTACAAAATGATTCAGCAACTCCCCACCCCCCTACGGTTGTTTCTAAACAACCGTTACTGACTGTGCCTCTTATGCGCGTGGACTGGAAAGAAAGAACAATTTTCGCTAAAAGTCATCTCATAAAACAAAATAATCTCAAAGTAAACTCCCCTTCAGAGAAATCAGAAAGGGAAAAAAAAAAAAAAAAAAACTATAGCAAAAACCCTCAAGTATTGTGAAAAGATGGAAACACTATGGTAACTCTTCGTACTCTTCATGTCCTAAAAATAATAGAAATACTTTGTGAACAAAGTTCACAAAGGTGTAGTTCAAATTTTGTAAGTAAATATTTAGCATGTGTTCTGAGGGTTCTTATTTTGTTTTTCATCAGCACCTCAAATTAAAGGAGTAATGTTTGGGGTGGTAATGTGCTTCTCTTCCATTCTCGGAGAAGTTGGTGCTTGGTCTGTTTATTTCCTTATAAACTGTTTGAAAATGTTCTGTCGCTTCTCTGCAACCACTGGATCCTGATCTGAAGGTCCATTCCGATCTTCTGAGCCTCCTTCGATGTTTGATGCACAGCAGACATGTTAAATTAATCTCCAGCTAACATTTCACAAATCAGAAAGTGAGATAGAATCTTGCGTTTATGTGTTTCACATGGTCACGTGTCTCATAGAATACAGCAAAGGTAGACTAGGCATTCGGCATACAAATCCTAAATTTGGAACCAATCCTGGGTGTTTTCTGTGAGATTTGCCCTTTCTTGGTGTTGAAGGACAAAGGCTTGCTTTTCATAGGTCAGTCAAATTTTCAACGAGGGCATTTTATTAGTACAATTTATGGGCCATATTTTTCCTGTTAGATGCATCCAGATACATGTCAAGCTGCCACATATTCTGCCCGAGCAGACAGCTGCTTCTGGCTCATGAGGGGAAACACCTGCACCCACAGCGGTGTCTGTTACACAAAGGGCATCCTTTCCCAGGGCCTATTGTCAGATCTCTCAAATGGAACAAGGGAGGTGTTGGCTACACAGCTGGATGTCATGCAATCAACTTCCCTCAAGAGACGGGCTCTGTGATGAGGAATAGCATTATTTACTTCACAGTCCGTTTCGAGCTGCACTCATTAAAACAGTGTAAAACTGTTTAATTAAGAATAGTTGATGCGTGCGAGACCAAAGAGCCACAGAGAGCTGATGGTCAGTGTTTCCTCTCTGGCGTCAGCCATATGCACGTAGAGAAAACATGGATATGTTAATAATGTTTGCCCTACCCACCACTCTCAGACCCTCAAAGATACCTGAAGAGTATTATTTGGATATATGGTTCAGGAAGCAGAGACAGGAAGATATCCACAAGTGGAACCCCAGCCAGGTTGGCATAGTTTCAAACCACAGCGAAACCCTGCCTCAATATATCATGTGTGTGGAAGACATGGGCAGTATGAGATGGGTCACTGTATCAAACATGTCCTCTCTGTCTCTATCTCTGTCTGTCTGTCTCTGTCTCTCTCTTTCTTTCTCTGAGACAGGGTTTCACTATGTAACCTTAGCTGGCCTAGGACTCTATATAAACCATATAGGCCTCCAGCTGATAGAGATATGCCTGATTCCGCTTCCCGAGTGCAGAGGTTAAAGGTGTGTGCCGGCACCCCTGGAACACATCATCGTGTCATTTTCCTTCTCCATCATCATCAGGAAGTATGGCTTAGTGCAACGAGCACTAAAAATAATATTGCCTGGTTCTATGTAAATAGCCTTACCAAAGTTAGGGCCTTATTTCACGGTAGCCCTTGCCAGCTCTGCCATTCAGTGATTCTGTAATGACAGGCATGGTCCAGTCAGTCATTAAGCACCTGTTCTGGAAGGGCGCTGAGAGACTTCAGTGACAAATCAGATAACTCCAGTTGTTCTTCTAGAGGAAGTATGTGCTCTGAGGAAGAAAGGCAGCAAGCCTGTACCTCCAAACGTCATTGCTGAGCAGTGTGCCATGCAGACAAGGGGAGGTATAGCTCACTGAGGAGCTCACAGCAGACAGCCTTTCCAGAGAGGCAGCAAGTACAAAAGGAAGGGAGGACACTACGAGTCATTGGACCTCTGCCCCTGTATTGGACTTAAAAGCATAGTTAGCTGATTCTCCCAACCGCTCTAGAAGATAATGTGGCAATCACTTCCATTTTTTTTTTTTTCAGAAAGGGATGCCGGAGCTGAAAATTAAATTAGCCAGCAAAGCCTCCCCAGTGGTAGAACCTAAACCGAAATCCTGTTGATCTAGAACATTCTACTGTTCCAGGTTGTCTCCAAAGGACATGAATGCAGAGAACTGCAGTCACTGTAAGGAGAGGCTTGCAGAGCACCTAATCAGTGACTAAAAGTCAGGGGTGTCCCAAATGCAAGCGTGTTTATGAGAGAAATTAATTTGTTCCCTAAATGAGGACATGCTAACTGCCTTCTCCACGAATGGCAGACACATGGGGACTTGAGATTGGACATTTGTTAAGATGCCAGAGCAAAGGTTTTCATCATATGCAGCCATTTGGGGAGGTAAGTTCTGAAGGAGTGCCTTCTAAATGTACATATTCCTGCAGGGGCAGAGAACCTGTAGGGGGATGAAAGGAAAGGACTGAGCACTTGGAAGAAAAAAACTTCACCTATGAAATTCCCTCCATTTATTTCCTGTAAGATCTAGCTCACAGGGGTTATGTTGAAAAACCTATCAAAAATGATTAGTTGAAACAGGTTCTTGCTTTCAATGCAAATGCTTACCCATTTTGATCAGGGGAAAGTGTCCTTTTTCTCAGACATCAATAAGCTTCAAAAGAAGATTACAAACACATAAAGTGTGATCCATCTTAAGATTAAGCAATTCCAATCCTTAGAAGGATAGAATTAAAGTTTTAAGCTATTTTCAGTCCCATATTAGTTATATTTAGAAATACATCTTGAAGGAAGCCTTTTTATCCCCACTTTTCCCTACCCATGACCCCTAATGAAATCACTGAAAATTCTGTTGTCATTAAGTTGATGTTTATAATGCTTACTCTTGAAGAGAACTTCCTACTGCAACAAAGAGCAATGATCCCCCAGGAGATCATTTAATGTAAATTAAATCGTTTACATTAAGTCATTCATGTAAATTCAGGATATTCAGGATGATGCGTTTGCTGTGGTTTGGATGTTTTTATGATTTACACCCCAGAAGGGCTAAGGAACAGGCTATGGAGCCAGGAAAGAGAAGGGAGCATGGCTTCATTAGTGGAGAAGTGTGAGCAAGTTAGCATGGCAGGAAGTGGGAGGACAAAGGAAGCTTGGACCGAGTGAATCTGCTAAGAACTTGCAGTCTTAGGGCCAAGGGCTAAAGGCAGCTCATTCCCCCATTGCAGGGAGACCCAGCACTGGGAAAAGAACTCTTCCAGGATGGCAGCTATAGCTTTTACCCACACAGCAGTGCTCCACCAGTGAAGAAAGGGGGCACTCAGTCCGGAGGAAGATGTTATTGAAATGGATTTCCTTTCTCCATCCCTAGCTGGTTGATAGATCTTGTCAAGAACACTCCTCTTCCAAAATTCTTTTTTCGTTTCATTTCTTTTCTTTTAGAGAAACCTCTTCTACAATCACCTACTTTTATCAGATGGTTTATTTCATTTAATTATTTCATGGCAGGATCCCATGTGTCCCCAGCTGGTCTCAAACTCCCTATATGACCCAGAATGACCCTAAACTGGTCTTCCAGCCCCTGCTTCTTCTTCAGAGTGCTGGGATTACAGGAATGCATCCTAAGCAGCTGTGGAGATTGAACCCAGGGCTATGTCCATGTCAGGCAAGCACTCTACCAACTGAGCTACATCCACAGCCCCAATCAACTGTTTAAATTCCCCTTTTCCCCCTTTATGTAAAGGAATAATGAGAAAAAGTATGAAGACCAGGCTGTAAGAACACGATCCTTAAATTCTACAACCCAGCTTTGTTCAATCTTCAATATTGCAACCTTTTCTTGGTTTCCCCTTAGCTCCAGGCCAGCTAGAGAGAGTTTTGTGTGTCTAGTGTGGGACACTCTTTTTACATTCTGTTCATGAAACAGTAATGCTGGCTGGAGCTCTATTGCCAGCTGTCTTATGCTCTAAGAAGAAAGTGCTCTCAGAGACTAGGCCCCAATAATCCTCTTAGGAAAGGAAATAGTCGAATGTGCCATTACTATGTGAGTGTTAGCTTACCTGTAAGTTGGAAGGTGAGAATATTGTGAATGATTTTGAGAATCTGTAACTTTGCCTTAAGTTAAGAAAAGTCCAAGCAGAAAGTGAGGAGACATCTCAGTGTTTAAGAGCACTTGCTGCTCTTGCAGCTGACCCATGTTCACTTCCCAGCACCTACATGGTAGCTCATAGCCAACTGTACCTCTAGTCCCAAAGGGCATTGTGCTTTTGGCCCTCCTTAGCTCCAGTCCTGAAGAATACAGTGCCTTCTGGCCTTTGTGGGTGCTAGGTCCACATGATGCGCAGACATACATGCAGGTAAACACTCATACACATAAAAAAATAAAATAAAATAAGACTTAAAAAAAAAAACACAGAACAGCCCAGTCAGAATAAGTAGGTATTTTTAAGCTCTATATGTTTTACTGGTAGCCTAGGGCAAATAAGCTTACCACTAAAATGAAAGGCTATGAAAATTATTAACTACCCGTCTAGTAGAACCTAAAAGCCAGTGAGTGCTTTCCCTGGGAAAGGATGTCCTGTGGGAGGGCCTCGCAGCCCAGCGTAAGGTAAAAAAACAAAGGAAGAGCAAATTAAGCAGGGAAATCTTCTGCCCATTTTTAAACCATGTGTGATGACAAGGTTACACAAGGTGAGTAGCCAGGAAGCGAGGGAAATTATGCATGCACATCTGAATCATTGTCAGGACCACGCCAGGGACGTCCCAGAAATGGTGCTTGACCCTCACCGGGTCTAGACATGGAAATCCAGTGACGTCACGTGCTTTTCTTATTTCTTTCCGGCTTTCATGGCAATTTGTACATTTTCTGCATAGAGTACTGAATAAAGTATTGTCAATATAGAGACCAATATTTATCCATCCCTAATCTCATTCCCATTCTTAACCCTTAAATAGAATGATTTTTTTTTTTAGATTTCACTTTTATGCTTCCGTATGTGTGTATCCCTATCTAAGGTGTTGTGTGGTTCGCATGTTTTAAATGTAACATAAATATCATAGCGGTTCTTCTAAGCACCTGGCTTTCTCCTCAGTAGTATAAGGTTCATTCATAATGGGAAATATCCGAACCATGCTAATTTGAAATCAGTTAGTTTGCTTTCCAAAGTGCATGCACATGTGGCTCATTCTCCACTGATTCGGATAGACTTTTTCCAGGTGGCATTTCCAATATCTTTTTGCCATTTGTCAGTCACTAAGATAGGTCGTGAGAACTTGAAGATGAATAAGACATTATGCATGTCTTCATGGTCCAATCAGTGATCTCAGGGAAGCAGGGAGTGTGATGTTAAAATTGTAATATTTTATGTGTTCTGGTGTGCTATGTCCTGTAATGAGGTATCTGTAACGTGCCATGTGAGTGACTAAGTCTGAGAGACTGGGGAATGTGTTCCCAAAGGATGGAGAGGGAAAGAGACGGCCTAGCCTTCTGTGACAGCATATGCAAACAAGACAGGCAAAAACATGTTCCATCTGGGGTGTCAGGAGAGGTGGTTTTTACTGGAGCAGAGGGAGCCGGGGCTCACCCTGATGATGCTGGGTTTCTATAACAAAGCCTTGGATGTTCGGAGCAGGAATTTTATTTATTCATGTAGCCATTAAGAGGCAGAAAAGTAGTGTGATAAGATCTCTTAAAAGAGTTAATTCTGATATAAAGAGTAAACTAGAAGAGATAGTGTGTGTGTGTGTGTGTGTGCCCGGGCATGCTGGTACGGAGTCTAAGGTACAATAACTTAGGAAGGAGAAATACCTGAGTTCCTGAACTAAGCCCTGATATTGGAAACAAGGAAGAAGTGTCTTCATAAAGTTTTTAGAGGCAATTGATTCTATGGAATAACAGTGTACGAAGGGTAATAGGACTTGGGAACTGCCTAACCCATGAGACAACAAGAAATGTTTGCACGTAGAGAATTTTAAAAATTATATTAAAGCTTACTAAAATCCATTCTGGGTTTTGGGTTTGTTTTTTTTTTGTTGTTGTTGTTGGTTTGTTTTTTATTATGAACATATGGCGCCAGTTCTAAACGATGTCAGGGGCAAAATGCTCCTCCATGAAAAACCTGATGTGGTCTCCGTTCTGACGCCCACCGCAGTGACTGCTGAGTGTCAGCAGACAGCAGATACGGAAGCTTCAATTAGCGCGGTCCGCCTGCTTGACCTTCAATCAGCAGTGCTTGTGTCTTCAGCACACGCATGAGCCTGGAGAACTTCTGTCGCTACAGTCCAGCCCAGCACAGGGGCTGTGAAGACAGAGAGCAAGTTCCCGAAAGTACAAGATGCTGAGAGTCTGCTTCTTTGGTTGTTCTTTCACTGGCAGAAGCCTGCACTCAGAACACAGACTTGAGATAAATACTGATGTAACAGTGACGCGAAGAAGAAGCAACACATGGTGTGTGTTCTTTGCCCTACTGTGTGCAATTTTTTTTTCTCATTCTTGAGGAATTCATTTTTTGGAAGTGTTTCTAACAATTGCATTTATAAGAAGTATATTTTATGCATATATAAAAAGCATACTGTGTAATTTAGGAATGTTAATCCATCATGTTTTCTTTCCACGCCATTTCATCTCTATCATTAACTGAAGTAGAATATTAAGGGGAAGAAAATGGGAAAGTTTGGGAAAGTTTACAATGATGTTGGCATAGGACACAGTAAATTCTACACGTCTATGGAATGGGGTGTCTATAGAAGTCAAGATGGACAGCTGTGACATGAACTTAGAAGCAAGAAGTGAAATAGAAGAGCCAGATTGGAGATATGCAGAGATCCACTAGTCACGACAACGTAGGAGACTGGCGTTCTTGTGGGAGATCTTGATATCATTTGGCAAAGCTGTGCTGACAGGAAAAAGGGAGGTGGGTGCCCTGGAAAATAGCAGTGAAGTAGGGACAGCAGAGGAAAAGCACTCACTCATTCTGATGCCCCCTGAAAACAAAGTAGAGAAAAGGATTGTAGAAAAACAAGAATAGAGAGTTTCCTTGAGAGAAGGCAGAAAGAACCCCAAGGAGCAATTAAACACTATTAACTATGGGAATGAGAACAAGACCAGGGAAGCCAAGCCTTGGATGTTCCTGGACTTCACTCTTGGCCCGTCATTGGCAGTAGAAGTCAGATCATAGAGGCACAGACTGTCATGGCAGAAGCAGAGCCAGATGAGAAGACTGGAGGAGGAGATGAAAGAGAAGCAAAGCTAAGGGATGGTGTGCTTGGAGGGTGAGCCCAGAGACTCAGTCAGGACCTACCTACCTACCTAACCTGGAGCCCAGCACCTGCTCATACTTAGTCTCCTCTGACAACTGCCATTGGAAAGAGACAGACGATGCTGAAATTTGAAGCTGGAGTACCTACCCAAAGGCTGAGGCAAAAGTTTTCCCAGCCTGTGGCACTCTTTGGAGGTGGTAGAATCTTTACAGTGTGGAACCTGATAGAAGGAATATAGGTCACTGGAGAATTTCACCATAGAAGCAAGTACC